>NC_136072.1:1098349621-1098357121 GCF_964261635.1 Lissotriton helveticus | reverse complement strand
CACCCGTGGAGCATGATATATAGGCGGCTGTCCTGCCGTCGAGCTGGCACCACCCCCGAGGGAGAGGGGGCCACCGCTGGTGGGGAGTAAGTGTGGATAAGGGCGTGCTGCAGCGGAGGGGCTCATCCAGAGCCTTTTTCACACGCAATTTTAGGTGCATCCATTCAGGAAAGGAAAGGCTGTGTTCATCTATGGAACTAACGGCCCCAACATGCACCTTACTGACTTTTTGAACTGTCCATGAGGAAGTGCATAACGAAACGCGTCGGACTACGAGAGTCAGGTGTTCATTATTAACTCTGCCTACGCACTAACGTACCAAGAATAAAAGCTGAGGGGTGAAAGCTACTTACTTTCGTGTGCTGCTCATTTGTTTGGACATCACCCGTGGAGCATGATATATAGGCGGCTGTCCTGCCGTCGAGCTGGCACCACCCCCGAGGGAGAGGGGGCCACCGCTGGTGGGGAGTAAGTGTGGATAAGGGCGTGCTGCAGCGGAGGGGCTCATCCAGAGCCTTTTTCACACGCAATTTTAGGTGCATCCATTCAGGAAAGGAAAGGCTGTGTTCATCTATGGAACTAACGGCCCCAACATGCACCTTACTGACTTTTTGAACTGTCCATGAGGAAGTGCATAACGAAACGCGTCGGACTACGAGAGTCAGTTGTTCATTATTAACTCTGCCTACGCACTAACGTACCAAGAATAAAAGCTGAGGGGTGAAAGCTACTTACTTTCGTGTGCTGCTCATTTGTTTGGACATCACCCGTGGAGCATGATATATAGGCGGCTGTCCTGCCGTCGAGCTGGCACCACCCCCGAGGGGGAGGGGGCCACCGCTGGTGGGGAGTAAGTGTGGATAAGGGCGTGCTGCAGCGGAGGGGCTCATCCAGAGCCTTTTTCACACGCAATTTTAGGTGCATCCATTCAGGAAAGGAAAGGCTGTGTTCATCTATGGAACTAACGGCCCCAACATGCACCTTACTGACTTTTTGAACTGTCCATGAGGAAGTGCATAACGAAACGCGTCGGACTACGAGAGTCAGGTGTTCATTATTAACTCTGCCTACGCACTAACGTACCAAGAATAAAAGCTGAGGGGTGAAAGCTACTTACTTTCGTGTGCTGCTCATTTGTTTGGACATCACCCGTGGAGCATGATATATAGGCGGCTGTCCTGCCGTCGAGCTGGCACCACCCCCGAGGGAGAGGGGGCCACCGCTGGTGGGGAGTAAGTGTGGATAAGGGCGTGCTGCAGCGGAGGGGCTCATCCAGAGCCTTTTTCACACGCAATTTTAGGTGCATCCATTCAGGAAAGGAAAGGCTGTGTTCATCTATGGAACTAACGGCCCCAACATGCACCTTACTGACTTTTTGAACTGTCCATGAGGAAGTGCATAACGAAACGCGTCGGACTACGAGAGTCAGGTGTTCATTATTAACTCTGCCTACGCACTAACGTACCAAGAATAAAAGCTGAGGGGTGAAAGCTACTTACTTTCGTGTGCTGCTCATTTGTTTGGACATCACCCGTGGAGCATGATATATAGGCGGCTGTCCTGCCGTCGAGCTGGCACCACCCCCGAGGGAGAGGGGGCCACCGCTGGTGGGGAGTAAGTGTGGATAAGGGCGTGCTGCAGCGGAGGGGCTCATCCAGAGCCTTTTTCACACGCAATTTTAGGTGCATCCATTCAGGAAAGGAAAGGCTGTGTTCATCTATGGAACTAACGGCCCCAACATGCACCTTACTGACTTTTTGAACTGTCCATGAGGAAGTGCATAACGAAACGCGTCGGACTACGAGAGTCAGGTGTTCATTATTAACTCTGCCTACGCACTAACGTACCAAGAATAAAAGCTGAGGGGTGAAAGCTACTTACTTTCGTGTGCTGCTCATTTGTTTGGACATCACCCGTGGAGCATGATATATAGGCGGCTGTCCTGCCGTCGAGCTGGCACCACCCCCGAGGGAGAGGGGGCCACCGCTGGTGGGGAGTAAGTGTGGATAAGGGCGTGCTGCAGCGGAGGGGCTCATCCAGAGCCTTTTTCACACGCAATTTTAGGTGCATCCATTCAGGAAAGGAAAGGCTGTGTTCATCTATGGAACTAACGGCCCCAACATGCACCTTACTGACTTTTTGAACTGTCCATGAGGAAGTGCATAACGAAACGCGTCGGACTACGAGAGTCAGTTGTTCATTATTAACTCTGCCTACGCACTAACGTACCAAGAATAAAAGCTGAGGGGTGAAAGCTACTTACTTTCGTGTGCTGCTCATTTGTTTGGACATCACCCGTGGAGCATGATATATAGGCGGCTGTCCTGCCGTCGAGCTGGCACCACCCCCGAGGGAGAGGGGGCCACCGCTGGTGGGGAGTAAGTGTGGATAAGGGCGTGCTGCAGCGGAGGGGCTCATCCAGAGCCTTTTTCACACGCAATTTTAGGTGCATCCATTCAGGAAAGGAAAGGCTGTGTTCATCTATGGAACTAACGGCCCCAACATGCACCTTACTGACTTTTTGAACTGTCCATGAGGAAGTGCATAACGAAACGCGTCGGACTACGAGAGTCAGGTGTTCATTATTAACTCTGCCTACGCAATAACGTACCAAGAATAAAAGCTGAGGGGTGAAAGCTACTTACTTTCGTGTGCTGCTCATTTGTTTGGACATCACCCGTGGAGCATGATATATAGGCGGCTGTCCTGCCGTCGAGCTGGCACCACCCCCGAGGGAGAGGGGGCCACCGCTGGTGGGGAGTAAGTGTGGATAAGGGCGTGCTGCAGCGGAGGGGCTCATCCAGAGCCTTTTTCACACGCAATTTTAGGTGCATCCATTCAGGAAAGGAAAGGCTGTGTTCATCTATGGAACTAACGGCCCCAACATGCACCTTACTGACTTTTTGAACTGTCCATGAGGAAGTGCATAACGAAACGCGTCGGACTACGAGAGTCAGGTGTTCATTATTAACTCTGCCTACGCACTAACGTACCAAGAATAAAAGCTGAGGGGTGAAAGCTACTTACTTTCGTGTGCTGCTCATTTGTTTGGACATCACCCGTGGAGCATGATATATAGGCGGCTGTCCTGCCGTCGAGCTGGCACCACCCCCGAGGGAGAGGGGGCCACCGCTGGTGGGGAGTAAGTGTGGATAAGGGCGTGCTGCAGCGGAGGGGCTCATCCAGAGCCTTTTTCACACGCAATTTTAGGTGCATCCATTCAGGAAAGGAAAGGCTGTGTTCATCTATGGAACTAACGGCCCCAACATGCACCTTACTGACTTTTTGAACTGTCCATGAGGAAGTGCATAACGAAACGCGTCGGACTACGAGAGTCAGGTGTTCATTATTAACTCTGCCTACGCACTAACGTACCAAGAATAAAAGCTGAGGGGTGAAAGCTACTTACTTTCGTGTGCTGCTCATTTGTTTGGACATCACCCGTGGAGCATGATATATAGGCGGCTGTCCTGCCGTCGAGCTGGCACCACCCCCGAGGGAGAGGGGGCCACCGCTGGTGGGGAGTAAGTGTGGATAAGGGCGTGCTGCAGCGGAGGGGCTCATCCAGAGCCTTTTTCACACGCAATTTTAGGTGCATCCATTCAGGAAAGGAAAGGCTGTGTTCATCTATGGAACTAACGGCCCCAACATGCACCTTACTGACTTTTTGAACTGTCCATGAGGAAGTGCATAACGAAACGCGTCGGACTACGAGAGTCAGGTGTTCATTATTAACTCTGCCTACGCACTAACGTACCAAGAATAAAAGCTGAGGGGTGAAAGCTACTTACTTTCGTGTGCTGCTCATTTGTTTGGACATCACCCGTGGAGCATGATATATAGGCGGCTGTCCTGCCGTCGAGCTGGCACCACCCCCGAGGGAGAGGAGGCCACCGCTGGTGGGGAGTAAGTGTGGATAAGGGCGTGCTGCAGCGGAGGGGCTCATCCAGAGCCTTTTTCACACGCAATTTTAGGTGCATCCATTCAGGAAAGGAAAGGCTGTGTTCATCTATGGAACTAACGGCCCCAACATGCACCTTACTGACTTTTTGAACTGTCCATGAGGAAGTGCATAACGAAACGCGTCGGACTACGAGAGTCAGGTGTTCATTATTAACTCTGCCTACGCACTAACGTACCAAGAATAAAAGCTGAGGGGTGAAAGCTACTTACTTTCGTGTGCTGCTCATTTGTTTGGACATCACCCGTGGAGCATGATATATAGGCGGCTGTCCTGCCGTCGAGCTGGCACCACCCCCGAGGGAGAGGGGGCCACCGCTGGTGGGGAGTAAGTGTGGATAAGGGCGTGCTGCAGCGGAGGGGCTCATCCAGAGCCTTTTTCACACGCAATTTTAGGTGCATCCATTCAGGAAAGGAAAGGCTGTGTTCATCTATGGAACTAACGGCCCCAACATGCACCTTACTGACTTTTTGAACTGTCCATGAGGAAGTGCATAACGAAACGCGTCGGACTACGAGAGTCAGTTGTTCATTATTAACTCTGCCTACGCACTAACGTACCAAGAATAAAAGCTGAGGGGTGAAAGCTACTTACTTTCGTGTGCTGCTCATTTGTTTGGACATCACCCGTGGAGCATGATATATAGGCGGCTGTCCTGCCGTCGAGCTGGCACCACCCCCGAGGGAGAGGGGGCCACCGCTGGTGGGGAGTAAGTGTGGATAAGGGCGTGCTGCAGCGGAGGGGCTCATCCAGAGCCTTTTTCACACGCAATTTTAGGTGCATCCATTCAGGAAAGGAAAGGCTGTGTTCATCTATGGAACTAACGGCCCCAACATGCACCTTACTGACTTTTTGAACTGTCCATGAGGAAGTGCATAACGAAACGCGTCGGACTACGAGAGTCAGGTGTTCATTATTAACTCTGCCTACGCACTAACGTACCAAGAATAAAAGCTGAGGGGTGAAAGCTACTTACTTTCGTGTGCTGCTCATTTGTTTGGACATCACCCGTGGAGCATGATATATAGGCGGCTGTCCTGCCGTCGAGCTGGCACCACCCCCGAGGGAGAGGGGGCCACCGCTGGTGGGGAGTAAGTGTGGATAAGGGCGTGCTGCAGCGGAGGGGCTCATCCAGAGCCTTTTTCACACGCAATTTTAGGTGCATCCATTCAGGAAAGGAAAGGCTGTGTTCATCTATGGAACTAACGGCCCCAACATGCACCTTACTGACTTTTTGAACTGTCCATGAGGAAGTGCATAACGAAACGCGTCGGACTACGAGAGTCAGGTGTTCATTATTAACTCTGCCTACGCACTAACGTACCAAGAATAAAAGCTGAGGGGTGAAAGCTACTTACTTTCGTGTGCTGCTCATTTGTTTGGACATCACCCGTGGAGCATGATATATAGGCGGCTGTCCTGCCGTCGAGCTGGCACCACCCCCGAGGGAGAGGGGGCCACCGCTGGTGGGGAGTAAGTGTGGATAAGGGCGTGCTGCAGCGGAGGGGCTCATCCAGAGCCTTTTTCACACGCAATTTTAGGTGCATCCATTCAGGAAAGGAAAGGCTGTGTTCATCTATGGAACTAACGGCCCCAACATGCACCTTACTGACTTTTTGAACTGTCCATGAGGAAGTGCATAACGAAACGCGTCGGACTACGAGAGTCAGGTGTTCATTATTAACTCTGCCTACGCACTAACGTACCAAGAATAAAAGCTGAGGGGTGAAAGCTACTTACTTTCGTGTGCTGCTCATTTGTTTGGACATCACCCGTGGAGCATGATATATAGGCGGCTGTCCTGCCGTCGAGCTGGCACCACCCCCGAGGGAGAGGGGGCCACCGCTGGTGGGGAGTAAGTGTGGATAAGGGCGTGCTGCAGCGGAGGGGCTCATCCAGAGCCTTTTTCACACGCAATTTTAGGTGCATCCATTCAGGAAAGGAAAGGCTGTGTTCATCTATGGAACTAACGGCCCCAACATGCACCTTACTGACTTTTTGAACTGTCCATGAGGAAGTGCATAACGAAACGCGTCGGACTACGAGAGTCAGTTGTTCATTATTATCTCTGCCTACGCACTAACGTACCAAGAATAAAAGCTGAGGGGTGAAAGCTACTTACTTTCGTGTGCTGCTCATTTGTTTGGACATCACCCGTGGAGCATGATATATAGGCGGCTGTCCTGCCGTCGAGCTGGCACCACCCCCGAGGGAGAGGGGGCCACCGCTGGTGGGGAGTAAGTGTGGATAAGGGCGTGCTGCAGCGGAGGGGCTCATCCAGAGCCTTTTTCACACGCAATTTTAGGTGCATCCATTCAGGAAAGGAAAGGCTGTGTTCATCTATGGAACTAACGGCCCCAACATGCACCTTACTGACTTTTTGAACTGTCCATGAGGAAGTGCATAACGAAACGCGTCGGACTACGAGAGTCAGGTGTTCATTATTAACTCTGCCTACGCAATAACGTACCAAGAATAAAAGCTGAGGGGTGAAAGCTACTTACTTTCGTGTGCTGCTCATTTGTTTGGACATCACCCGTGGAGCATGATATATAGGCGGCTGTCCTGCCGTCGAGCTGGCACCACCCCCGAGGGAGAGGGGGCCACCGCTGGTGGGGAGTAAGTGTGGATAAGGGCGTGCTGCAGCGGAGGGGCTCATCCAGAGCCTTTTTCACACGCAATTTTAGGTGCATCCATTCAGGAAAGGAAAGGCTGTGTTCATCTATGGAACTAACGGCCCCAACATGCACCTTACTGACTTTTTGAACTGTCCATGAGGAAGTGCATAACGAAACGCGTCGGACTACGAGAGTCAGGTGTTCATTATTAACTCTGCCTACGCACTAACGTACCAAGAATAAAAGCTGAGGGGTGAAAGCTACTTACTTTCGTGTGCTGCTCATTTGTTTGGACATCACCCGTGGAGCATGATATATAGGCGGCTGTCCTGCCGTCGAGCTGGCACCACCCCCGAGGGAGAGGGGGCCACCGCTGGTGGGGAGTAAGTGTGGATAAGGGCGTGCTGCAGCGGAGGGGCTCATCCAGAGCCTTTTTCACACACAATTTTAGGTGCATCCTTTCAGGAAAGGAAAGGCTGTGTTCATCTATGGAACTAACGGCCCCAACATGCACCTTACTGACTTTTTGAACTGTCCATGAGGAAGTGCATAACGAAACGCGTCGGACTACGAGAGTCAGGTGTTCATTATTAACTCTGCCTACGCACTAACGTACCAAGAATAAAAGCTGAGGGGTGAAAGCTACTTACTTTCGTGTGCTGCTCATTTGTTTGGACATCACCCGTGGAGCATGATATATAGGCGGCTGTCCTGCCGTCGAGCTGGCACCACCCCCGAGGGAGAGGGGGCCACCGCTGGTGGGGAGTAAGTGTGGATAAGGGCGTGCTGCAGCGGAGGGGCTCATCCAGAGCCTTTTTCACACGCAATTTTAGGTGCATCCATTCAGGAAAGGAAAGGCTGTGTTCATCTATGGAACTAACGGCCCCAACATGCACCTTACTGACTTTTTGAACTGTCCAT
>NC_136072.1:1098049621-1098347121 GCF_964261635.1 Lissotriton helveticus | reverse complement strand
CCTTATTACGAGTTTGGTGGTCCTCCTGCAGCACAGTCACCCCTGCTCTTGCAGGAGGATTATGATCGAGGGCAGGGTGGACCGTCTCATGGCGGCGGCTTGTTAGGCTCATTGGAGAGCCTTAACAGCAGACTGCTGCCGTCAAAGGGCCTGGAATACAATCCCGCACAATGTTGTCATATAGCTCCTGTATATCCTTATATCGTGTTAAGTTAGCATAGGTACATTTGAGGTTTAAACGCCATTTTTCTTTCTTGCAACTTCTGCACACGACACTTAATTGTTGACTTAGCTTTCAACCTAGTAGTTTGCCGTGGTGTATGTGAGAATAATATGTTATTGCTCTGATATCAGCTTTGCTTAATAAACTATGTCTGCACGAAGAGTGCTGAAGTTTCAGGAACAACACGATATGGAATTGTTATGAGGTCTGATCTCCACGCCTTCATAGTCATAACACAAGTGCAGCCTTTGCCAACTCTGGCTTCAGGCGGGATTGATATTGCTTTGCACGAAACACATATAACACACTTGATGCGGTGCACATGCAGAGAGAGCTGGTGTATGCTGATGTGATTCCTTCATGCTAGGACACTAAGGTATGGGCCCGCCCTAAAACAACCCAAAGAGACCTTCTTAGCTAATAATATAATATATGTGTTAGGGAGGGTGAGATATAAGTGTTGTTAACTCTTATTCATTACAGCATGTTAACATGCTGTCACCATTCGCTTTTTATGTCTTAGTAACTATGCTGATAATTTTGCTACTGATAATAAGTATACTTGTATTATCTAAGATACTGCGCCTGAGAAGACGGCATTAGTAAATAAACATTTCAAATGCACATGTGTCTTCTTTACTCCATGTTCTGGTTTGTAATGATAATATAACGAAAGAGTGTTCATGAGTTCCACGTACCCTGAGGTACTATAAGTTCATGTTCTGGTTTGTCTAAACATTGGGAGTTTGATACGTCCAATGAGACACTGTAGCTAGCTCGGTAAGGGGTGAGGTGGTTGCTAAGGTGAGTTTTGGGACACCCTAATTCGCCGAGGTTCCACTCCTCTGTGCACAGTTCTGTGTGAGAACAGAAACCCTGCGACAATGTCATGCCACTCTGTGCAGGAACATTGGTGTTGCAACCCCAGGCCCAAAAGCAAGGGCCCCCATCGTTGCATCTCCGCCACTCCCTTGGCTCACCACCATGAAATGGGCAATGGAAAATCAACTCGGAATATACTTGGCGGTGCAGCAGCGGTACCACTATTCCTGCCCCTTACCATTGCACCACCACTGTGGGATCCTGGATCCCAGCGGAAACAGCTGTCCTGTGGTGGTCTGACCGCCACACTTGAAATACTGCAGGCAGACCCGCAGTTGTGGCGGTAGTCATAATAAAGCCCTTACACTTTAAATCCCAGTTTCAATAGTTCAAAACTTGCTCAAGGTTAAAGTTTGATGCCATCTCAGCAGGGGGAGGCAGGGCTCGTTGTATGCTGCAAATGCTAATAAAAATGATTCCTAAAAACAAAACGTTTGATTTCATCAACAATACAGATTCAGTATTCTTCTCTGAGAGCCACACATTGGTAGAAATAATCCTCAGTAGGCAACTAGCCTCAGCAAAGGGAATCAAGTAGCGAGTCCTGGCTGCCACAACAGTGTATGCCATCCACCACGAGGCATGTTATAACCAGTAATCCAAGAACATGGAACATGCAAGATTCAGCCTGCTGGGAATCGTAGTCCACATCAAGTACGCTACTGTGCAGCTCATCTTCCATGCATGTAGATCCTCGATCCACACCGCACTGCACTCTGTGATGATCATTGACTCTTCTGGACTGCAAGATACCCAACACACGTGAGTCTGACACGCCACCACCATGGGCACAGATACCAAAGAGCAGTAAGCGGCACCTCCAAAGTCCAAACCGACTTCCTGAGATTTCTTTCCACTAGTAGTACTCAAAGCGGGGACAAAGGGCTTTTAGACAGGTCCAGCATATAGGCCCAAGGGAAGTCTTCAACTAAAGAGTTATGCTGTTCCTCTGAAATGAGAGTCAGATACAGGGAATATAAACTAACCTGACCAGAGTGGTTCAAGGTTGCGAATCCATTTTATTGGATTATAATGCCCTCACGTACCCTGTCGGGTGTAGGGTGTGTGAGGGCATTATAATCCGGGACAGCCGCACCACTGGCGGCCGGTCCCAGCACCGCTAGGGTGGCGGGCGGACTGAAGTCTGCCCGCCGTCCTAATGGACCACTCTGTGTCTGTACCTGAAGACCTCGATGCCATTCTGGCTGACCCTGAGATCACACAAACAATTTCTGGGTCATTCCCACTGGCTGTCCATGTCTCCTGGCCATTGCTACTGTCCCTGTGATAGTAATGGCTTCTGGTTCAGTTCTACAGTCTGATCCTGTGTCAGTACACAATGGCAATTATTTACAGGTCATTGCCACATGACATATGTTGACGACATCCAAACCACTGATGTTGTGACAGGACCTACACATCCCATGATAGACCCTAATGTGCACAGGGTCATGCCCACCGTCTCAAAGACACCAGTCATTTGACCACCTGGTTATCCCCTCAGCCTTCTAAATTTACCCCTTGAGTTATAGGTCATTCCTGGTGGCTTCCATTTCTGGGGCTTCTGGAGCAGACTATAGAAAGTGACCTATGGAAGCCAGTACCCAGGTGTGAATCCCAATGATGACGACGCCTAACGATTTACCACAGTGGTGATTATATACTTCACCAATGGCAGAGATTGGTTGAGGGTTTTGGGTAAAATATTTAGAATACCCAGATCCTTCCACTTTGGTAGTACTCACACTCCCATTCATTGAAGACGTACAGAAAGTGACCCTCAGTCGTCATTGAGTCTTGTCACTCACCCCCACTCATGAAGCAATGAGTATCGACATAGCAAGTATTGCCCTGAATCCGCGCACACCTTACGGACTCAGAGTAGCCCCTGAAAGATTTTCTGACTTTATTGTTTTATTCTTTGTATCTGCGATTCGCAGCTGGCTCATTGCCTCGATTTGGACGTCTCCTCTTATTATTCCTTATAATTTGATTTGGAGGAACATGTCCTTCCTCAATAGAAATTAACATATCAATCTCACTAATGTCCAGTGATGTGCAGCGCCAGGCAGTATCGGAGGCGGAGGGAGCCCATGGCTCATGTCCCCTCATTATTAGTTCATCTTTTGTAGGGCCAGTGATGGTTCCTAGATCGGTGTCTATAGGATGCGTAGAATGCAGGTGAGTATGGGACATGCACAGGGCTTGCGAACATTTTTTTTTCCAAGCAAAAGCAATGCAGACTGGTAGTAGTTAATAAGATACAATCTGTATTGGGCTACATCACAGGTGTGCAGTTTAGGTCCATAAGGGCTGAATCCATATCAGTGTTTTGGAAAAGTATAGGGAAAAGTTAAAAAAAAGTCTATTCAACTTAAAATAAATTTTTTTTAAATAATAAATCTTAATGTAAATTAATTTTATAAATGTTTTTAAATGTAGAACTAAATTAAGAAAGCTACTACACTATTAAGTTAATTAATAATTAAATATGTAACTGTCTGAAAGTGGGCCAAGTAACCCCTCTGCTGAAAAAACCAGGCCTTGACATCAACGACATGAACAACTTCAGACCCGTCTCCAACCTTCCCCTTCTCTCCAAAATCCTAGATAAATGTGTACTCCAACAACTAACTCACCACCTGGACAATACCAACTTTCTCGACTCCCATCAGTCGGGATTCAGGAAAGGTTGCAGCACTGAAACCGTGTTCCTTAACATAATCGATGATATCCACAAATCTCTGGACTCCGATCAATGTTGCCTCCTCATTCTCCTAGACCTCTCGGCAGCATTCGACACAGTTGACCACAAACCTCTCCTCCAGGCTCTTCAAGACAGGGCCGGTCTGGCCGAGGTGGCCCTCAAATGGTTCGCTTCTTTCCTCCACAACCGCTTCCAGAGAATCAAAATTAAATCTTTTGAGTCCGACCTCCACCCCGTCAATAGGGGAGTACCCCAAGGATCAGTGCTCTCCCCTCAACTCTTCAATATTTACATGGAACCCCTCACCTCCCTGCTCAGAAAAGCCAACATCCCTTTTCAATTGTATGCTGACGATACTCCGATTTATTTGGAAATCTCCTCGGCCAAAGACTTCCAAAGACTCAATGAAACACTAAGAGAAGTGCAACTTTGGCTGTCTAGTAACCACTTAAAACTGAACCCGGACAAAACTGAACTACTCCTCATTTCAAACAAAGTTGAGAACCCACAAATGGTATAGTGGTTAAGAGCTATCGATGCGCTGAATGGGAACCTCACCCTGGCTGATTCTGTCAAATCTTTAGGCATCACCCTGGACTCGAAACTCGACATGACCAAACACATTAAGATCTCGGCGAAGAGCGCCTTCCTTAACCTGAAGCTTCTGAACAAAATTAAACCTTTTATCCCACCCAAAGATCTAAAACAAGCCACCCAGTCATTGGTGCTGTCTAGACTGGACTATGAGAACGCAGTCCTTTCTGGAATAGCGAAAACACATCTTGCCCCTCTCAAAACAACTCTCAACACGGCTGGCAGAATGGTCACGGGAATAAAGAAATTTGATCAGATCTCTCCTGCACTCAAAGATCTCAAGTGGCTGCCAATAGAATTGCGGGCGAACTTCAGAATAGCCTGCCTCACCCACAAAGCCCTTCACACAGGCAAACCTGAATATCTGGCGGCTAAACTCAAAAAAGCCAGCCAGAACAGAACTCTCAGAAGCTCTAACTCCCTTCTTCTCATCCCGCTAAAATCACGAAAACAAAAAACTGCGGCCGGGTCCTTTGCAGGTAACGCTCCCAAAATCTGGAACTCTATTCCCCCTCAAATCAGAACTATTCCTTCTTTCGCTAAATTCAAAAATCAGCTCAAAACCCTCTTCCTCAATCGAGCCCTAGTGAACAGATAGAAACAGCTGGAGCCCTGAAACTGACTCCTCACCCCTCCTGGATGCGGTGTTTTCTAGCCTTCGCATTGGAACTCTGTATCATTGTCATTTCGTTTGCCCTGCGTTACTGTATTATGTTCTGCTCTCATTTCATTTGCTCTGTAACTAATGTGAAGCGCTCCGATACCCCCCGGTCTGGCTAGCGCTATATAAAACTTCTTAAATAAATAAATAAATATATTACATTACATTTCAATTACTTTTTAAAATATTGATTTAAAAATCCATACTGACAATACGAAATGTGAAGACTGCACTCCATATCATAGTTGTAATCATGACTGTTTTAAACCGGAAATGGATGATTGGTGGTGATACATATTTCCAGTGAATTCTGAATGGCATTGGATATATGAGCCCTGAAGAAGTTTTTATGAACAAAACTCGTTGGCTTCAGCAAAAACGTTGGATCATGTTCTAATGATTGTGAAGAAGCGTATCTTTTTATATTCCACATTGGATCATCGTGTGACTGCAAAAGGACTTCTAGGCTCACCTACATGCTCTTATGTTGACTTTAATTTAAGTTCAAAATTTACTGACATACTTTAACTAGAGTGCTAAACCATATTTTCATAATTTTTTTGCCCCCCCCCCCCCTTTGGCCTTACCACTACTGCCCGGTAACAGCCGCTACTGAGCCCGTGCGGGCTTGACTTTTTCTTCTTGTGTACCCCTCTGCCCCCCACTCTGAGAATGGCCCAAGTACTACTTCCTTGCCCAGTATCCTTCCACTGCTCCCACTTTCGGAGCTACTTTTTAGGTTTTGCCTCGCCAAAAAGATGCGCTCTGCGCATCTTTTTCGCGCAGGCGAAATCCTGATGAGATCTGTAGTGTGGCTTTGGTTCGGCCCTCGTCATTCATTGGCTGGCTCCATAAATGGAGCCTAGCCATTGGACGAGGGGCCTGTCCGTCAATGCCGGACCAGATTCGGGGGCGTTCCCGCGTTTCTTTGGCTTTTGCCGACGTCACGCGACGCCGGGAACGCCCCCGATTCTGTTCCGGCATTGCCGGCACCTCCCTTGCTCCCCCTCCCGCTTGTTTCCTGGTGCCCGCCTTCGTGCTCCGGCCGGCCGTCGTCAGCGTCTCTCCTCCCCCTTTCCCGCCCCCTCCCGCTTGTTTTGGTGCCCGTCTTCTGCTCCGGCCGGCCGTCGTCAGCTCTCTCCTCCCCCTTTCCCGCCCCCTCCCGCTTCTCTCTGATGCCCGCCTTCCGGTGAGACACTGTGATGAATGCCACTGAAAGACCTGGATGGACTGGGCTGGGTCCGGGTCAGTCTGCTCGGTAGTGGGCTGACTAAAGCGTGAACGCTTGAAAACAGCTTGAAACATTGAAAGAACATATTTGAACCAGCCTTTGACAATAAATTATGACGTAATGCAGCTAACACAAATGTAACGTGTGAAACTGCAGACTGTTATGTTCAGCCAGAGTGGAGCTTCAGAGTGGAGCTTCAGAGTGGAGCTTCAGAGTGGAGCTTCAGAGTGGAGCTTCAGAGTGGAGCTTCAGAGTGGAGCTTCAGAGTGCAGAGTGGAGCTTCAGAGTGCAGAGTGGAGCTTCAGAGTGCAGAGTGGAGCTTCAGAGTGGAGCTTCAGAGTGCAGAGTGGAGCTTCAGAGTGGAGCTTCAGAGTGCAGAGTGGAGCTTCAGAGTGGAGCTTCAGAGTGCAGAGTGGAGCTTCAGAGTGCAGAGTGGAGCTTCAGAGTGCAGAGTGGAGCTTCAGAGTGCAGCTTCAGAGTGCAGAGTGGAGCTTCAGAGTGCAGAGTGGAGCTTCAGAGTGGAGCTTCAGAGTGCAGAGTGGAGCTTCAGAGTGCAGAGTGGAGCTTCAGAGTGGAGCTTCAGAGTGCAGCTTCAGAGTGCAGAGTGGAGCTTCAGAGTGGAGCTTCAGAGTGCAGAGTGGAGCTTCAGAGTGGAGCTTCAGAGTGCAGAGTGGAGCTTCAGAGTGGAGCTTCAGAGTGCAGAGTGGAGCTTCAGAGTGGAGCTTCAGAGTGCAGAGTGGAGCTTCAGAGTGCAGAGTGGAGCTTCAGAGTGGAGCTTCAGAGTGCAGGGTGGAGCTTCAGAGTGCAGAGTGGAGCTTCAGAGTGCAGAGTGGAGCTTCAGAGTGGAGCTTCAGAGTGGAGCTTCAGAGTGGAGCTTCAGAGTGGAGCTTCAGAGTGGAGCTTCAGAGTGCAGAGTGGAGCTTCAGAGTGGAGCTTCAGAGTGCAGAGTGGAGCTTCAGAGTGGAGCTTCAGAGTGCAGAGTGGAGCTTCAGAGTGGAGCTTCAGAGTGCAGAGTGGAGCTTCAGAGTGGAGCTTCAGAGTGCAGAGTGGAGCTTCAGAGTGGAGCTTCAGAGTGCAGAGTGGAGCTTCAGAGTGCAGAGTGGAGCTTCAGAGTGGAGCTTCAGAGTGCAGAGTGGAGCTTCAGAGTGGAGCTTCAGAGTGCAGAGTGGAGCTTCAGAGTGGAGCTTCAGAGTGCAGAGTGGAGCTTCAGAGTGGAGCTTCAGAGTGCAGAGTGGAGCTTCAGAGTGGAGCTTCAGAGTGCAGAGTGGAGCTTCAGAGTGGAGCTTCAGAGTGCAGAGTGGAGCTTCAGAGTGCAGAGTGGAGCTTCAGAGTGCAGAGTGGAGCTTCAGAGTGGAGCTTCAGAGTGCAGAGTGGAGCTTCAGAGTGCAGAGTGGAGCTTCAGAGTGCAGAGTGGAGCTTCAGAGTGGAGCTTCAGAGTGCAGAGTGGAGCTTCAGAGTGCAGAGTGGAGCTTCAGAGTGGAGCTTCAGAGTGGAGCTTCAGAGTGGAGCTTCAGAGTGGAGCTTCAGAGTGCAGAGTGGAGCTTCGGAGTGCAGAGTGGAGCTTCAGAGTGCAGATTCAGAGTGCAGAGTGGAGCTTCAGAGTGGAGCTTCAGAGTGGAGCTTCAGAGTGGAGCTTCAGAGTGGAGCTTCAGAGTGGAGCTTCAGAGTGCAGAGTGGAGCTTCAGAGTGGAGCTTCAGAGTGCAGAGTGGAGCTTCAGAGTGGAGCTTCAGAGTGCAGAGTGGAGCTTCAGAGTGCAGAGTGGAGCTTCAGAGTGCAGAGTGGAGCTTCAGAGTGCAGATTCAGAGTGCAGAGTGGAGCTTCAGAGTGCAGAGTGGAGCTTCAGAGTGGAGCTTCAGAGTGGAGCTTCAGAGTGGAGCTTCAGAGTGGAGCTTCAGAGTGGAGCTTCAGAGTGCAGAGTGGAGCTTCAGAGTGGAGCTTCAGAGTGGAGCTTCAGAGTGGAGCTTCAGAGTGGAGCTTCAGAGTGGAGCTTCAGAGTGGAGCTTCAGAGTGCAGAGTGGAGCTTCAGAGTGGAGCTTCAGAGTGGAGCTTCAGAGTGGAGCTTCAGAGTGGAGCTTCAGAGTGGAGCTTCAGAGTGGAGCTTCAGAGTGTCAAGAGCAATGCCAATAGCTCTAACTTTAACAAAGGCAAAACCATTGCATTGTAAATGCTTGTTTTCTTATTGTGGAAGCACACCATAGGAATGCGTATGTCTGTACTGTCCGTCATTTTTCTTGCCCCCTCCTGCCCTCCACGCTCTGTCCGCTGTGTTGTTTTACTCTTGAGCAGGTGGGGAAAATATAGATCTTGCAATAAAAAAGCATTGCTAACGTCTTGATTCCCACATGGAGGCCCCCTCCTTTGTAACATGCATGAACTCGGTAATTCTAACCTAATTTACATGTATCGCATGACTGATAAATTACGCAGTTTTTTGACTTAGTGCGATTTTACTGACTAATGTTTTTAATCCCTATGACCTTGTAATTTTGGCCATGAAATAGTTTTATGTCCAGGGAAACACTGCTTTCCTTAACGGCTGTGGTAATAGCATGTAAAGTGGTTCATCGACTCTGGGAAGACTCAGCAGCTGCAGTTGTTGACATCTGGCTGACAGGCTAGAGAGGCCCGGCTGCACTGGAATGAGGCCCTCCATATAGGTTTGAAGTTCTTTCGCCATACATCCAGGAATATTAGAGTTAAAGTGGCCCCTTAACATCAAAAAGAGTTCTAGTGACTATTCTCCATTGGTTTTGTGATAATTTCTAAACTGCACCATGTAGTTTCAGATGCTAGATACCGTGCTTGTTTGTTTAAGTCTGGCGCAGCTGTAGCTGTACCTTATGAGATCACCATCATTTTTTTAAGAAGTACTACTGAGAAAGGGGGCATTGGCTCCTCCCAAACGTAGGTCACCTTGAGTACCGATTTTGATTGGGCAGAAGTAGTTATGAGTTTCAGATGAAAAAGAGTGCTTGGATTACACTTTTATCTTGTGTGAAAGTGTTTGCTCAATGCAGCGGAATGAGTATGGTTTTGGTGACAAACCATTGATAAAGGCTTTAGGCCTAATCTGTTTGTTATGACAAAGCCAATAGGACTAATTCATTTTTTGTAAAAAAAAAATATATGTAAAAGCCAATAGGCCTTCTAGGGTGGATTGTCGTGGTGCTGTGTTAAAGTGGAGTAGTGTGGCTCACTGGTTAGAGGCGGCGGGCCTGAGAGAAGAAGTCAGCCTGGGACCAGGGTTCAATTCCCGACGCGGCAGGGTCGTGGACCTTGGTCAGCGGACTCGATAATTCTCGCTTCGGTGCTTACTCTGATCAGGGGTTCCACTCGGCAACTCTGGGCATTAGCTTGCCTAATCTCCACAACGGCCCCACCAATTCCGGGGATTCCTGGCTCCACCTTGGGGACTCCCAGCAAGGGACCATCCCACAGGGAAAGCCAGGACGGGTTCCCCAGAGTTATACAGCGCCGGGATGCCCCGTTGCTGGGGCAGCTGTGCGCTTTACAAGTATACTACATTTACATTTACATTTACATTAAAGCTTGCGAGTTTCAGGGAATCTCACACATGACTTCTTTTGTTGGTGCCTCTGTGAGAAACACTATGGGTAGAAGATTTGCACTTTGAGAATCCTTGTTGTGCCATCTCAGCAAGAGTTGTATATTGTTTTGCCTAGTGTCATTTGGTAAATATTTATAATTATCTGTTTCTTCTGGACAATTATGATAAAGACAGTAGGTCTGACTTGTTTACTGTGAAAAACTATTCTGAAAGTCAATAGGTCTCTAAATGTGGATTGTCACTGTATTGCGATAAGAACTGTAGACAGGTATTTTGTTACATGTGAATCTCATAGTAAACCAGGCTTTGGTGCTGGTTCTCCCTGTGAAAAACCCTGGGAGAAAGATTTGGGCTTCGAGAATCATTGAAATGCCATTTTTGAAAGTGTTGCATATTGCTTTGACAGCTCTAGTTTTGAACATATTTGTAACTTTAGGATTATATTTGGAACAAAGTTTTTTTCTGAAAACAGTTTGACTTCATTTGTTGTGATGATGAGCCAGAAACAGTTTTGGGTGTGATTGGTTCATTAAGACAAGGTATGTCACGAGGCATAGGTCCGATTTATTTATTATAAAGAATTACAGCAAAGGCAGTAGGCCTGACTTATTTATTATGAAAAACAAATGGTAAAGCCAGTAGACCCATAAGGGTGGATTGATGTCACTATGGTCCCCATTATAATTAGGGCCCCCGGTTTTATGGTATTTAGTTTTTTTGTCATTTCCGTCAACTTTATCTGTATTTATCCATATTTATTATGGGTATTGTAAAAACAATAAACCTGAAACTGGCATATCCACATTTATTTAACCAGTACATATGCACTCAAGGTTTCAGTGATATGAACACCCACAGACAATAAATCAATGCACTTATATGAAAATATGCACATTTCAGTATCCGCATTGTGCATATCTGCTGTTTAAGCTTCTTTACTAAAAATGTCTTTCATTTTAACCCCCTTACCTATCAGTCCACACAGTTATTGGCCTGGCAGTCATGACAAACTTTATTTAGAATCACTAAAAAAGCACCCAATTCCCGTTTTAACCACATTTAAAAATAAATAGACAAGAAAATAAAGGGTTTTCTGTCTGTATTTATCAGTAAAAACGGAAAACAGGGATTATAATTTCAGACAGATCGCCACGAACAGGCTGTTGGTAGAGGTCTGTCCGACATCTGTTGCTGTGGTCCGACTGCTGCATAAGGATGCGGTCGGTCGAAGTGCAGCGGGTGGAGGGACCGACCAACACCTCCGATAGGCTCAAGAAGTCCATTTGAGTGTTGGTCAGAGCGTAATATCTACAATGGGGACGATACCTGCTGAGGCTCCGCCATAGAGATTACAATGACCCATTTCCCTCTGTCTTTACCTGGTGGTACGACCACCAGGTGAAGGCAGACAGAAGAGGACTTTGGGTGACCCTAGCAGGGCCCCGTGGGCCTCCGCTATGGGCCTAGGGGGCACTGTGTGCCTGGCACTATGTAGTGCCTGGCACATGGTGCATGGATGTTTGAGAACTCCCTTTTCCACTGCGGCTTGTCCTGCTGCACTTTTCTAGGGCTGCAGCACAAACCACAATGGAAAAGAGCAGTTTTCTGACCGCCTGCACGGCATGGCATTGTAATCGGGCAGGTGGAACCATTGACATGTAGTCAGTCTGACAGCTGCCCGATAATATGATGGTGGTCGGACGCTCGTCTGACCGCCATCGTAATGAGGCCCTCTGTGTTAATTCCTATAGACAGGCATTTTGTTACATTAATGTCCCAGGTCACTGTAGAAAGCAAATATTCTGTTGTTGGTTACTTCCAGTGACAAACCCTGTGATAATCTGTTCTGTAGCATCGTAGGAAGGCATGGAAGGTGTAGTTGTCTGTCAATTCCTTCTAATAAAAAACATATTTTAAAAAATCCAATACTTATGCATATATAGAGGGTCATCCGGTGAGCCCTTTTCTATCTGTTCAAATGTCATTAACATTCTGATTCTCTTGTGACAGCATATTGCAATGAGTTAGCCCATTTCTGCCACTTTGTCTATTGCCTGTAGGTAACAACATTTGGTCTGATCACGTGCACATCTGCCTAACCATGAGTGTCATTCAGTGCCTGGGTTGGCAGCCTTTTCTTTAGTACTTCATTGTTTTGTTTTATATGTCCCTTTTAATTTTTCTTCTTTTTTGAGCATCCTGCAGCTCCCTAGACAATCCTACCGAGCAGTTCTCTTGCCACTCAGTTCATCAGCAGTCTGTTGCATCCTGCGCGGCCAATAATTCTAAACTGGACAGCCATCTTAGAATAGTATTCTCAATAGTGTAACATTTATTTTCCATCCCAAGATTGCAAACTTGTTTGCAAGCATTATGTTGGCCACTCTGGTTTATTACAGCAGTAATACACTATATATTTAGGAATGGAAGATAGCTATCCAGTGCAATATTTACAGAGCAGCCACCTTGGAATGGTACTGTACATAGTGTATCATTGTTTTTCCATTCCAAGATGGCCAACAATTTGCTTGAAAACATAGCAGCTATACTGGAACCTAAACATTTGATACCCTGTGTACATTACAATTGCAAAACCGTCACTCGCTATTGTTTAATTTTATTTTTGTGCTGCAAGAAGATTCCCACCAAGTTTAGGTGCTGTCATGCTTCATTGCAGATTGGTAAGTGTGTGAATGTGAGAATAACTCAGTACTTGAATGAATGGGAGCATGAGTACAAGAATGAGTCACACAGTGCATACATGATGACTTACTGAGTGTCTAAACTCGTCAATAACTGGAGAGGCAATTTCAGTTAGAATCTGAACCTGATGGCTTCGCCAATGCTTGAGTTGTATGATAGTTGCTGAAAAAATGTAACTTAATTTGTTCAGTTTATATAAAGTAATGCAAATACTATTTAGTATTATTTATTCACCATGTGTGAGAAGCAACGTTGAGAGCTCTGGGTGTCCCTCTTCCCAGGGCTCTGGTGTGTGTGTGGGCGGAGGGGATGGGTGGGGGCTGTTCGGTTCTCACTTTTCAGCATACGCAGACGCTCACAGGGTTGAGGCAGCATGGGGGCTGAGCGGGGTGGGATGAAAAAACGAGGAATTAGCCGGTTTTCTGCTCTTCTGATATCAGTGAGCAGCTGCAGTTGCTTTCATGATAATCATCCACCCTGACGTCTGGGCACAGCTGAAATATTGCAGCTGGAATATTATTTTTCTGTACCAAAGTATGCAGCTATAATTAACTTGCAAGTGGCCATGTTCCTGATTTGGAATGGAGGAAGGGGGGCAGCTGGCCCATCAGTTCCATTCAACTAGACCCGTCTTAGTTCAAGCTCAGTATAGGGGTGTCGAGGTGGCCTGACCTATTGTCAAGGGCGGGGCCAGTGGAATTATAGGGCAATGAATTGCCAAATTATGCAGCAGGGATGGCTAAATTGTGCAGCAAGGAAAGACAAAAGAAGGAGAAAGGAAAAGCATATTGTGTGGCACATTGTGCGTTTAATTGCAAATTATGCGGTATAACCTGTGGCATTATTTTCCTGCTATTTTGGTCATTTAAAACACTTTGTTAGTAAAAGGATACCAGTGGTAACAAAATACAGAGATTTCTCAAGAAAGAGTACCATGCCCGTTTGGCAGACCCTATCCAAAATGTAGTCGCCAACAATTAATGATTTCGTCACACATGGAAGTACAGGAAAACAATGTTTAACACTGCCCTTTCTTGCTCCTCCATTGAAATATATTGTGTAGACATGAGTGCACGTCACACTTCATGTAACTAATGCTGTATGTACCCTATTTATTCAGCGCATCGCAATTGTTTTTTGTGCTTTCATACAGTGCAGCCCCTGGGGGCGTATGTATCATACAAGGACACTACTAACACACATCACTGCGAGGGAACACAACGACGAGTTTACAACAACGCATTTACCACTACAGTGAGGTAAGTTGCAATGAGGTAAGTTTCAATGCATTGCATTTACAAGACCTGGCTCTTCGACTGATTGCAGCAGGAGCCTAGCACCTGAATACCCACGTGGGTGAATAGCCGAGCCCTACAAATCCCGACTGATTGATTGATTGACAACACTTTTAAAGGTGTATGAGCCGGTGGGTGTAATGGTGGTTAGGTGTATTGATAGGATTATGGGTTGGTTGAGTTTGGGAATATAAAAGGTTTTTCGGGATCAGGGAAGGGTAGTGTAGTGGGGTAGTAAGGTCTTTGTAGGTTTCAATGATGGAAAGTGTATTGGGTAGTAAGGATTTTAAGGGCTCAGAGATGGACAGGTTAAAAAGGGTGCAAGGAGTTTTTAGGGCGCAGGGATGGGCAGTGTATAAGGTTCTAAGGGGATTTTAGGGTTCAGAGGTGGGACAGTGCTGAAGGGTATTAAAGGTTTTTCTGTTAAGGAAAAGGGAGTGTTGAGGTGGAGTAAGGATATTTCAGGATTTAGGGCAACTGATGTTTCTGTGTTTTGCACATCCTAGACTGAATTAGGTGCTCTGAAAGATCTTAGATGGAAGTTGGAATTGAGGCAGTTGTCTGCAGGTGTGTTATGGTCTTTCAAGGTTGTTTCAAGGAACAGTGGTCCCTAACAAGTGATTAATGATTTTAAATAAATATAGATTCGAAATCAAAGTCTATATAAACTGTCCAGCCGGACAGGGTTTAATAACACAATTGTTGAATTTGTAAGTCAATTAAATACAATATAAAAAGTGGGACACAGCCACATTTTGTGGAGAAGGATCATAGTGAAAAGGACCTAAAATGGACAATCATTGACGTAGTAAAAAGCCCACCAAGAGGAGGAGATCTGAATGTACTTCTGAACAAGGAGGAGTTAAAATGGATACTTCGGAACAAAAGTATCCACTCTGGCCTTAATCGCCTGGAGGACTGGACTTCTTTACTATAATTCCTGACTTTGATCTAATTCCTCTGATCGGAATTTGTACAATATTTTCCTTGAACTTAGTACTGTGTAAATGTATCTGAGTTATAATACAGCTACCTGTATAGTTGTAATACATGCATGGTTCAGTATCTGGGCACTTATAATCCACGTCTTGCTGCACTGAATTGCATGTCTTAAGATGGCCGCCGTGCTTTCTAACTTAATGCTCCCATTAGAACCTTATGCCACACGTGACGCTGATCACATGATCACACGGCGTCCTATTGAAGACTCTACTGAGCCTTCCATTTCACACGAGCATCGACTCTGGCACCCGGAACCCCATTGTGGATAGCTGAATAAAGAATTGGAACTTGTACTAATACACAAGGACTTTCTCGTTTATATTGGATTAAAACGAATGTCTGACAAAATGTCGATACACAAAATATCGACATACAGAAATATCGCAACAAAAATATCAAGGTCAACAATATCGACATCCTATCTCCAACAAGGTAAGTACAAAAATATCGGAAAAAATTATCGATATAAAAAATACCGTAATTAAAAAATATCGTTTTTTTAATTAAAAAATGTAAAATAATACTTATAAATGTAATAAACATAGTTAAAAAGATGTTATAACACATAAAATTAATAATTAATATACGTACATTTATACAAAAAATAATTACACATATACATATAATACATAATAAACTTACTTAATAATAACTTTTAATAATTATTTTAATAACTTATAAATAATAAAAAATATTATAAATTACAAATACATCTATACACATAAAATAATAGCATAAATAAAAATGTAAAACAAATTAAAAAAAGTAAGGAGAAAGTTGGATAGCGTAGGGGTAAAAATTACTATTCCAACTCCAGAGAGTGCAACAGTAGGGAAAGTGTTGGATAGCGTAGGGGTAAAAATTACTATTCCAACTCCAGAGAGTGCAACAGTAGGGAAAGTGTTGGATAGCGTAGGGGTAAAAATTACCATTCCAACTCCAGAGAGTGCAACAGTAGGGAAAGTGTTGGATAGCGTAGGTGTAAAATCTACTATTCCAACTCCAGAGAGTGCAACAGTAGGGAAAGTGTTGGCTAGCGTAGGTGTAAAAATTACTATTCCAACTCCAGAGAGTGCAACAGTAGGGAAAGTGTTGGATAGCGTAGGGGTAAAAATTACTATTCCAACTCCAGAGAGTGCAACAGTAGGAAAAGTGTTGAATGGCGTAGGGGTAAAGATTACTATTCCAACTCCAGAGAGTGCAACAGTAGGGAAAGTGTTGGATAGCGTAGGGGTAAAAATTACTATTCCAACTCCAGAGGGTGCAATAGTAGGGAAATTGTTGGATAGCGTAGGGGTAAACATTACTATTCCAACTCCATTGAGTGCAACAGTAGGGATAGTGTTGGATAGTGTAGAAATTAAAAACAACATACATAAAAGTAATGAAAATATTAACGAATTAATTATTAAATAACTATAAACTATTTAAAAATACCAAAAATAATTAAAAACATAATTACCAAAGAATAGTTAATTATCAATAAATTAATAATAAATACCAATAAATAAAAATTAATTAATATTAATGACCAATTAAAACATATATTAAAAAAACATAACAAGAACATATTAATTATAAAAATAATTACCAATTAACAAATATTGAACAATTAAATAATGTTGTATACAAAAAAAATGTAGAATGAATTACCAATTAATACAAATTAATTACCAATTAATAAAAATGTATTACCAATTAATAAAAATTAATTACCAATAATATAATGATCAATACCAATTAATAAAAATAAATTATTAATTAATTAAATTTAAATTACTCCCCCCCCCATTCCCCTATAAACCCACAACTCGCTACAGAACTTAAACAATAAAATGAATTAAATGTATTTATAATTAATAAAAAGGAATAATTAATTTACTATAATTAAATTACTTCCCACCCTATTCCCCTATAAACCTACAACCCGCTACGGTACTAAAACACAAAATTAAAATATACATATACAATTATTAATAAAATACATGAAAATAATACAAATATCGATATTAGTAACATCGATATATTTGATATCGATAATACTTACTTAAATATTAAAAACATCGCTATTACTTACCTTAAGGTTGATATTCTGTCCATCGAAATTTTGTACCATCGAAATTAAAACATCAATATTATTGTATATTGATATTTTAATTTCAATATTTTGGCTACTCACTCTCTATAGTGTGCTTGGGGTAGACCCTTTGGGGCTCATTAGGATGACGGGCGGACTTTGTCCGCCCGCCATCCTGTCGGAATTCGGGACCGCCCGCCGTAAGGGCGGGGGTCCCATGGGAGGTATTAGGATGTGCCCGCCACAGTGGCGGGCACATCCTGCATTTTCGGCATTGTGGCCGGCGGTGCTCTCTGCACCGCCCGCCACAATGCTAAAAATGCATTGATGCATTTTCATAAACAAAGCGGCAGGCACCGCGCGGTGCCTGCCGCTTTGTTTATGCAAATGACGGGCGGTACCACAGGTACCCCCCTATGTGCACCCCGCACCTCTCCTTCACTCTGGGGGCCCGCAGGGGGCCCGCAGAGTGAAGAACGCCACCGCCACGGAAAGGCACCTACAGACGCCCATCATAATATGGCTGGTGGTGTCTGATAGACACCGCCACCATATTACGCCTGGCTACCACCAGCCTGGCGGGGGTAATCCGCCCAACATCATAATGGGCCCCTTTGTTTCAAGGATCACAGTTCAATGGCATCAGTTCCGACAAGTCTCTGGGTATTGGGAGCCCCCTCACTGGCTGGTGTCCTCAGACAGTGGTGAGTGGTCCCTGCCACAGTGGTTGGTTTGCCCCTTCTTGAATGCAGATGGATTTCCACCTAGCCTCTCTCCTGCATGGATGAGGAAAAGCAAAGTTCTAACAGCCTCTTTTAGCAGCAGCGTTGAGCGTGCGAAAGATACAGGCTAGCCCGTCCTCTCCGATTGTGGAAGCTGGTGGGCCTAGGATGCCATCAGCTGAATTCAGCGGCAGCAAGAATCCCACCGTATGCCAGAGATGTCTTGTTCCTCCCAGGACCCTCTTCAGACATCTGGTGGCAACTGAACAACATTTCCCACCTCCGAAAATGGTGGCACGTATCCCTCTGTATGAACCTTCTGTCCCATGGGTGATTTCCGGGGACTTCAGGGAGTTGGGTTCACAGGTAAGAAACAAGGTAGCTCTGGCCAATAAGAACCAAGCTCACCTGAAGAAGCGCTCGCTCATTGGGCAGATTGTTAGTGTGATGTCAGCGTGTGACTTGCCAGGAAGAACCACTCAGAGTCCAGGGCCATCTTCATTCGCTTTCCACGTGGCAAAGGACTGATCTGAACGGATCCCCAATGGGGGCCTGTATAGTTCAAGTTCAAGTTCAGGAATTTGTGTAGCGCACTACTCACCCATAGGGTCTCAAGGCGCTTGAGGGAGGGTGTGTGCATTATTTATCGAATAGCCAGGTTTTTAGCTGTTTTCTGAAGGAGAGGTGGTTCTGTGTAAGGCGGAGGTGAGAGGGGAGAGAATTCCAGGTTTTGGCCACTAAGTAGGAGAAGGATCTTCCTCCCATGGTGGATCTATAGATGCGCGGAATTGCGGCAAGAGCTTGGTTGGATGATCGTAGATGGCAGGTGGGTGTGTAGAAGGACAGTCGTGTATTGAGGCATTCGGGGCCTTGGTCATAGAGGGCTTTGTGTGCGTGGGTGAGGAGACGGAACGTTATTCTCTTGTTGACTGGGAGCCAGTGGAGGTCTTTCAGGTGACCGGAAATGTGAGCTTGACGGGGGATGTCCAATATGAGTCTGGCTGAGGCGTTTTGGATGCGTTGGAGTTTTTCTGTAGTTTGGCTGTGGTTCCGGCGTAGAGGGTGTTTCCATAATCCAGTCGGCTAGTGACCAGTGCGTGGGTGACTGTCTTTCTTGTTTCGGTGGGGATCCAACGGAAGATTTTTTTGAGCATGCGAAGGACGTTGAAGCATGAAGATGAGACGGCGTTGACTTGTCTGGACATCGAGAGGGAGGAGTCTAGGATGAAACCCAGGTTGCGTGCGTGGTCTTTGGGTCTGGGCGCTTTACCCAAGGCCGGTGGCCACCATGAGTCGTCCCAGGCGGAGGGAGATGATCCTAAGATGAGGACTTCCGTTTTGTCTGAGTTTAGTTTTAAACGGCTGTTCTTCATCCATTCGGCTACTTCTTTCATTCCTTCGTGTAGATTGGTTTTAGCTGTGTTTGGGTCTTTGGTGAGGGAGAGGATCAGCTGGGTGTCGTCTGCGTAGGAGATGATGTTGAGGTTGTGTTGACGCGCGATGGGTGCGAGGGGACTCATGTAAACGTTGAAGAGGGTGGGACTGAGTGATGATCCTTGTGGTACACCGCAGATGACTTCGATGGCCTCTGATTTGAATGGGGGGAGGCGGACTCTTTGGGTTCTTCCGGCGAGGAATGAGATGATCCAGTCCAAAGCTTTTCCTTGTATACCGATGTTGCTGAGTCGTTGTATGAGGGTGCTGTGACAGACTGTGTCGAAGGCGGCGGAGAGGTCGAGTAAGATGAGGGCAACTGTTTCTCCGTTGTCCAGTAGCGTTCGGATGTCGTCTGTAGCTGCGATGAGGGCGGTTTCGGTGCTGTGTTTGGCTCGGAAGCCGGACTGTGAGGGGTCGAGGGAATTGTTGGATTCAAGGAAGGCGGCGAGCTGACTATTGACGGCTTTCTCAATGACTTTGGCAGGGAATGGGAGGAGTGAGATGGGGCGGTAGTTCTTAAGCTCAGAGGGGTCTGCTGTGGGTTTCTTCAGAAGGGCGCGGAGTTCGGCGTGTTTCCAGCTTTCTGGGAAGGTAGCAGAGTTGAAGGAACAATTGATGACATCGCGGAAATGGGGTGCGATGATGGAGTCTGCTTTGTTGAAAATGTGGTGGGGACATGGGTCGGTTGGTGATCCTGAATGGATGGAGTTCATCAGGCGGATGGTGTCTTCAGTAGTGATTGGGTTCCAGGTGCAAATGTTGTGAGGGTGCTGTTTTGGTTCGGGGGTGGGTGGAGTGGCCTGTTCTTTGGACTGGTTTTCAAAGCTGTTATGTATATTGGCGATTTTGTTGTGGAAGAAAGAGGATAATGAGTCGCAGAGGGCTTGGGAGGGAGTGATGTCGTTTGTGCCGGCGGTGGGGTTGGTAAATTCTTTGAAGATGTTGAATAGTTCCTTGCTGTTGTGGGCGTTGTTGTCGAGTCGATCCTTGAATGCTGATTTCTTGGTCGATCGGATCAATTGGTGGTGTTTGCGTGTGGCGTCCTTGAAGGTGGTCAGGTTGTCAGTGGTTGGGTTTTTTCTCCAGGTTTTCTCGAGAGTACGACATAACTTCTTGGATTTTTTAAGGTCATCGTTGAACCAGGGGGCCTTTTTGGTACCTTGTTTGATCTGGTGGTTTTTCAGGGGTGCTAATTCGTCAGCGCTGTGGGTGATCCATTGTGTGAGTTTGGTGGCAGCTTGGTTTGGGTCCGATGATATAGTAGGAGGGTTTTGGTTAAGCGATGTGAAGAGTTGGTCGGTGGTGATTTTGTTCCAGTTTCTTCGAGGGATAGGTTGTGGGGGGTTGTGGGTCGAGGTCTTTTTGTAGCTGAAGTGGACGCAGCTGTGGTCTGTCCAATGGAGAGCTGTGGTGTGATCGAAGGAGATGTGTTTACTGGAGGTGAAGATAGGGTCGAGCGTGTGACCTGCGAGGTGGGTGGGGTTGTCGACAAGTTGTTTGAGTTCGAGATTGGCCAGGTTGTCAAGGAGGGTGGTGGTGTTGGTGTCGTATTTATTTTCCAGATGGAAGTTGAGGTCTCCCAGTAGAATGTATTCCTCGGAGGGAAGGGCGTGTGGGCTGATGAAGTCCGTGATGTCTTCGTTGAATTTTGTGCGAGTTCCTGGTGGTCTGTAGATGAGGGTGCCTCTAAGTGTGGTCCTGGGGTCGGTGTGGATCTGGAAGTGAAGGTGTTCTGCGGTAGCGAGGTTATCGTCGGAGCTGGTCGTGACTCGGATGGTGTTCTTATGGACGATGGCGATGCCTCCTCCTGTTTGGTTGGTGCGGTCTTTTCGGATGATCTTGTAAGCGTCAGGGATGGCTATGGCGATGTCGGGCGCTGATGATGCGTTCATCCAGGTTTCTGTAAGGAAGGCGACGTCCGGCGATGCAGTGTCGAGTAGGTCCCAGAGTTCAGTGGCGTGTCTGTGTACCGAGCGGGTGTTCAGCAGGATGCACTTCAGGTGGTTAGAGTCGGAGCTGTGTTTGGAGTTGGTGGAATTGGTGTGGGTCCTGATGCAGGTGAATTTGCAGGAGTGGCAGGCGAAGGGTCCATGGGTGTGTCCTGGGGCAGCTTCGCAGCATTGTGGTGTGCGTCCGGGGTTAAGGGCAAAGAGGGTAGCGGCATTATACGTTATGCGGGTAGAGTGGGTTTTGCGGGGACAAGGGGGTCTGGCGCTGGGCGCGGTCCTGGCGCGGACGGGCGTAGACGGGCTTACCTTTGGCGCACCTTCGGCGCGCATGGGGCGCGACCGCCGCGCGTGAATGCATCTGTCATAAGTGGAGAGGGGGGAGGGGTTGAGGGAGGGTCAGCTGGGAGGCGGGGGCGGGCTGTAGAGGACGAACTCCGAGGCACAAACAACAACAAAAATGGCCGCAAAAGCGAAACTAGAGACAGGCTGGGGCACAAAGACGAGTTAAGAGCATAGGCAATGTGTGCTGAAAGCGCTACAATTATCGAGGCACAAAGCAAGCAATGCACGATCCAGACAAAGCAACACAGATAGCGCTACAGCTGGGACAAATGAAATGCAAATGAAAACACAGTGCTTAAATAAATTAAAGCGCTCTAAATATTTCTAATACTTCGACAATGCTAATCTCACTACAGCGCTATGGCAGGCAGAAGCTAGCAGGTTTTGAAGAGCAGATCTGAGCAAAGAGCGCAGCCCAACGCTACCAAAAGAGAGCTGGGAGCGAGAGGAGCAACCGCTGCTGAGAGTGTCAGGCGAACACATCCAGGAGGTCCTTCGGGAAGTGTGGTCAGAGCTCTACAGAGCTTTGGTGCAGATCGTGCATGTGGCTGTGATGGAGAGCAGTCTGTCAGTGCCTATGGGGCCCCACAGCACGCAGGGACCTCAGTGAAGCTGGGGAGGAAGCTGAGGCCCTGCCTACAGGTCACCGCAGTGCCCTGCGAGGTTGTAAGCACCAGGGTTGGACTTGGAACCCAGAGCAGCCCTGGCAGTTTTCTCAGACCAGCCCCTGGGGAAGCACTGCCTGGCTCCGGCAGGCTGGAAACACTTGCTGCTTTTATTACTGGGGGCTGGATATTGCTGCACTGCTGCAAAATGGCCCCCAGTAACAAAACCGGCCCCACTGCTCCAAAACCAGCCCCCAACATGCCAGCCTCCTGGGGAAATGCCCAATGCCTGATACGGCCAGTCCGGCCCTGGTTAACACTGGTGGGAGTTGGACATGTACTCCTTCCACACTGACCTGCCCTAGGGCAAGGAGATGAGAACACTGTGCCTCTTTGGCAGTGTTTGGAGCCTGGTGCCCTTACCCTGTCCATGGGCCTCCGAAGGTGCTGGAGGGGGAGTTACATGAAGGAGTGGTGGGCACCAGCTACATCCGCATCGACTTGCAAGCACCTTACTCCTAGCCAGCCCAGTGAACCTGGCATAGGGCCCTGTATCTGGGCGCAAACTTACTTCATCATCCAGTATGGAATGAGCTGGCATCTAGCTGCTCTTCCTTCCCTAGCTCAATGTGTTTGTGACTGGCAGAGGGATGGGGCCTGTGGGGGGTGGTGCCTGGAACAGACTAGGGGCTGCCTAGATCTGCATCTCACTGGAGCCAGGAGTGGGTGGGGAACTCCAAAACCAGCAGAAGTGTTTAGGGACAAGCCCAACCCACTGCTAAGAGTCAACCCCAGATTCAAGAATAGCTGCAGAGCTTTTCCATATTGGACACCCCCTCCGCTACTAACCCTAGTGTGCACAGGGTTGGACTGGGAACCCAAAGCAGCCCAGGCAATTTTATCGGAGGTCCTCATCCTTGGATCAACACCCTCAGCCTGGGACGACTCCTGGTGGCCCCCTGCCCTGGGCAGTGCACCCAAACCAACGGACCACGCACACAACCTGGGCTTCATCCTGGACTCCTCCCTCTCGATGACCAGACAAGTCAACGCCGTCTCATCATCATGTTTCAACATCCTAAGCATGCTCCGAAAGATCTTCCGATGGATCCCCACCGAAACCAGGAAGACGGTCACCCAGGCACTCGTCATCAGCCGACTGGACTATGGCAACACCCTCTACACCGGAACCACAGCCAAACTACAGAAAAGACTCCAACGCATCCAGAACGCCTCCGCACGACTCATCCTGGACATCCCCCGACACAGCCACATCTCTGGACACCTGAGAGACCTGCACTGGCTCCCCGTCAGCAAGAGAATCACGTTCCGACTCCTCACCCACGCACACAAGGCCCTCCACGACCTGGGCCCCATGTACCTCAACAACCGCCTGACCTTCTACACTCCCACCCGCCAGCTACGATCGACCAGCCACGCCCTCGCCGCCGTTCCACGCATCCGAAGAGCCACCATGGGAGGAGGATCCTTCTCCTACCTGGCAGCCAAGACCTGGAACTCCCTCCCCATCCACCTCCGTCTGACCCAAGACCACCTCTCCTTCAGGAAGCAACTCAAGACCTGGCTGTTCGAGCATTAGCGGACCCCCTCCCCCAAGCGCCTTGAGACCCTCCGGGTGAGTAGCGCCCTATACAAATATCTTGATTGTTTGATTGATCAGATGGGGTTAGGAGGGAAGGGGCGGGCAGGCGGTAGGAGGTGGGGGGGGCAGTGCAAATGTGAAGCCCTGTTGCTTTTGGTACTGGGGGGCGATATTGCAGCACTGCTGCAAAACCAGCACCCAGTACCAAAATAACAGCCGCCACCCTTCCAGTCTCCAGGGAAAATGCCTGCTGCCCGCTACGGCCAATCTGGCCCAGGCAGTGCAGGCCACCAGCACTCAGCGCTGTCTAGCAGCTGTTACAGTGAGCACATACAGAGGGCAGGTGCCATAAACAGAGCTCTGGTTTTGCTGCTTTATTAAGCAATAGTGGTTTCTTATTTCTTTCCTCCAATGTTGTGCAGCTGTCGATGTGAATAATCGGAGAGTTTGAAAGCGTGTGGTGCAATGCTGCTCTATCAAACCTGGAAATTATGTTAATCCGTAAAGCCCATCTGCATGTAACAACAACAAGGTGATGGATGGAATGGTTGAATTAATCTCAGCCACTGGCAATCGCTCGGGCCGCATCCCAATCCATTGTTTTTATTTTCACCACGCTACCTCAGTTTGGACCCAGCCATTTGCAAATCAGTCTTGACCCTGCTCCTCAGGGTAACAGTTCAGCCTGAACTTCCAGACCTGGTCCTCACTGCAGATATTAGCATTTAAAGAACATACAAGGATGTACAGGGCACGGGGGCTTGTACAGAACATATGAGGCTGCACTGGGGATAGGAGCCTGTACAGAACATACGAGGATGCACTGGGGATAGTAGCCTGTACAGAATATACAAGGAAGCACTGGGCGTAGGAGCTTGTGCAGAACATACCAGGATGCATTGGGCCAAGAGCCTGTACAGAACATACGAGGATGCACTGGGGATAGGAGCCTGTACAGAGCATGCGAGGATGCGCTGGGGGTAGGAGCCTGAACAGCACATATGAGGATGCACTGGGGATAGGAGCCTGTACAGCACATGCGAGGATGCATTGGGCCAAAAGCCTGTACAGAACATATGAGGATGTACTGGGGATCGGAGCCTGAGCAGAATATACCACGATTGACTTGGGATAGGAACCTGTAAAGAACATTTAAGGCTGCAATGGGAATAGGAAACTGTACAGAACATACAATGGTGCACCGGGGATACCAGCCTGCACAGAGCATACGAGGATGCAATGGAGATAGGAGCTTGTATGAGGGTGAATTGGGAATAGGAGCCTGTACAGAGAATACGAGGATGCACTCGGTCAACAGCCTCTATAGACCATACAAGGATGCACTGGGGATAGGATCCTGTACACAGTATACAAGGATGCACTGGAGATAGGAGCATGTACAGAACATACAAGAATGATTTGAGTATAGGGACCTATAGATTATATACAGTGATGAATTGGGAATAGCAGCCTGTACATATGTGGATGCACTAGGGAAAGGAGCCTGTACAGAACATATGAGGATACACTGGGGATAGGAGTCTGTACAGAACATACGAGGATGCACTGGGGATAGGAGTCTGCACATAACATACGAGGATGCACTGAAGTTAGGAACCTGTACAGAACATACAAAGATGCACTGGGGATAGGAGCCTGTACAGAACATACGAGGATGTCCGGGGGATAGGCGCCTGTACAGAGTATGCAAGGATGCATTGGGGATAGGAGCATGTACAGAGCATACGAGGATGCTTTGGGTATAGGAACCTCTACGGTATATACAGGGATGAATTGGGAATTGGAGCCTGTACCGAGCATAGGAGAATGCACTGGGCCAAGAGCCTGTACAGAACATACGATGAAGCAATGAACGTAAGAGCCTGTACAGAAAATACAAGGATGCACTTTGGATAGGAGCTTGTACAGAAAATACAAGGATGCACTGGGGATAGGAGCCTGTACAGAACATTCAAGGATGCACTGGGGATAGGAGCCTGAACAGCACATAGAAGGATGCAATGGGGATAGGAGCCTGTACAGAGCATACCAGAATGCACTGGGGATAGGAGCTTGTGTAGTAAATACGAGGATGCTTTGGTTATAGGAACCTGTACAGTATACACATAGATGAATTGGAATTAGGAGCCTGTACAGAACATACCAGGATGCAATGGGAATAGAAGCAAGTACAGAACATACAAGGACGCTTTCAGTATAGGAACCTGTAGAGTATATTCAGGGATGAATTGGGAATCTGAGCCTTTAGAGAGCATACGCGGATGCACTGGGGATGGGAGCCTGTACAGAACATACTAGGATACACTGGGGATAGGAGCCTAATCAGACCATACGAGAACGCACTGGAGATAGGATCCTGTAGAGTATACGAGGATGCAATGGGGATCGGAGCCTGTACAGCACTTACGAGGATGCACTGGGGATTTATTTTTATGTTTATAAAGTTTTATATAGCTCGAACTAGACCCAGTGAAGGTATCCGAGGACTTTACAAATGTTACATCAAAAAGAAAATTGAGAACTAGGAACATCGGGATAGGAGCCTGTACAGAAAATGTGAGGATGCTCTGGGAATAGGAGCGTGTACAGAACTTATGAGGTTGCACTGGGTATAGAGTGTAAGAGCCTTATATAGAACATACAAGGACATACTGGGCGTAGGAGCCTGTACAGAACATACAAGTATGCACTGGCATACAGCCTGTACAGGTATGTACGAGGATGCACTGAGGATAGGAGCCGCATACAGAACATATGAGGCTGCACTGGGGATAGAAGCCTGTACAGAACATATGAGGTTGCACTGGGGATAGGAGCCTGTACAGAACATTCAAGGATGCACTGGGTATAGGAGCCTCTATACACAACATACAAGAACATACTGGGCATAGGAGCCTGTATAGAACGTACAAGTATGCACTGATGCAAGAGCCCATACAGAATATACGAGGATACACTGAGGATAGGAGCCTGCATACAGAACATATGAGGCTGCACTGGGGATAGGAGCCTGTACAGAACATACAAGGATGCGCTGGTTATAGGAGCCTGTATACAGAACATACAAGAACTTACTGGGCATAGGAGCCTGTACAGAACATACAAGTATGCACTGGCATACAGCCTGTACAGGTATGTACGAGGATGCACTGAGGATAGGAGCCGCATACAGAACATATGAGGCTGCACTGGGGATAGGAGCCTGTACAGAACATACAAGTATGCACTGGCATACAGCCTGTACAGGTATGTACGAGGATGCACTGAGGATAGGAGCCGCATACAGAACATATGAGGCTGCACTGGGGATAGAAGCCTGTACAGAACATATGAGGTTGCACTGGGGATAGGAGCCTGTACAGAACATTCAAGGATGCACTGGGTATAGGAGCCTCTATACACAACATACAAGAACATACTGGGCATAGGAGCCTGTATAGAACGTACAAGTATGCACTGATGCAAGAGCCCATACAGAATATACGAGGATACACTGAGGATAGGAGCCTGCATACAGAACATATGAGGCTGCACTGGGGATAGGAGCCTGTACAGAACATACAAGAATGATTTGAGTGTAGGAACCTGTAGATTATATACAGTGATGAATTGGGAATAGCCGCCTGTACATATGTGGATGCACTAGGGAAAGGAGCCTGTACAGAACATATGAGGCTGCACTGGGGATAGAAGCCTGTACAGAACATATGAGGTTGCACTGGGGATAGGAGCCTGTACAGAACATTCAAGGATGCACTGGGTATACGAGCCTGTATACACAACATACAAGAACATACTGGGCATAGGAGCCTGTATAGAACGTACAAGTATGCACTGATGCAAGAGCCCATACAGAATATACGAGGATACACTGAGGATAGGAGCCTGCATACAGAACATATGAGGCTGCACTGGGGATAGGAGCCTGTACAGAACATACAAGGATGCGCTGGTTATAGGAGCCTGTATACAGAACATACAAGAACTTACTGGGCATAGGAGCCTGTACAGAACATACAAGTATGCACTGGCATACAGCCTGTACAGGTATGTACGAGGATGCACTGAGGATAGGAGCCGCATACAGAACATATGAGGCTGCACTGGGGATAGGAGCCTGTACAGAACATACAAGTATGCACTGGCATACAGCCTGTACAGGTATGTACGAGGATGCACTGAGGATAGGAGCCGCATACAGAACATATGAGGCTGCACTGGGGATAGAAGCCTGTACAGAACATATGAGGTTGCACTGGGGATAGGAGCCTGTACAGAACATTCAAGGATGCACTGGGTATAGGAGCCTCTATACACAACATACAAGAACATACTGGGCATAGGAGCCTGTATAGAACGTACAAGTATGCACTGATGCAAGAGCCCATACAGAATATACGAGGATACACTGAGGATAGGAGCCTGCATACAGAACATATGAGGCTGCACTGGGGATAGGAGCCTGTACAGAACATACAAGAATGATTTGAGTGTAGGAACCTGTAGATTATATACAGTGATGAATTGGGAATAGCCGCCTGTACATATGTGGATGCACTAGGGAAAGGAGCCTGTACAGAACATATGAGGCTGCACTGGGGATAGAAGCCTGTACAGAACATATGAGGTTGCACTGGGGATAGGAGCCTGTACAGAACATTCAAGGATGCACTGGGTATACGAGCCTGTATACACAACATACAAGAACATACTGGGCATAGGAGCCTGTATAGAACGTACAAGTATGCACTGATGCAAGAGCCCATACAGAATATACGAGGATACACTGAGGATAGGAGCCTGCATACAGAACATATGAGGCTGCACTGGGGATAGGTGCCTGTACAGAGCATACGAGGACGCACTGGGGATAGGAGTCTGAACAGCACATATGAGGATGCACTGGGGATAGGAGCCTGTACAGCACATCCGAGGATGCACTGGCGTACCACTTAATGCTGTATTGTTTCTTCAGCTCTGACTCATATGATTCTCCTCACATACCTCTTCTAAACATAATCGCATAACTTGTAAAGTGCTCTGATACCCTTGGGGCTAGCTAACACTATATAAAACTCTCTGCAGAGGATGGTTACATCATTCACCCTTTTTATGTCCAGTCAGTACTTGAGAATTAATTGTACTAAAACATTCTGCATGAACTGTGGTTCAGGGGCAGATAAAAAAAAACTATGTACATTAATTAAAAACCCCTTGGACTTCACCCCAACTTTTCCATTCCTTGGTATATTGTTTGAGCAATCTGGTCTGTGGTCAAGTGCAATAAAGGCAAGAAGGCTGATGTTCTGTAAATCTATAAAGGCCCTAAAAAACTTCAGTAAGAAGATGGGCAAAAAACCAATTAGGGAACTTCTAACAATCTACAGAGCAACATGCGTAGCAATTGCTATTTATGGCGCAGGTATATGGGGATATGCCAATGTGAAATGCCTCCAGGTGGTGGAAAACATGTTTATGAGATACCTTTTAGCTGTACCAGAGAGTGTCTCTACTTATATTTGTCACATTGAACTTGGTCAGCCATATATTGAAGATATCCTTAAGGTTCCAGCTGTACTTCTGTGGCACAGGATTTGGACCACTGAGGAGTGTGTTTTTACCCGTTCTATCTTAAAGGACGTGATGAGTCTAGACCACGTTAGCAAGATGGGATGGTTATTCTATGTAAAAATGTTTTTAATAAATCTAGTGTCAAAAAAGATTCCCTTTTGGGTGCAACCTTATATAGTAGAAAAACTTTCTAACCACAACTGCTCATTCATACAGGAGCAGAAAGGAAACATTGATTAAAAAAAGCGAGTTTATTCAATAAAATTTGTTTAAAAAAGCTTATCCTTACTTTTCATCAGACACAATTACAGATTAACAGATTTTTACATTCACAAAATTATACACAATAAAAACTCATTACAATATACAAGTGGGAAACAGAAGCCAAAGGAATTAATAAGTCCTATTAGCATGAGGTAAGTACAATAGCAACGCTTATAATCCCGCTCTGATATCAAACTAATTTTTCAATCAGAGTTGTTTTCACCAGGGCTTAAAGTACTTCAACTCAGAAAAGGGGCATCAACGCATTTCGGTGGGCACAATGTTTAGGAGCCAACACCTTCTTCAGGATAAAATTACAGAATCCCACATAAAATTTAAAACATCTTTTACGGAGACAGCTCAGAGTCTTAATTATTCCGGATATATGATTTGATGCCACTAAAGTGACTATCTTTCAATTTTTTGCGAAGTCTTAGTTCAATTATTCTTTAAATGCCACTCTTAGCATCCATCATCGATATTTTCTTCTAGTCTTACGTACGGAGAGATGGACAGTTGTACATACTTTACAAATTAAAAGGGCCGTATATAACTTGCTCCACGAAGTTTTCCGGCTACTTAGTAATCCCAGATTCCGACCGCCAGCGGTCTGCTGTTCTTAATGAAGACTCCTTGTCACACACTCCGTATATTTGATCATATTTGATGGTGGAAAACATGTTTATGAGATACCTTTGAGCTGTACCAGAGAGTGTCTCTACTTATATTTGTCACATTGAACTTGGTCAGCCATATATTGAAGATATCATTAAGGTACAACCTGTACTTTTGTGGCACAGGATTTGGACCACTGAGGAGTGTGTTTTTAACTGTTCTATCTTAAAGGACGTGATGAGTCTAGACCACCTTAGCAAGATGGGATGGTTATCCTATGTAAAAATGTTTTTAATAAATCTTGGACGTCAAGATTATTACGATGAACCGTTTTTTATGTGTCATATCCCCAGAAAGGAGCTTAAAAATCTTTGTATGCGGTACCTAGAAGAAAGAAGAATTAACGATGAAATGAAGAAAAAGACAGTGGTTGCTCATCAATTAATAATCATCTCTAGTAACATGCAACCATATGTAACATTAAAACATGAGTGATCGCGAAAGGTTTTTATTAACGCGTTTTAGGCTAAATGTTCTCTTTAGAGCTTTTAGTTTCCCAGACATGAACAATTGGTCAAGGCAAATGTCCCTGTGATGATTTATCGGAACAATCAGATATTCATATTCTGTTGTTTGCAAGTTTTATATTAACCCAAGGAAGAGATGGATTGTGCCCATACTGAAGATCATGGAAGTTAACCAGTGCCGCCCTGCTTTTTTAGCTATACAGAAATTAGGTAACATATTAACTGTTGCATCTGTTTCTGCCTTTTTTAAATATATTTTTAGACTCCGGAAATCAATTTATATATGAAAACTAATTAGTCTATTTTTTTTTATTCTGCCATGATTACTGTTTTTTTATTGTAAATTCTGAATGTACTTTTACGGTTGTTTTTAATGATAATAACCAAATAAAGTTTATAATGAAATGAAATGATATATAAAACTCAAATGAAATAAAAATGAATAAAAGTAAGAGCCTGTAGAGAATTTACGAGTGTTGAGACAAAATATTGAATTGGATATTTGACTTGCAAAAATATAGAGTCAAAAATATTCTGACATGGAAATATCGTCAGCAAGAATCTTTGTCAAGAATATCGATTTGTAGGTGAGTAATAGCGACTTTTTAAAATATTGAAGTCATTAATAACGATTACAAAAATATAGTTGTTAATAATATCGTTTTTGTAATTATTGTTATGTATTTTGGTATATATTTTAAATGTATATAATGTAATTGTTTTGTATAATTATTGTTTATGTTTTTTAATTTTTGTATTTGTGATTTTTTTAGTAGTTATTAAATTCAATTTGAGTATTTATTTTTTATTTTTAGGACCCTACTGATTTTGGGTGTTTAGGGGCACAGGGTGGGAAGTAATTTAATTATAATAAATTAATGATTAATTTTGTATTAATATTATTTTTTCATTAATAATGTTAATTGTGTAAAAAAAAATTGTATGTGCAGATTTGTTGGATTTAGATGGGTACAGGGTGGGAAGTCATTTAGGGCCTGGTTATGATTGTGGTGAGACCGCCACCGCCATCGTAAGCAGGTTTCACACCTGACATATTACAATGGTGGGTGATTTTCTGGCGATGTGAAAGACCAACCGCCACGGTGCCGACTGGCTCTCTGTTTTCAGTGGCTCTCCAGCTCTGGAACACTCAGGGTTCACTGGATCTTAGCTCTGGAACACAGACCTTCGCTAATTGCCTAGCTATGAAACTCTCAGCTCTCACTGACTCTCAGCTCTGGAACATGCAGCTTTCACTGGCTGCCCGGCTCTGAAATACTCAGCTTTCACTGGCTCCCCAACACTAGAAGAAACAGCTCTTATAGGACCCCAGCCTTCACGCCTTCAGCTTTCACTGGGCGGTCACGTGTGGAGTTTCTTAATTAAGAGAAGACTTTATAACAGTCACCCTCGATGATTGATTTGCAGTTGAATTGCCTCCGTCTTGTGGATGTATTGAGGGTTCAGTGTTGTGTCATTTTTTCCAGCCTTACAACAAAAGACTCAGCGGGCTCCTGACATGCAGACGGTGAACAGATCACACAGACACCAGTCTCTCTCTCTCTCTCTCTCTTCTCTCGCTCTCTCTCCCCCTCCCTCTCTCTCCCCCTCTCTCCCTCTCTCTCTCTCTCTCTCTCTCTCTCTCCCCCCCTCTCTCTCCCCCTCTCTCTCTTTTTTTTGTTCCTCTGCGTCAGGGGCATCTTGTATTCACCCATGCAGTCATTGCACTATCCTAACTTGGAGTTCCCTGCTTCTCCCCCCACTTCCTGTCCTAGACCTGGGACAGGAAGTGGTGCTCCGGATGTGTACTTGGTAGTACTGTGTCCCTCAGGGTTCTAGTGTCCTCTTGACGCAACACACTGTAGAATACCCGGCTCTCATTGTGAGGCTTTTATGAAACACTCAGCTCTCACATGATCCCTAACCCTGGAAGCCAGCCCCCACTAGAAGCCCAGCTTCACAGCACTCCATTGTCAGGGGTTACCCAGGCCCGGGAGGAAGAATTCTCACTCAGCTCCCCTGCCCCAGTTGGACCCTTGAGGAGGAAGGAATGCCAGCCAGCTGGAATATGTCTATTTTTGAATAAGACACATCTGTTGGCCACAGCTGCAGGGCCAGTGCCAGCCATGAGGCTCTCAGGACAAAAGGATCCTTAGAACCCCACTGAGCTCTCCCAAACCCTCAGATCCGGGCTCTATTTTAGGGTGCCACAGATGCTCCCAAACCCAGCTATGAACAGACGCGCAGACATCTTGTCAGGGTCACCCTTTGCACTTCACAGGACCGGTCTATACAGAGGGCCAAGTACAGGAGAAGACCGGTGAGGTAAGAGACAGGTTATGATGAGACACAGGGACGGTGCTGCGACCGACAAGTACAGAGACACAAGAGAAAGCAGTCGGCATATAAGACACAGGAAACGTCTGGCTGAGAATTAAACACCCATTGAGGCCGTCACAGTATGAGACACCCAAAAGTCTGCTAGCGGATGAGACACGTACTCAGGATGTCAGTGCATAAATTATAGGACACCAAAAAGGTTGTTAGTGTATGAAACATCTAAGGAGGCTGTTAGTGGGTGAGACATCTAAGGATGTGCTGAATGTATGAAGAATCTAAGGGGAGGTCCACTGAAAGGGGAGATTGTCTGTAGGTTGCAAAAGTGCTGCAGTGGGAGAGTGAGGTTTAACACCTACGATTTAGCCACGTTATTCTTGTACCCTGAGTTCCGCTTTTATATCTGCAAGACTTGGACTATCGCTGGGAGGGAGGTGTCCAGCTCTGTTAGGACAAGGAGAAGGTTGGCTGCGTGGAGCAGACACCTTTGGTCCTGTCCCTCAAAGAGAATGTCCCTGATGTCAGTGGCGTATCGCAAGTGGAACTACCACAAGGAGGGGGGTGAGAGGGCCACCCTCTCAGGTGCCCTGGAAGAGGGGAAAAGAGCTGGAGAGTTGTCCACTAATGCGAATGGAGGCGGTAGGGGCAAGGTATGAAGCCATAATCCTCTTGATTATGACCGGGCCTAACCCTATTTTCTGAAGGAAGGCCCAGCTCACTCGGTCACAAGCTTTTTCAGCATCTAATGATAGAAGGAGAGCTGGGATAGAATGTCGCTGGGCCTTCTCACCTAGATGTGCAAGGCATCAAACATTGCCAGGTCCCTGTCGGTGCTGTATAAAGCCTGACCTGACTCAGGTCAATTAACCTTGGGGGGAGGTTTTCCAGGTGGCCAGCATCTTGGTGTAGAGTTTCTCATCTGTGTTCAAAAAGGCAATCGGGTGGTAGGATGAACAAAGCATCAAATCCTTGCCCGGTTTGGGAATTACTGTAATTTCAGAGTTGGAAATAGCCTGTGACATGGGTAAACAAATTATAAAGCGGGAGAAGATGATCTTGCAGCTGGGGCAAAAAACTCTATAAAAGGTTGGGTTAGGCCATGAGGACCAGGAGATTTGCCTTTGGGGAGTTCCTGGAGGGCCCTGGCGAGTTCAGCAATTGTGAAAGGATCCTCCAGGTCACGAGCCAGGCAGGAATCTAGTGGCTGCCAAGAGCAATCCTGGAGTTAAGGAGCTATTTCATTTGGATCTTTACCTCCGGAAGTGTACATGGTCTGATTGTAGACTCTGAAGACCTCTTATTTATCTGCCTCCTTGATAGCCCAGCCAAAATCGCCCACTCGAAGCTTTCCTATGTGTGATCTAGCATGTTGGTCTCTGAGTCTGCGCGCGTGGAGGGAGTCCACCTTGTCCCCACCCTCATAGTATTTTTGCTTGAGAGCGATAAGAGAGGGCTCAGCTTTGTTGACCAGATGTGCCCAGAGCTGGCCCCGGAGGATAGTCCGTTGTTGCTTACCCAGCAGCGTAAGGCGTTTTTTATTGGTACGCTCTAGCAGTAGAATTTCTTCTGTGAGTTTCTATTCAAATTGGCGCACCTCCCGGGTGCTGGCTATAGAAATGGAGGTTATCACTATGTGTATGGTGCCTTTAAACCCATCCCAGAGAACATGGGGGGGGGGGTGTTGGGTAAAGAGTTGAGTATAGAGTATTCTGTGATGGCATCTCGAATAGTTGCCTTGTCTACCGAATCTCTCAAGAGTGGAGGGGGAAGGTGCCAACGTGACGGCGCGTGCGTGAAGTTAGCGTATGGTGTCCATGAGAGCTCAATATGTGCGTTATCTGAGACAGAAATATCAGAGGTCTGCATGGAAGAGAGAGCGTTTAATAGAGAGGAGGTGACAAAGAGATAGTCGATGCGGGAATAGGATAAGTGCATGTGTGAGTAAAAAGAGTAATCTTTCGTATCTGGATGGGATGTATGACATTACAACGCATGCATTTACATCGCATGCCTTTACAACGTAAGTATTACAATGCAGTCCATTACAACGCATAGTGCTTTGGGGTGCTGGATAGTGAATAGTTTAATTTACTATTCCAACTCCAGTCCCCGTGGACACTAGGGAAGGTTATTGGATAGTAAATTAACCTATTCCCTATCCTAGAGCGCCCCCCAGAGCAATGCGTTGTAATAGTTTGCGTTGTAATGGTTGCGTTGTAAAGGCTCTGCGATGTAAAAGTTGCGTTGTAAGTGTTGTTCACCATCTGGATGTAGATAACGCCATGCATCAACCAGACCCGCATCCCAGATTTCCCTCTTATATCCGTGCCCTGCGCATGTGGTGTGTTTCTATCCAGATCGGGATCGGGTACACTCCAAATCGGGGGCACTCAGCTGGTGTTCTCTTTCAAAGAACACTCGGAGGCTGCCTTTGCCAACTTTAAGCGATGCTTGAATAACATCTCTGCCTGGATGACTGAGAATTGCTTAAAACTATACACCTAGAAAGCAGAGGTCCTATTCTTCAACCAACTAACACCTCCACCTTCTGAGCTTTTTTGGCCCTCAGAGCTGAACCCTCACCGATCCCGGTGGATTCTGCCAGAAATCTGGGGTTTAAATTTGACAATGACCTCTCCTGTAAGACAGAAGGGGGATGGGAGCACACTGCCTCACCTCCCAGCACAGTTCGCCCCTTAGGATTGTGGTAAATGCAGTTCACAGTGATTTCTTACTTGAATTTGTAGCTGTAGTGGTACACCAAAGTTGGTGCAGCTTAGTGCTGTAAATCTCTAGACACATGTGTTTCTGGATATTATCCGTCATCAGTAGAGATAAAAAACGAAAATTCCTTCTGGGGTTGCTGGAAAGGCTGCCACAGTCTCTCATGTCTCAGTACCTCTCTCTGGCACACAGGCGCATCTCCTAGAGCTCGTCAGCTCAGTGGCTCAAGGGAGCCTTTTCAAACAGAAGGGGGATGGGAGCACACTGCCTCACCTCCCAGCACAGTTCACCCCTTAGCATTGTGGTAAATGCAGTTCACAGTGATTTCTTACTCCTGTAAGACCCTGATCCACCAGATCTCCTCCTCATGCTTCTGGAAGCTGAGAGCTGTACGAAAATTCCTTCACTTCCTTCCGATAGATTGCAGGAAGACAGCGTACCATGCATTGGTCACGTCCTGATTAGACTATTCTAATAGTCTCTATCTAGGGCTACAAGCTTTTCAGGTCTGCAGACTGCAAATAATAAAAAATGTTGTGACCAGATTAATTTGGAAGGTGCCATTGCATCTCCATGCACTTACGGAGCCTCCATTGGCTTCCCTTCAATAGGAGGACTGAGTTGAAGGCACTCACTCTGGCCTACAGAGCCACCAGAGATCGGGCCTGGGCTATCTGAGACATAGATTGCAAGACTACCATCAAGACCGTGTACTGAGATCTAATCACCTGAAACTGCTCAGGGTTCCTCGCTTCCTTAAGGCTAGGATAGGCGGCAGAGCACTCTCGGTGAGAGCTGCGACACTCTGGAATGCTATGCCTCTCCACCTCCGCATGACGGAGTCAGAACAGCCTTCAGAAAAGCACTGAAAACCTGGATTTTTAACCTCACGTAGTTCCCCCCCCCTGCTTTCCTCACTGTGAATCTGCAACCTAGCGCCGGGACTCCTCCATTGGAGGTAGCTGTGCGCTCTACAAATCTCACTTAATATTATCGGGGTCCCAGACCAGGTTGAAAACGTCCCCCACTATAATATTTCCCTTGACAGATTTCAGCTGTCCTGATAGGATTTGCCAACAGGCCAACGGCGCCCAACCGTTTGAACCACTCCTTGAAGAATCAGTGAGAAATTACCAGACCCTACTGAGGTGTCACCCTCAACAGAGGAAAGTTCATATAGGGGGATAGGAGGCCAGGGACAATGCCAGCCAGGAGTACACTCAATAGGTCAATCCTAAAATAGGAAAGAAGAAAGGTGCAACAAGCAGCCAATAAGCAGTCAGAATCCAAGCCCTGAACCCCGGGCTCTGTCAGGTGAGTGACAGTCTGAGGGCCGAGGATGGCTGGGGGGGAGAATCAGGGGCTGCCCTTCCTGTTTGCCTCGGCTTGCCCTCAGGAGGTCCCTAGTGAAAGACATGATGTCTTCCCCCTCTGCCCCCCGGGGGGTGCCTCTGATGCGCAGGTTATTGCGTCACCCCCGATTTTCCAGGTCATCCTACTTGGCCTGAAGCTCGATATGTTGCACCTCCAAAGCATTAATCCTCCTCCAGAGGACCTCCTGGTCCTCCGCGTAAGAGTTGATGGTGCATTCTAGGTCGCCCAACCAGTCTCCTACCAATGTCCTTGCGTAGGCCAGCGAGACAAGTCTTGAAATCGGTCTACAAGGAGCCTGTCTCTTGGCGGATATCAGAAAGAAATTTCTCTAAATAGTCTTGTGTGATGGTTAGGGCTGCAGTGGGTTGCGGGGTGGGATCTTTCTTGCTGCCCATGTCAGGTGTTGCCGTCTTTGCCCACAGTGAGACAACCCAGCTGTCCCTGGTAGCCTTGCCCCTGTGCATAGTCAGGAAGACTGGGACACCATGCACCCCAGGGCTGCCAGGTATATTGCTGCAGACCAGCACACCGCACCACGAGCCAGCAGGTGCGGCCAGACGGGCAATGGCGCTATGAGAGTGCTATAACAAGAGAGCAGCGAAGAGCAGAGGAAGCCACAAAAGATGCAGGTGGGCCCAGTACCACCAGTCCCTGCAGGCAAGGGAGCAGAAAGGATCAGCACAAGCTCATTGCATGGGATGCTCAGTACATGTAGATAGCACCCCTCACTCTGGACCAATAACTCTCAATTAAAGTCAGTTGCAGAAGGGATAGGAAGTTCTGCAGTGTTCAAAGCTCCCCTAAAGCCAGGAAAAACAAGAGTACCCGTGGGGTGTGGTCCCCAGTGGCCAAAGGGCGTGTGCCAGCTACGCCCTACGGCGGGTGGGACCACTGTTTAGGTCTCCCGGGCTAAGGCAGCAATAAATAGGCACATGCTGCTCACCTCAGACAAAATCCCCAGCAGCTGGGCAGTGTTCAAGCCTTGCCAATGGCTCCTGCTCAAGCACAGCTAGGATTCATCAACCACGGCCCCTCCGTGGGCCGACGGGGTGCAGTAAGGCCACAGATGGCTGCAACTCCCACCGCTGCACAGGAGCATGGTCGGAACTACGCGGTGGTCCATATGATCAAGAATAGCGAGGGGGACTGCAGAAGCTCCGACGAGCCAAATCTCACACCATCCCCTGTCAGGCCATGACCCTCAGTACCATTTTAAAAAAGGTTACTAATTATTTATTAATAATATACATATGTATTTAAATAAACAACATTTGTATATATATTTTAAAAGTTGAATTAGTTTACTTTTTTCCCCTGTGGGTGTTATTTTAAGTACTTACCTACCTCACATACTCAGCCTCCTTAGAAGAGTGTTCCCTCTTTTACCACCCTCCACACAAAAAAACACTGATGCAAACTCTAGTGCTAAGCTGACTGGACTACTGCAATGCACTGTTGGCTTCGGCCAACCATGCTTCCTTGGACAAATTGCAAGTAGTCCAGAACACTGGGGGCTGACTAGTAGCGAATGCCCCTCCCGGAACAGCCTCTATACAGCTTCTAAACAAACTCAATTGGCTCCCTGTGAGGAAACGAGTGAAGTTCAAGATCTGCTGCACCATTTTCAAAGCTCTCAATGGGTTGGGACCCCGCCTACCTGTCTGATAAACTGTTAGGGGCCCATTATGATGTCGGGTGGACACGCCCCCCCAGAAATCCGCATTTGTTTCCCCCCCCACCATATTAGTATGGTGGTGGGGACCTCGGCGGACGGAAAGACCGTCCGCCGCTTTTCCCCCCCGGTCGCCTTGCGGCCGGGGCGGAAAAGGAATAATATGGTGGCGGTGTCTATCAGACACCGCCAGCCATATTATGATGGGCAATTGTGGATGCCTTTCCGTGGCGGCAATGCCGCCACGGAAAGGCATGCGGAGAATCCCTGCGGGGGCCCGTTGCGGGCCCCCAGGGACTCCAGGGGGGTGGGGGGTGCACATGGGGAGTACCTATGGTACCCCCAGCAGTTCCATGCACAGCATGGCAGGCACCGCGCGGTGCCTGCCATGCTGTGCATGGAAGTGCACAGCATGCTTTCCTGCCATTGTGGCGGGCGGTGCTAAGTGCACCGCCCGCCACAATGGTAGGAATGCGGGATGCGCCCGCCACTGTGGCGGGCGCATCCTAATGCTGCTGACGGGAACCCCGCCCTTATGGCGGGCGGTCCCTACTATCGCAAGGATGGCGGGCGGGTAAAGTCCGCCCGCCATCCTAATGAGGCCCTTAGTGTACACACCCTCCAGACCTCTTCGGTCAGGATCTAAGCTACTTCTCTGCACCCCGAGAATTAAAAAAGCTTGCATGGATGGCAGGTTGTTTATCTACCTTGCCCCTACTCTCTGGAATGAACTTCCCTGCCAACTACACAAATGCCAGAACATCCGACATTTCAGGAAGCTGCTAAAAACCCATCTCTTCTGAGGTATGTCTGTCTGGCTGAAGCATGCTGCCCCAGCGCCGAGATACCCCTGACGGGTTGACTCGGGCGCTATATAAATTAAATTAGTAAATATCAAATAAATATCAAATACCTCCATTATGTTCCACAGGAGTCTGTTTCAGAGCCTGTGAGTTGCCATATGTGGACTCATTTTCAAAAGTTAGTGAAAATGAAAAGCTTCCCCTTGACTGAGGTCTGCTCTGATGATGGCAGACTCATCATCATCATAAACTTTATTCAAATAAAACTTCAGTCATAAAAGCACATAGCATAAAATACAATAAACATATTTAAAATGGTCATAAAAATACAGTATACAGAACTAAAAGACATAAAACTGCTCTACACATTAAAAGAGCATATCTTTATAGTTAATACCCATGATTTGTCTGAGGATTGGCGATATCTCTTCTGCAAGGTTAAAGCACATTTAATACAATTAGTCACAGCAATAATTGTGATATAACTGGCCATATCTTTTACCTCCTAGCTTTGGCACATTTGATCAAATGAATCACGGCAAGACAGGTTTGTTGGGTATCCAGGTTTTGCAGCATGTTAAAAGCTGTCCTGTATTGTTTACAATTTTGCTGCAGGGAGAATTGGGGCCAGAAAACACGTCCTATGAGAGAGTACAGACTACAGAACAGCGTAGAGTGCAGAGGGCTTTGTTTGACAGCTGGGTCGCAGGGACACTGAGAGAGATTAGGAAACCAGGAACCATAACAGGGAACGCTAAAGGGGAATTAATTAAATCAAAGCAAAACCTTGTGAGATAAAATGTATGCTCTCTATTGTGGGTTAGTGAAAGAAAAAACATGGCAGACTCGTGTAGCTGTTTGAGCTCAAGTTGTAGGTGGGCCAGACATGAGAGATATGGCGCTCGCAGTCCAAATTTCCCACAGTGCCTGTCAGTGGTTGTTAAAAGGGTTCGGAATACATGCTCATCCAATCCTTGGCCTCTCTGCAGACCACACAAAGCAATGCTCAGGAGTGCCAATTGTAATTATGATTATATGTGAAAGTGCAGGAAGGAAGTACACATGTGTCAAAATATTGACAGGGAGAAAGATGAAGAAAATGCAATAACGGGAGTGGGTGCATTTTGTATGTAGGGGGATAAGTGAAGGAGGTCCGAGTACGTATGTGCATGTAATATTCTCTTCTTTCTGTCTTTCTCTTTCTTCTCTTCTTTCTTCTGTTTCTATCCCACTCTTCCTATTCCTTCTATTCTAGAACCCTTTGATTCATTCTTGCCTGCTCTTCCACTGAGACGTGCTTCTCTGCTGTGGGTCCGTTATTTATATACTTTCAAGACTTATATTAAAGTCTCAACTTTAATTGAAGACATCCTGCCCCCTGCCTCTTATTCCTCGGTACAGTGCAGGAGAGAGAGTAAAAAGAGGGGGATGAAGAGCAAAGAGAGGAGGTGAGAGATATGCAGGTTGGTTGTTTCAGAAAGATATGAGTAGAAAAAGAGCATAAACATCTAACAAAGAGACTGCAGAAGTGAGTGGTGTGAAGAGAACAGGAGTGATTCAGACAGTCTGACGTCCCTGCCCCTTTTACAGCCCATAGTAATATTAAGTCACCTGAATACACACATGTCCTCAATCGTCATGATTGCCTGTTGTAGAGGGCCCAACAGTTTTCTTATTTTATCCATGGCTCCTTGTGTGCCCCCCTACAAATCACATTTAGAGACACCACTGCCTAAGAGATGGTACTCAGGGGTTAATTTGAAAAAACCATAAGTGTCCGGGCTTCCGTCAGCTTGCATCAGCCCATTTCTCCTTTGAACACCGCCTCAAACAGAACCAACTACTATCTATGAAAGTGGGGAGAGGATGTGGCATAATACCCAGAGCTGCTGACTTCAAAGCTGAGGAACCAGGTTTGAGTCTCTGCGTCGGCTCAAAATCCTGTGATTCTGGGCACATCACCCCCCACCTGAGAGGCCTGCAGTGGCTCCCCGTGCACAAGAGGATCACCTTCAAGCTCCTCGCCCACGCACACAAAGCACTCCACAACGCTGGACCAGCCTACCTGAACAGCAGACTCAGATTACACACCCCCACCCGCCAGCTCCGCTCCGCCAGCCTCGCCCTCGCAGCTGTCCCCCGCATCCAACGAACGACCTCCGGCGGCAGATTCTTCTCCTACCTCGCCGCCAAGACCTGGAACACCCTCCCTACCCACATACGGCAGACCCAAGACCTTCTCGGCTTCAGAAGGCTCCTCAAGCCATGGCTCTTCGATCAGTAGCAGCATCCACTCCTCTCCCCCCAGCACCTTGGGCCTTGGCCTTACGGGTAAGTAGCGCGCTTTACAAGTACTCTGATTGACTGATTGAGTGAAATCACATAATCTTCCTGTGCCTACCATATATGAATGTGTCCTTACCTAGTGCTCATGAAAAGTGCCAATGTTGATAATTAAGTACAGATGCTGAGCACCGGAAAACCACTGGCTCAAATTAAGCACTGATGGTACTGTACATAAATGCATCTTTGTACGGCCGGGCGACCAACAAGACTGAATTTCCCTCCCTCCTGTTGGGCATAGCATTGGGATTGTGACTGCAAACAGCTTGTGGTCTCTTATAAAAAACAAAAATACATTCTCTGGGGTGGTCCTTGAGTGGCCCTGCAGGGTCTCAACCCCTCTCGTGCAGAAGAAGGAGCAGGTTTCAACTCTTGGGCCAAGCTCTGACTGTTTGTTTGAATGAGGAGTGCTTTGGCGAGGACACTGAGTCAGCAGAGATGCTATCTCTGTCTGTGTGTCCTCTTGGTTGTTAATGTTGGCACACAGACTAGCATTACACACCAGTAGAAAGGACAAGAAGACCCCAGGGAGCTGCCAACACAACTCAGCGTCGACTGCTCCTCGGAGGAGGTGCATTCCTTGAAAAACCTTACAACTCTGTTGTTACCATGACTACTGAAAGCACCTTTATGTTGTTACTTGTTGACAGAATCGGATTGCTGTTTGAGTTTTTTCATTACGTTGAGAATACAGTTTTTACCCACAAAATGTACCTGACAAATTATTAAAAACAACCAAAATATAAAGCTTTACAAACCAAGTTATAAAAACAAGAGGACTATAAGAAACCAGTTCATTATATGCAGCAACAAAATAATCACAAATTACGAACAGCCTAGCAAATATCCTTACATGATGCAGTTAGTAAGAGTGCAAGTGCTTTGGCACAAGCAGTCACTGCTGATTTCAAAGCATGTGTTGGCAATCCAAATATGTCTGGAGTTGGCTGCTAACCTTTGTGGATTGTAAAAGCTTGTTTTTTTCAAGGTTACTGGAAAACATTATAAGCAGGAGCAAGCGGGTCCTCGCCAATTAATAAAAAAACAACACATTGTTAAAAGCAGAAATATTTTTAGTCTCAAAAGACACTGATCTCCAAATTAGTCCCTGGCACTGAAAGGAGCTACTTTGTGTGAGGATGTGCTCCTTGTGAATAAGTAGAATGCTGGCATCACTCAGAGTTATGTTGTAGGAAGCTAGCTCTTTTTACAGTGTACCAAAAAGTGGTATGCCATGCAAATAATCCAAGGAAAAGACACACAATTGATGCACGGAATGCAGAACAAATGAAAACGTTCACCCCCAGTCAACAGATCTGGCTTAAATCCATCATTCTTTTGCTCACCATACCACTCCAGTTTAGACCTGGCGTTATGCAAATCAGTCTTGACCCTCTGCCTCATGGGAACAGTCCGGCCCTACTGGCAGTTCGGGCTGAACTGTTCCTATTGGGTGCAGGGTCAAGACTGATTTGCATATGCTGGGTTCAAACAGGAATGGCATGGTGAGCAAAAAAAGATCTCTGTACTGGGGTGAGTGTATGACATTGTTCGGCATTCTGTCCATCAATTGTTCGTTTTGCAATTGTCACCCTGAGTGGGACGGGTATGCCCAGATCTGGGTCCGGTGCTCTCCATGCCAAAACCAGTTCTAGGATGCTTGTTTCCAGTCTAGGGAGTACGTGGTCTGGGATTTCGGGCTGGACTGTTCCTATTGGGTGCAAGGTCGAGACTGATTTGCATATGGCTGGGTTCAAATTGGAATGGCATGGTGAGCAATAATACAATGGATTTAGGCCCAGATCTCTGTACTGGGAGAATGTATGACATTGTTCTGCATTCTGTCCATCAATCGTTCTTTTTGCAATTATGCAAATAATCCAGGCAACCCTAAAGAAATTACAGAGGAACAAATGACTCCCCAAACGCTCTCTTTGTGGCTCTCTTTTGTGGTAGTGTGGAAGAGTAGTTAGGCATATTATAGGTTAGTGCTACACACACAAAGGTAGTAAGTGAGATAGTAAGTGAGACCAAACTCAATGAAGAAACCTGACACCAATTTATAAAAATAACACATATTTTCATATAAATGTAGATACCAAAATCATCAGAATTTGGCAAATACTTTGCGAGGTACGAATTTTTACAGTTTTCAAAAATAGACAGTGCAATTTCTTGATTGGTGACTGTATCCTATAGGGGAAAAACCTGTATTGCATTCAGGCACTTAGAAGCGACTTACAGGACTGTTCTTGAGGACTTAAGGTGAGCATGGGGCATGGTCCAAGGCCACCCCAACAGGTCACCTCTGAGGCTCTGGGGTGTCCGGGTGTAGAGGTGTCTCATGGTATCCCATTCACTTCAATGGGAGAATGATCCGATTACAAAGAGGCTGTAAACTGGGACCGAGGGGCCAGTCCGGGAGAACCCATAGGGGGGCTGGACCCTTGAGATCCTTGGGCACACAGGGACACCCTTGGTCCATGTCTCCTCAGGATGTGGAGCTCAGATGCAGTGTGGTCTTTTTATGTTGTATTCTGGTGCAGAAATCTCTCGCATTTCAATTAATCAGAAAGTTCTTACAAAGCGCGAATTGTCACCCCGGGGGTCCGCATGGTCCTGGAGTTCTACTGCTCTTGGTCGAAGAGCCAGGTCTTGATCGTCCTCCTAAAATCCACGAGGGATAGGCAGGTGCGCCGGTGGAGAGGGGTCTCGTTCCAGGACTTGGCGCCGATGTAGGAGAAGGAACCACTTCTGCAGCGGCTACAACGGATGCAGGGGATTTCGGCCAGGGTGAGGGAGGCAGAGCCCTCTGGAGGGCTGGTGGAACGTCAGGCGGTATTTGAGGTATGCTGGTTAAGTGTTGTGAAGGGCTTTATAGGAATGGGTGAGGAGCTTGAAGTGGCATCTTTTCTGCACGGGGAGGCAGTGGAGGGATCTGAGGTGGGGGGAGAAGCTGGTTCGTCTGGGAAGATTGAGGATAAACCTCACTGCAGAGTTCGGGAGGGTCTGGAGGCGGTTGAGTTGTTCATTGGTGGTGCAGGGTACAGTATGTTGCCATAGTCGAGGCAGCTGGTAACGAGGACCTGGGTCAGTGTTTTCCTTATGTGAGTGAGGATCCAGCGTGAGCATGCAGAGGTTATGGAAGCATGAGGTAGAGATGGCATTGCCTTGCTTCTTCAAAGTTAGCTGACTGTTGAGGATGATTCTGAGGTTTTGTGCGTGGTTCAGGTGTGGTGTTCTGGGCTAAGGGAGGGGGTGCTGGGCTAAGGGTGGCAAGCCACCAAGAATCATTCCAAGGGGAGGAGTTGCGTCCGAAAATGAGAACCTCCGTCTTGTCCGAATTGAGCTTCCGACAGTTGTCCCTCATCTAGTCTGCAATGTCGGACATTGTGTTCCTGAAGTTGGTTCTGGCAGTGTTGTTTGTTGTTTGTGAGGGAGAGGTTGAGCTCAGTGTTGTTGGAGAAGGAGATGATGTTGAGTCCATGAGTGCAGGCGATGTTGGCGAGCAGTGTCATGTATGTGATGAAGAGAGTGGGGCTGAGGGAGGAGCCCCGTGGGACCCCGCAGATGATGTTCTTGCGGTTGGAGGAGAAGGGAGAAAGGTGGGTTCTCTGGGTTTGGTCGGAGAGGAAGGAGTTGAGAGCAATGTGTTGGATGCCTAGGTGGCAAAGGCTGGTAATGAGGGTGTGATGGGAAATGGTGTTGAATGCAGGGGAAAGGTCGAGGAGGATGAGAGCCCGTTTCCCTTTGGTCGAGGAGGCATCTAATGTCATCGGGGGCTGCTATCAGGGCATTCTGGCTAATGTGGTTGGTCCGGAATCCTTACTGGGAGGCATTGAGAAGGTTGTTGTGTTCGAGGTATTCGTTGAGCTGGAGGTTGATGGCTTTCTACAGGACTTTGGCTGGGAATGGTAGAAGAGAGATGGGTAGGTAGTTCTTGAGTTTGCTGGAGTTGGCGGAGGGATTTCTCAGAAGGGGCATGAGTTCTTGGTGTTTTCAGGTGGCAGGGACTGTGACTGCTGTAATGGAGATTGTGAGGGATTCGGTGAGGTGTGTGCTGATCTCCCCTCTCCCTAGGTTGTAAATGTGGTGAGGGCAGGGGTCCTTGGGTGAGCCAGAGTGGATAGACATCATGATGGTGGCTGTGTCTTCGGTGGAGAACTGATTCCAGTCGGAGAGTTGGATGACATCGGTTGTGTTGGTGTAGGTGTGTAGATGGTTGAGGTTGGTAGGCTGGGGGTCGAAGTTACTGTAGATGTCCGAGATCTTCTGGTGGAAGAAGTCAGCTAGGGAGTCACAGAGTGTCTGGGAGGGATGGAGGACATTCTTGGTGGCTGAAGAGCACCAGAACTCTCTGACAATGGAGAAGAGGGAAGCATTTGGAGGGGTCCTACAGAAGAGGCTGCTGGTGGCGACTAGAAGACCAGCCTGGGAAAACCCAAGCATGGGCTTAGCTCTTGTGGGTCTAGGGACTCCGTTGGCACCGTCACCTTCCTTGGACTCGGGCTCTGGAGTGCAGGTGCATAGGTGCTTTGAGGAGTTGGGTGGCGGCAGTCACAGACTCATGTTTTGGTCTTTGTTTTTCAGAAGAGGGGCAAAAAGGACAGGTACATCTTCCTGGGTGGCTGTTGTATCGGTGGGCTTCGTAGGTGGCAGGTTGGTGTACCAGGTCTTGCTTCTTTGGTGCCTTCAGCTGCAGGGGAGTAGCTCCTCTACTCTTTTTTTAATAAAAAAATCTTTATTGGTAAAGGCATCACAATATGAATCAACAAAATACATGTAAAGAAAAAAGAAAGCCAGTAGAAATACATAAATAAAGAAGTAATGGAGGATTTTTGCATTTTCTCTGCATAGCGGATTAAGACAGTATGTATTATTATTCAAAAATATTTCCCCATATTGCCATGCATTTGGTCATTGACCGCATCCCTCTAGTCCCGGCCGGTGAGAATTCCATATCATATATAAGCCTCACTAAGAGCCACCAATCCATCGCAGTTGGAGGTTTTGGGGATGTCCACACCCTAGCTATTGTTAGTCTAGCTGCTACTATTAAAATAGTGACCAAGCTTTTGCAGTTGATATTTCTATAACTATATCCTAACAAAACCTCAGACATCTGTAATGGTACTCCTATCCCTAGTTTTTGGAGTAAAACATCTTCTACTTTCCGCCAAAATGTTGTTAATTCTGGACACAGCAGAAACATATGCTTAATATCTTCCGCATTGTAACCCACATTTCGGGCATTTTGTCCGATCATTATTAGCGTTGTTACCTGATGACCATTTTACAATTCTATCAGGAATGTAATATAACAGACAGATCATGGGATGTTGCTGCAGTCTCAAGTTAGTCGCATGTACAGCCTTATCTATGGTATTAAAGGCCTGAGAGATTGTACCTGTCATCATTGTTGTCCCCAGAATCCCACTCCACTTTTTCGCTAATCTATCGCAGTCATCCGGTCTCCCAGTACAAAGCCATTTGTATGCTCTACTTATCATAAATCTTGATCCCCCAGTATAGAAGAGGCCCCATATCTCAGAATCCTTTGTATTCTCCAATTTTAATTGGTTCACAAAAAAATCTCTGATCTGATAATACTTAATAAGCATAGACCCCGGTAGCTTATATTTTTCCTGTAGCCTTTCAAATGAAACAAATCCATTATAATCATATAAATGTCCCATACAAGTGACCCCACTGTTATCAAATTTCTTTCCTGCAAGATCATGATATATCTTTGGTAGCCCTGGGTTCTGCCAAAGAGGTAGCTCCTTGTGATAACATGCGATATTTTTACTTAACACAATTGAGCGCCAAGTAAAAACCTCATCTCGTAGGGTCAAAAATATGGAACACTTCACGAATTTGCGTGTCATCCTTGCGCAGGGGCCATGCTAATCTTCTCTGTTTCGTTCCAATTTTAGTATATGTGCTTCCGAAGCGAGCACAACTCTAAGGGAGTTTCTTCAGACAATTGGTGAAGCACTGGCAGCCTTTCAGGTGTATTGGAGACAGCACAGTGGCAGGACTAGTCTGCTTCATTCACAATTGTTAGGGGCAGCAGTTAGGCTGGCAGGGCTGCTGCCAAGTCAGTTGTCGCTCCTCAGTCCTCGTAACAGGACTCTTATTTGTCCACTCCTTCTCTTGATCCATCGAAATGTGAAGTCCTGGTTGCAGGGGGTCCCCAAATACTACATTTAGGGGCTTTAAGGGGAGTGAGGGGGTAGTAGCCAATGGACTACTTGCCCCTGGGGTCACTACACCCCCTAGATGACCACTTCCTTTGGGGAGTGGGCCTCACCCTATCCCAGAATTCCTAATTCGACCACACACAAGATGGTGGAATCCTAAATTTGGTGTTTGCTTCAGGCTTTTTCACCCTAGAGGTGTGTCCAGGCTGGCAGTGCAGCACTCCTCCTGCATAGCTAATTTTCCACTGTCCTGGTGCCAGATGGCTCAGGGCAGTGGGGAGAGCATCATCTCTTGTGAGAGAAGCTATATTCGTATACCAAAGGCGGAGGGTCCTTTAAAGCTCACATCCCTTAAAATGCTAATCAGCAGGTCATTCTGTGGAAGAGGTAAAAAACACCCTTTCCCCGAACAGGCTTTGTTCCTTTCCTCCTGAGAGCAAAGGCTTTCACCCTTGGGAGTCAGAATCACGTCTCTGGTGGCAGGCTGGCAAAAACCAGTCAGTCAGCACACCAGTAGCTGGTAGGTTTTCAGGGGGTACCTCCAAGATGCCCTCTGGGTGCATGCATTAATAAATCCATCACTGGAATCAGTGTGGGTGTAATAATACGAGGTGTTTGATATCAAACACCATATGTTTCAGTAAAGCCACTATGCAGCTGGGTAACTTGTTTTGACCTGCCCAGGTCATTCCTTAAGATGGCTTCCCTGCTCACTTGCAATATCTAGTAATAGAACTAGACATTACATGGGCATATCGGCTCGTGCAGATATGCCCTCACAAAGAATATAATACACCCTGCCTTAGGGCTCAAAGGCCTGCTTTACTGGTGACTTACATATATTCGATGCAGTGACTTTTTGGCATGACACACAGGAGGGAGTCATGTCATGTTTTCACTCATGGTTTTCACCATGTCACACAGCCTGCACTGGCAGTCGGTAGGGAATTTGTGTGTGGGTCCCTTAGGGTGGCATAAGCTATGCTGTTGCTCATTGGGACCATCTTTAATACCCCTGCCCTAGGTACCTGGTGTACCATTTACTAGGGACTTGCAGTGGTGCTCAAGTCCTTAGACAATTTTAGCGTAATTCATTAGACTTTACCATGTTTTAGGGAAGGCGCACTGGCACTGAGGTCTGGTTAGCAGGCCTCGGTATTCTGTCAGAGTCGAAACTCAGCATCTAGTAGCTAAAAAGAGGCAAAAAGTGTGTGCGGGGCGGTAATGGCAACAAAAGCCCAGTTCCCTACAGAAGTTATCCAATGGTTGAAGTGGGCTGTGCTACTGTCCCATAATCTATGCTTTAGTGGGTACAAGAATAATGTGAATGACACAACAGACCAATGTATGAAGAAGGCTGGCTAAAAAACCCATAAGTAAATGTTAATATATATGTAGTAGTACAATGGAAAGGTCTTAGCTAATGCCAGACCTAAACATAGAGGCCTGCAATAAAATCAGCAAGCGCTCCTAAACCTTGTGTTAAGTTCAGCAAACAAATCCATTTTACGTTTAAAAAAAATTAAGGATTTTGTGGGTGTAACTGATTTCATATTGGGGTCACACGGGCTCCCAAAGCATTCACAGTGTCTGCTTAAGCCAGCCACAAGTGTTCAAAATGGGAAGACACTGTAGACATCTGGAGAAAGTATCAGAGGAGTGATCAGGCTCCCCAGGAAAGTCCTGATTAGGCCTTTTATTCCGCGATAAATATATGATAAGGCAACAGCACTGAATTTGGCAAATGTGAAGAAGTGCCAATAATGGCATCAAACATGGTTTCATGGTCAGGCACCTAGTAATAATGCACAGGGAAATCTGGAAATATTCCTACCTAGGGCAGTGACCACTGTCTTTCTTGTGGTTTTGTACAGCATCTTCAATGGGAGAAACTCTGTGCTTTTCAGAGCATGAATGCTGTATTCACTCCAGGCTTTTCCTTCAGGGCTTCCTGTATTTCTAATAGTGCTTGTGTATTATATAAAATGGCAGCAACATTCATTGTTATACATTACTTATTTTTATAGAGAGCAGTAATTATTACACAACGGTTTCCTGGTGCATAACCCCCCAAAAAAGACCTGGTAGGACAGAATCACTGGTGAATAGTATAACATTTACAAAGCTCATAAAGGTTTTTTTGATTTTTTTTTAATGAAAAATTCTAAATAAGGTATATTTTGCTGAAGAAAAAAGTGTAAAACCAATTTGTTTTGCAGGTGAACTCTTCAATAAAACAGTTGCGTGGGCCAGGTGTGGCAGGAGATCTTTTTCCTATCTCGCTCCCTTCCACAGTAACAAACAACCTTTGCATATTTGACTATGCTCGGAATTTGGAAAGGTAACAAAAAACCTTTTAAAAACTTGGCTACTGGAGTCCATCGGTAAAATAGAAAACAAGCACTACCCTGCCAGGGTTAATTCAGTGGTCCCATCAAACAGATCCAAAAGGTGAGGGGGGGGAGACACAATTTAACGCTTCAGAGCCAACGACACATCATGTGAATTCAGACCATCTTATTGTGAAAATAGAAACATTTATTGATTAAATAACAATTCATAAATAGAATCCATAGAAAAACTTTAGGGCAAATATACAAACACAGAACAAATACAAAACTTAATATGTGTCATGATTAACAATTCATACAGAGAAAAGTGTTTATTCACGTCCCACACACTCCCACAGTCATTCGCTAAACATACATACGCTTCTCAGTCTCACTCACTATGGGAATAATACAGTCATACACATGCAGTCATAGGGGAACCTAGGGGCCTGCAAAGTCACATTCCATAGTTGCCAGGACTAGAAAAACAACATGAGGCAGACAAAATAGAGGTACAGTGAATTATTGTAATCTGCACTAGAGGCCATCCATGCGGATCACGCCAACGCGCGTTTCAATGCAATGCCAGTTTGGGCTGCATCTTCATCAGGGCAGGAAAAACCAGGGAGGGGGGCATAACACACTGTGAATAAAAAAAGGAGTCTGTTATGTGCGAATCACATGGCTGAATACATTTCAATACATACAGTAAAAATCAAATGGGATACATTTTAACAAGCAGAATATGATATCATAGTACATGTGTATATTACAGAAAAGATAATACGATGAGCTAGTTTGAAGTGTGTCTCACGGCTCTGAAAGCGCTGTCACTCACAGCGTAAGAATTCTTACTGTTTCTTCTCAATGGGAGGAACATTCGAGGCAACTAGGGATAGGCCCAGGACACTTACTGGAGTCCATCGGTCTAGTTCATTTGGTGTTGCTTGCCTGTATTAGCTTAGTACTGAGATATCTCTTCAAGGATGATTTGTTTCGAGCTATATGAATTGCATAACCTCCAGCAAGATGATTTTTCATATTTGGTGGAAATTTTCACCCACAGGCGAAGTTATGAAAAGGTGACAGATTTTGCATCTTTGTAAGGTTGCTAAGTTTGTTACACTTGCATAATTTCAATGGCAGAGAAGGGTATATTGTTAAGCCTCTTCCTAAAACTGAGAAGATCATATTCATAGGAGAGAATTACAGTGTTGTTGTTCCACAGTGTTGGAGCCTGAACAGAGGAAGTCTTCCCATCACGCCTTTGATGTCCTTACACTGTTAGCGGGCAGAGAGCTACAGGGCTGCGTTTTGTCTATCAGGAAGAGTGCTACCTGAAAGTCTATGGGCCTGTTTTAGATATTGGCGGTCTTACCACCATCCCACTGTGGCAGCGGTCCCAAGTACTCCATTGAGTTGATGGCGGTCCGCCACCGTTTTTAGACATTGCGGCAATAGAGGCCGCTGCGGTCGTCTCTGCTGGCTATTAGTACTCCATCGGGCTGGCAGGAATACGCCAAGCAATCTAGATGTTCTTGTTGAGCTGACAGTCTCCTGGCATTGGACCCCTGATGTAGTGGGGCAATGGTGGTGTGGAGACAGTAAGAACTACTTATTTACATCTCAATAGTCATATATGTTGTTTATATGTCAATATGTACATGCAGGTAGTATGTACTTGCCATTGTTTTAACATATTGCATTGCACACTAACAACAAGCACACACCAGTGACTGTACACGCACGCCCACCACAAAACCCTACCGTAGATTGCCGTGACAACGGGGTGGCTGAGCATCGTAGTCAAGTAGCAGCAGTACAGCAAGGACCTGGACAATGGCATTGTAGATGGAATCGGTGGTGAGGCCCTAAAAAAGCTGAGTCCTCACCCCTTTTTCTTCGTTTCCGCCACCCCGAGTCTGGTGGTATCCCTGCCACAGTTGCCTCAGCAGAAAGGCATTTCGTAATCTGGAAGGTGGGAATCTCGGTCGGAGTCCCTCCAAAAGCCGATTCAGCCTCTGATACCTCTGACGTGGAAGACAGATCCCGGCAGAGTCGGCGGGACCGTGAGTGCCTTCCCTCCAGTGTCCAGCCAACATCTGAATCAGGCGAGCAGTGCCGCAAGTCCTGCCAAGATCTTAATCAGATCCTATGTATTGCTAAGCATCTGTCTACCTAATAAAGCACTTCCAGTTTGATAAATCTCAAAGATAGCTGCTCTCTCCCACAGACTTCCCGCCCCCTCCCCCCCCCCCCAACTGGCCACTCCTCCAATGGACATGAAACAGACTGGACAGAAACAGAACTCTAGTTTTATGAGGGCTTTGAGCGGTTTCAGAAACTAGCAAAGGAAGTTTTACTCAAAAACTCCCATCAGCTGAATGCTCTCTCTAAGCTCATGTAAATGTCTGAACCATCTCCCTACCGTGTATGGGTGTGTATGTGTGTGTGTATACATATATAAGGCTTGAGTGGGTCAAGATGCCCCTCCCCCCTCAACAATTGAAATAAAAATCATATTATACCCTAGGCATCTTAATATCTCATTGTACTTGTTCGTGTGTATTAAAGGAATTGCATTAAAGCAGTAAAGTAAAATCACAATGAAGAGGCCTCATGACTTTAAGGAGAGTTGTTCCCTTGTATAATATAATTTTTACATGCAGTCTCTGAGGCTGTAAACAATATTTTTCTGATGTCCTTTTTGCTGTACTATGGGAATAAACTCAAATGTGGCCTTTGCACTGTAGTGTAGTAATGAATGTGTAAACTTGTGTTTGTTAGCACAGTTGCTCTAAATAACCGGTGATTGGACCACATTTATTTTCCCTGACATGGCATAAATAACTTTATTTGTAGGCTTCCTATTTTCTGTATTACTGACTTATCTTTCTCTTATAAATATCAAACATAAATGTATTGTTGCATGTCCCTATATGTGCATTGTTTCATTGGATGCCACTGAGTGGCTATGTTTACTTCTGGAATTTGTTGTGAAATTTAAATAAAATTCGATACTAAAAATAGGGTAAACTTCATCGGCAATGACGCATAACTACACGTACTTGCCCTGTGCTCCCAAGCGCGAGCTGCATCCTGGATTCCTGCACGCTCATTCCAGGTAAATATTTGGGTAGGTCTTATTAAAGCATACTGCAATGATATGGTCTGGGACAACAATCGCCACTACATGGAAACTTACAAATTTCCACTGCACATTGTTAAACAAGGACCATAACATGAAAATGAAAAATGGAATGGGTCAAGTGCCTGTACTGGGACTCAAGAAGGTATTTCCACAGAATTCCCATTGAAATTACCGTCATGTACTTTAGAAAATACGTATTTGATTTAAGAGAACAAGATATACAAGAAAAAAATCAAATTATTAGAGAAACAGAATAGAATAAATTTTACTTGTAATACTATAAAATTGTCACTGTAATCATGGTTTCAATAGAAACCCAAATATTACGAAATACTTTAATAAGACAACTATATGAAATATTCTTAAAAATTAAGTGGGAGAAAAATAATGATAACATGAAAAAATACAACATTTCAATTCAGAAAATGAAAATTATAACAGATTAGAACTTGAGAACTATTTAATTATTTATAATTATATCAATAATGGTAAACTCACAAAAACAAATCACAGGGCAGGGAAATATAAAAAACAAGTGACATGTGAATAATATATATTAATGAGTATTATATTACAAATATATAATATTAAAAAGATTGGAACAGACTATACTAATTTAATCTGCATATATTTGTGGAAGCTCATCTCTAAAAACATTGTAAAATGTATCAAAATGACGGTACTAAAAAATCCTAAACTTATGAGTGATTTTAAATCCCACTGCATATCATATTCTATTAGGGTAAGAATCTTAATGTATTTTTTTGGAAAGGCATGACCTATCACAAGTATTAGAAAGTTGGAAACTATGGGCTCAGATTCCACAGTTATTATTTCTGCATATCTTATCAGTGCCTAGCTAGGTCTTTTGCCACCCGTGGCGGTCCAGCGTTTGCCGCCCATGGCGGTCCAGCATTGGCTGCCCTGTGGCAGCCGTACGAGCAGGGGGGGTGCTGGTGATTCCTACGTTTGCCACACCACGACGCCCGCAGGTTAGAGCGGGGGGAACCTTCCCTTTTATTACCTGTAAGGCACGCCTGAGGTAGGCCCAAGGTAACCCCATGGACAGGGTGCAGTGAATTTAAAAGGCAGGGCATGTACTGTTGTGTTTTACAAGTCCTGGTAGTGAATACTGCTAATTTCGGTTTTCACTACAGCAAGGCCTATCTCTCCCATAGATTAGCATTGGAGCTACCTTGTAACTTCTTACAAGTGTATCTTCCAAGTGGGAGCAATTAGAAAATTGGAGTTTAGTGTCTCTAGACAATTTAAAAATGCATCTTTTAGTGAAGGTGTTTTTTAAATTGCAGGTCTGAAAATGCCACTTTTAGAAAGTGAGATGATAAAGATGAATGAATCCAAAAAATGTTGAAGAAAGGTTTATTGGAAACATGCACAACCTCAACCCACTCGAAGCGTCAAGCAGAATCAGTTCAACTGTCACTGACACTCCAAATGGAACATTGGAATGTGCTATGACAGAAGGAAAAGGGAACAAATAAACATATCAAATTCTTATATAAAACATAGGATACAATTACTGAGTGAAGGGAATATATATATATGTAAGGTTTGCCAAACAGACAATGTACATAAATAAAATTAGTAAAATCACAACTCATCTCCTTCACACAACTGGAGGTGGGTCAAATGGAGCACAGAAGTTGCCACAAAGTATGATAATTGGAAAACACTATTATCTGATCAGGGCATGCCCTTAATTAACATCACCAGTGATTGGGAAATGCTAGTACAAAAGCTACTCTCCACCCTGGCCAGTAGTCTACAAGACACCTCTTCCACAAATCTCATGGACACTAAACCTTGGTACACAATAACTCTGAGGATGCTAAAAAGAGCACTGAGCAAAAAGGCCTGATCACTTAAAATACAGTCAAACCTCACCTTACACTCCGAGGTCGAAGCTCTGCACAGCAACTACAAAAAAACAAACATGGCAAGCCAAACAAGAATATGAGGAATCACTCCAGGCCGAATTGTTCATGGCATGTCGGAACAAAACCACAAGACGTTTCTGGTTAATCATAAACAAGTTGAATAGTGGCTTGAGTCCAACCATGTCAAATGGAAACAACGTCACCGCGGAAAACTATGCATGTCACTACTTTATACAAAGCCACATCCAAAATGCCTGGTCAGCTCTCAGTCTTCTGCATACAAATTTCAGCACAGAAGAACTTAATGCCAATTAATGCAAACATTTTCCAACATGCGACAACTTTCAAAACTATCAGAATAGCAACATTAATCCGAATATGTAGAGCAGACAGTGCTCCAGGTCCCAATGGCATCCCAGCATCAGTCTATAACTATGACACCAATTACTGGTCAGGAGCATTGGAAAATGTATTTGACCCCTTGCGTGCTGATGACGACCCCCGTCCGTCATGCATCACAGTGCTCGTGTGCTGATGAAGGCTGGGGGCCGTCATGAAATCGCCCACTCTTCAAAACGTCCGTACAGGCGCAGAATTGTGGCCGTGCCCAAGGGGTTAAGGGATGCATAATCCGTAACATCATTCCAAAGTCCCGGCAAGGCTCAAATCTACATCCTATTTACAAAAAAGGCCCTATCTCACACCCAGACAGCTAGTAACATATCGCAGTGTTGGATATCGAGGCACAATATTTTGCAGCAGAACTGCTGGAGGATTTACAAGATTGGGAAACGACAAACAACCTGCTCTCATTCAACCAACCCGGTTTCAGGACATGGTCCAGCACTATTGACAATCTTGTGGCTGTAAGGATGCTTGCAGCAAAAAGAAAACAGAAGCAGGAACTACTGTACTGCTGTTTCATAGACTGTAGTAAAGCTTTTCATCAGGTTAATCATCAGCTACTGCGGTTTAAACTTACAGCTTGGAAAATCCCAGAACCATTATTACAAGGTATTCTGCTGCTCTACTTTAATACATGGACCAGAGTAAAATTAGGAAATACCCAAATTAGCTTCATTGCAATTTGCCTTCCGAACAAATATTAAAAGCACTAAGAAAAAGTCCTTTGAATAATTGCTGAAAATAGTCTCTGGCAAATTAGTTCCAACATTAGCACATGGGTGAGAGGCTTTCCCGGGGAAATTGGAGGCCTTCTTGAGCAACTCTCAGAGTGCAGTCTTCAGAACTCTATTTAAATTACCGAATAACACCTTACCAGCCCAGATTAGGATGGAATTTGCACTAATTCACCAACTAATCACGCAGAAGGTCTGTATGATAAAGTACCTGCATTCCGCACGTGTAGCAGAGCAAGGATCACTGAAAAATCTCATTTGGCTTGAATTATCATTTGCCAACAGCTCACACCCTCCAAATGTTTGGGCACATGCCCTCTCTGAAGCGCTGGAGCTAACTGGCTCAGCGGAGCTGCGGAACTTAAAACTAATGCATCCACAGTGTAAAACAGCTCTGAACAGAAAAGTACAAATCAAATCCAAATTACTGATGAGGGATGTATGACATTACAACGCATGCTTTTACATCGCATGCCTTTACAACGCGGTATTTACAACGAATACCATTACAACGCATAGTGCTTTTGGGCGCTGGATAGTGAATAGTTTAATTTACTATTTCAACTCCAGTCCCCGTGGATAGTAGGGAAGGTGTTGGATAGTACATTAAACATATTCCCTATCCTAGAGCGCCCCCCAGCGCAATGCGTTGTAATGGTTTGCGTTGTAAAAGTTGCGTCGTAAAGGCACTGCGTGGTAAAAGTTGCGTTGTAAAGGATGTTTACCACTGATGAGCCACCCTGGTACTCATCAGTAATGTAGGAATTGATATCACACCTGCTCTGCATATGCCCCACCCTCCTTGAGGATTGCAGAAGGCTTCTTCGGCATCTCTGGATTAACGAGGGATCACAGACGTTATCATCTGCCGTCAGCCACGTATAACATTTCTGGACATTACAGATAAACTATTTAGAAAAAACCCAGAACCTTAAAAGAAGCACCGGCCTACTTGCGAAAATCTTTAGAGCCAAGGATAAATTTCACATAGCTATGAAATATGTGATACACAACTTATTTTACTCAAATCACAGATATATATTAATGTAGCACGAACAGAAATAACTAGCTTTTACATGGACTAACTTCGAAGATTTTTTTATTATTATTTTTTTTTTTTGTATCATTTATTATTATTTTTTGATTATTTATTATAATTATTATGTATTATTTTAAGATTATTTTTATTTTTAACCACATGGCCATAATCAGAACAGTGCAATAAAACTATGCAATATCCACATTACTAAGTCATAGGCTGCTTATCGAAATGCATTTTAAAATATTCACATTACTTGCATTGATTGAACCTGTATGATTGACAATTTGATCTTTTTGACTAATCATCTACATAATACTGTAAAAAATGAGGCATTGATCATTCTTTTAAATCTACTTGGCACTTTTGCACTTTAATAGACTTGATTGTTCAAATAAAATATTTTTGATTTGATTTGAATAAAAGTATATGGTGAGCACCAATCATCAAAAACGTTTACCTTAGCATCATCAAGCTGAATTTCACAATCAAGCTAATCACTGCCAACCTCTATCAACCCTGGTTTGAATTGAAAAACAAACTTGTTAACACACACATCAGTACCTTCTATAACGTGAATTTGTTTGTTGCACTTTCTAAACATGCTAGACTTAGCTGGACAAAGAGGGTCATTAGCTAAATGGTTCCTAATTTCCACAGCGGAAACACTTGTACCTATCCTTGCATCTGTTACTTTCAATATGGTTCTTAAATTGTTTTGCAAGGTTTTTCCTGCAATTAGTATCTTCCTTATTAGTGTCTTCACTGGTAGATAGGGATTTCACTACATGTACTGTTTCATAAACAGTGCTCTGTTTCATCTCCTTGATACACTCTGCTGTGTGCTCAACACTTTTAGCTAAATATATGGCATCTGTCAAATCTGGGTTATGAGCAAGTGGTTTCTTCTGCACCCTAGAATTTTTGGTGCACCTCACCAACTGGTCCCTGATGAGGGAGTCACATAAGGATACAAATTCACATATGTTGGCCATACGCCTCAAGTAAGCAATGTAACTCATTAACTTTTCTTCTTGTGTCTTTCCAGCTCTGTATGTTTTTTCTTCACAAGGTGATCCTCTACCCTGCGAAACATCATGGCATAACCATCCTCAGGATCCTCGCCATCATCCTCCTCTTCTTATGGAGATATTACTAAATTTTCATACACTCTCCTACCCTGTACACCCAAATTATGCATTAAAATGTGCTGTTTCCTCAATTTCTCCTCCAATCGCAATCAAATAAGACTGGACTAATTTTTCCCACTCCTTCCAATGAGGATGGTGGTTGAGCCATATTTGCGACTGCCATGACAAATATCTAAAGGCTCAACAACAAATATTTACAGCACAGTAAAGGAACAATGGAGATTTGCTTAATTATAACTAGTGTAACATACTAATATACGCACCATAATGATTAAAAACAATACTGTAAAATCACGTGCCCCCCCTTACAAAAGTTAAATTTAAACTTTCCCTAAACAACGTATCCGTTAATGAAAAGAAAGGGTTAACAGCCTCTGAACACAAAAGTATTACCACAACAATGTTTCCTGTAAAGAAAATACAGGGTTAACAGCCCCTCTGAATACAACTTCCTGGAGAGGCGTGGTTTACACACGATCTGGCAAGAGCAATTGGCTCCCCCAAGAAGCATTCCTTCCCATAAGGAACTGAGTCAAGACTGATGTGCATATGGCTGGGTCCAAACTGGGGTGGCGTTGTGAGCAAAAGAATGATGGATAAAACCCAGATCCTTGTGAAAGGGGTGAATGTTTACATTGCTCAGCATTCCATCCATCAATTGTTTCTTTTGCATTTGTCGCCCTAAGTGGGAAGGGTATGCCCAGACATGGGTCCCGTGCTCACTGCGCCACTGGATTCAAGCTAGCTTGGCTGATGAAGAGAGATGCCCCGAAAGCGGTCCCAGGATGCTTGTTTGCAGTCCCGGAAGGGCCTGGTTTGGCAGTTCTGGCTGCACTGTTCCCATAAGGAACAGGGTCAAGACTGATTTGCATATGGCTGTGTCCAAACTGGGTTGGCGCGGTGAGCAAAAGAATGATGGATTAAACCCAGATCCTTGTGATTGGGGGTGAATGTTTGCATTGTTCAGCATTCCGTCCATTAATTGTTTCTTTTGCATTTGTCGCCCTAAGTGGGAAGGGTATGCCCAGACATGGGTCCCCTCACTGCGCCACTGGATTCAAGCTAGCTTGGCTGATGAAGAGAGATGCCCCGAAAGCGGTCCCAGGATGCTTGTTTGCAGTCCCGGAAGGGCCTGGTTTGGCAGTTCTGGCTGCACTGTTCCCATAAGGAACAGGGTCAAGACTGATTTGCATATGGCTGTGTCCAAACTGGGTTGGCGCGGTGAGCAAAAGAATGATGGATTAAACCCAGATCCTTGTGATTGGGGGTGAATGTTTGCATTGTTCAGCATTCCGTCCATTAATTGTTTCTTTTGCATGTGTCGCCATAAGTGGGAATGGTATGCCCAGACATGGGTCCCGTGCTCACTGCACCACTGGATTCAAGCTAGCCTGGCTGATGAAGGGTGATACCCCGAAACCGGTCCCACTATGCTTGTTTCTGGTCCCAGGCGGGCCTATCTTGGCAGTTCGGGCTGGACTGTTCCCACAAGAAACAGGGTCAGGACTGATTTGCATATGGCTGGGCCCAAAGTGGAGTAGCGTGGTGAGAAAAAGCACAATGGATTAAACCCAGATCCTTGTGACTGGGGGTGAATGTTTGCATTGTTCATCATTCCGTCCATCAATTGTTTATTTTGCATGGGTAGCAGAAGTGACACCGTGCACATCTGAAGCTGCATTGTGATTTGTTCTTTTTTTTTTGCGGTGTAACAACTTGGGCTTAATTTGTGCTGATGGTTGTATGTGATGTGTATCACTTATTTTTCTTGATGTGCCTTTGACCCAGAGCTAGAGATTGAAAGGCAGAAAAGAAAGAAGGGGGAAGAGAAAATGAATAAAGAGAGCAGAGATGAAAAAAGAGCTGCAGTAGTGAGATAAATAGGGAGGAAGAGTAGGGTGGTGGAAGAAAGAGACTTGAGGTGGAATCGAGACTAGCCAGACTGGCATTCGGCAACCCTAGCATTCAGCTGTGCGAGCTCCTTTTGGAAAACTGGGTGGGGGGGGGGAAGCCACTTAATATACTTTTTTTTTTTATTACAAATTAAGGATTGGTAGACAGGTGACAATATTTTACAATGATCTCCGGACCTAACCAGCCTGTTCTTCCCATACGGAAGGGTGAACTGATGGATGTCCAATGAAGAGACGTAAATTGCTACGAGTGACAGATTCGTGCAGGGTTTGAAAATGTGGTTACAATTGTCCAGATTCATAATTGCCAATCAATTCGTCCTTTATGACTGGTTCTCTCACCGCAACTGAGAAAATCAAAAGATTGCTCTGAGGATAGTAATTTTTCCGTCTGGTGAAACCTGGCATTGTTTTTTTTTTTATATTTCTTTTTATTGAAACAAACATCAGCAAAAAATGTGTACATTACAGAGGGTCAATCACTGCAGCAGAGTATACATCGTAGGGTAACTGGATATACAATACTCAAAATTACATCGGAACTTCACGGAGAGGGGGGATCAGGGACAGCGTCTATGGGTGGTGTACAAGTTTCCCCTCTGTAACTGTTCCAAGGCCCCCAAATCAATGACCGTTTCCGAGGGCATCCCCTCGCAAGGTACGTGGTTTTCTCCCTAAACATACACCAATCTAAATTGTTTTCCCATCCTTCCAAGGAGGGGGGTCTGCTCTGCTCCCCACATTTAGGCGATATTCCGCTTGGTGATCATATAACATAGAGTGACCCATTGAGTCTGCGAAGTATTTAAGTCAGTAGGTTTTCATATATTAAATAAACATCTCCTTGCCTCCGGAGACTCCAAGTACTCTGTGCATAGTGTTATGTATGCTGCACCAGTAAGTGGTGATGTGCTCACACTCCCAGATAATATGCATGAATGTACCAACTAGACCACATTGCCTCTTGCACAGCCCCGAGCCTGATAGCCCCATACGTACCAATCTGTGTCCTGTAAGGTATGTTATGTTATGTTATGTTAAAAGCATTTATACCGCGCACGGTCACCAAAGGTTTCATGGCGCTCAAGACAAATGCAGGAGAGACAGTACTGTAGAAGGCTCAATAGGCTAGCTTGAAAAGGTGAGTTTTAAGTAGTTTACGAAAACAATCGTACTGAGGACAGAGTCTAAAACAAGAGGGAAGGGAGTTCCACAAGGTGGGGGCCAGAAAGGAAAAACATGAACCACCGTGCTTTTTCCTTTTGTACCTAGGGATCGTGAGCAAGTTATGAGAGGTGGATCGGAGTGCTCTAGATGGACTATAGCGCTGGAGGCTGGAGATAATGAAGGCAGGGGCTTGGCCGATGAGGGCTTTAAACACCAGACAACCAAGTTTGAACTGACAGCGGTAGGCCACCGGGAGCCAATGCAATCTGTTCAACAAGGGTGAAATGTGTTGGTGTTTCGGGAGATGGAATACCAATCTAGCCGCCTGATTTTGCACCAGCTGTAGCCGGTAAAGATGACAGGCCGGGGTACCTACGTAGAGGGAGTTGGCATAGTCAATGCGTGAAGTCACCAAGGCCATGATAACCAAAATAAGTGCTTCAATGGTAAGGAACCTGCGAATTTTACAGATCCTGCGAAGATGGAAAAAGCAGGATGATGTTACAGCATTGATTTGGGGTCTCATAGACAAATCGTTTGAAATGATGACACCAAGGCTCTTTACCGACTTGACAGGGCAGGGTGGAGGCCCAAGGGAGGGGGGCCAGAAGCTAGAATTCCAAGGATTGGCTGGCCCACCCATCAATACCAACTCCGTCTTATTAGGGTTAAGCTTCAGCTGGCTATACTGCATCCACTCTGAAATCTCCAGCATGGTTGATTGAAAGTTGGAACAGGAAGAAGGGGATGAATCCACAGGAAAGATCAATTGAAGATAGTCCGCGTAGTTCAAAATAGTAACAGGGGTGTGACGGAGGGAGACCAAGAGGGGTTGCATATAAAGATTAAATAAAAGAGGGGACAAAGCGGAACCTTGAGGGACACCACAAACTAAAGGAGTGAGGGGGGCAGAAAAGTTGGACAAGTGAACTGCCTGAGAGCGCTGATGGAGGAAAGATCTAATCCAAGCGAGAGCCATACCCTGGATGCCGGCATTGTTGACACGGTCGATCAAGATAGCATGATCGACCGTGTCAAATGCGGCCGACAGGTCCAGTAAAACAAGAGCCTGGGCGATGTTCTTGTCGGCTCCCTGTGTCAGCACATCCATCACCGCTACGATGACTGTTTCGGTGGAGTGAGCTGGACGAAAGCCAGCTTGATGCTTCTCCAAAAAGGAGGAGCTCTCGATGAATAAGATGAGACAGCGGGTGACATTGGCCTCCAAGATTTTCCCCAAATAGGGGAGGAGAGAAATAGGTCAAAAGTTACTCATGACATGCGGATCGGCCCTTGGCTTTTTTTAGAATGGGAACAACCACCGCCTGTTTAAAGGATTCGGGGACCATGCCAGTGGCAAGCGATTTATTGAGTAGTGACAATGGAGGGTCTGGACAAGCCAGAAAAATGTCCCTGAGGATTTGAGGGGGACATGGATCATTAGGAGATCCTGAACTCACAGAATGTAAAGTGAGATAAAATCCATCCGGGAGATGGGAGGGAAGGCCTCTAGTCGGCAGGGGTTCATAGGAGGCAGGGGTGGGGGAGTGGGTGATGGGAAAGGAGGGATATTCTTTTTGATGGTAACAATTTTATCCAAAAAGTACGAGTTCAAACAATCACACAAACCCTGGGAAGGTAAGGGTTGTGCGGTGACACAGTCTGGCAGGGTAAGCTCCTCGACTATGGAAAAAATGTCCTTAGTCTTGGAAGCGGAATCGATAATTTTTTGGGAAAAATAGGAGGATTTAGCTGATAAGATAGATTTTTTATAATGTTTCAGTAGATCCATATATTCAGACTTGGCTTGGGGGTCGTAATTACGCCGCCAGCGACGCTCAGCTTGGCGAAGGGACAGCTTGTCAGATTTTAGTTTGTCAGTAAACCAACGCTGAGCGTCGTGAGGACGTTTACTTTTAATGATTTTATGTGGAGCTACTATATCACTTGCAGATGTCAACCAATGATCAAGGGAGCTAACCTGATCGGTTAGCAAGCTCTGTTTCCCAGGGGAGGTAGAAGTCAGAATGGTGTGAAACTCTGTAAGGTCGGCATGCTTCCAGTTACGGGCAGTAGATCCTATGTAAGATCTTGAGTTGAACCAGTCTAAGGAGAGGACACAGCTGTCTGCCAGTCTCCCTCATCTAGCTCTATGTCATCTTATGCCCACTTATCTCTCAGCGCCTCAAGGGAGTCAGTCAAACCTGGCATTGTTTATTCCAGTTCTCTTGAGACTCTCCACTCCATCTCTCCCAGCTCTATTTCTAACCTCTGCCCAAACCCGGCTCAAACACTTTTCTGGCCAAAGATTGGCCTTTTCCAGCTCTTTGGAGTATGAAAAAGGGAAAGAGGCAGTGGCAGGGTGTTATAGGACACAGAGGGAAAGAGCTATTGTGAGGTGAGGTAGAGAGTGAGGTATATGAGATCGAAAGGAAAGGAAATAGCATAAAGTGAGAGTTGTGGTAATATTCTTTGATGTGGTTGTGTGACCTTACTGTGTAATACACTCACAAAAACGTCTTTGGTCCTGTCAGGCTTGTTTGGAAAACCTTTAGCCCAACCCTGGGTAGCTGTGACTATGAGCAGCAAGGATTAAACACAGGAACTAGTGCAAAGCATTTAGAAACACCAAACAACAAAATAAGAAAGTAGACAATGTGAAAGAAGCTGATACCAATTATAAAATTAGATTACCTTTTTATAATCTTTTCGAGTCCAAGATGAACAAAATCCACCAGAGAATTCTGGATCTATAGATTTTTAAAGTAAAGGTGAATCTAAGTACTTTTAGGAACAACTGCAAACAAGCATTGGTAATTGTAGTGCTCAAAACTTGATAAAAGTTAGAACGAGTTTTGTTTGGTTACTCTGTCCCGATTGGGGCGACCAAATCCAGAAAAATGTTCAGTGGGGTTACTTAGGAGTATTTGGACAGTTACTTGGTCTCCTAAGCATTCTCCAGTCCAGTTCTGAACTTTACATCACAAACGCCATATACTATAACAGAGTGGTCCTGATGCTGGAGATGCAGAATATGGAGGATGCTCAATGATGCTTTGGGTGCTGTGCAGTGAACGGAGTGTCCTTGCGGTTACTCCTTGGTCCACGGGGCAGGTATTGCGACTTATATAGCGCACGTATCACCCGAAGGCATCAAGGCGCTTGCCTTGGGAACCCGTTCTGGCTTTTCCCTGTAAGATAACCCCTACTGGGTATCCCCAGGGTGAAAGCCAGGCATCCCGCAGCGGGTGGGCCGCCGTAGTGGAGATTAAGCAACTATTGCCCAAAGTTGCAGCGTGGGACCCCATGATTAGAATAGGCACCGAGGCGAGAATTATCGAGTCCGTGGACATTTTGGGCTCAGGACCCTGCAGCGTCGGGAATTGAACCCTGGTCCCGGGCCAGACCTCTGCATCAGGGTCTGCCGCTCTAATCAGTGAGCCACACTCCTCCACAGGTGGGGCAACTTTGGCCACAGAGGTCGGGATCCTCAAACTTACCCAAAAGCCAATAAAAAGCCAGCTTCTTCTGGTCTACAGGTCTCCATCCACAGCAGGTCCAGCGGAATCCTTTGGTGGAGGCTAGTGTCCGTCTTGGGCAACCAATCAAGACTCAGATGGCACTCCATGGTCTGGCAGGTATGGGTGCAAATTTTGGCCATCAAGGATAGGTCTCTTGGGGTGCCCATTGACGGTCAACGGTGATTCTACAGAAGCTGCTACTGACTTGATGATTTGGGCTACTTCAGCTTTAATGGCCATGATGCTGGTTCCAGAGGGTCAGCCTACTGACACTTGGAGTCAATTCTTTGGTCCGGGACTTGGGAGTGACTTTTCCTCAAGCCAGGAGCCACTGACGCAGTCCTCTTTTCTCTAGCCCAAGCTGCTGCAGGTGCACTCCAGCTGATGGTGCATCCTCTCTTTGCTAAGTCCAAGGATCAGCGGGGCAGTCCTTTTTCGATCCTTTCTCCAGTTCCATCGCGATCTGAGGGTCAGGATGCCAGTGGTACCATATTTATGCCCAGAGTGTGCCCTGGGGGGTCATTAGACAGTGGGCTAAAAGTATGTCTCTTGCCCTCTGACGACTTTGGATATGTGTGGCATCCAGCAATCCCAGAGTGCTATTCTACCCACTCCCAAAATGTGTGAACCTTTCCTCGGATGTTAGGATCTTGGTAGCCCACACATAGAGGTGTGGCTACGCGAGGGCTACTTGCCCACAGGAAAACGGATTTAGGCACTGATCTCCCCTCTCTGTTCCCGCCACCAGCCTGTCTACCTGAACAAAGGGGCACCCTTCAAGAGTGTGATCACCATTCGCCCACCAAAAGCAGCTTAGCCTTTGAAGCTCACCTTTTGGGCCAACACCCAGTCCGGCTTTCTGCAAGATGTTAAGTAAACGCAAGGCAGGGGTAACACCTTTCCCTATAGCAGACTTCTATTGTTCCTGAGTTCAGTCTACTCACAGGAGGGCAGAAGGCTGTCTGGTGGGGCCACTGGGCACCAGAGTGGTACCTTTCTAAAAGTTGCCTTTCCTTATAAGTGACATAAAATTTGACCTGGGCATCAAGTAGGATTTCTTGCCATGATTAATTTGATACTTCGAAGTACCCGCTTTCAGTAGTCCGATTCAGAAGGTATGTCAGCCGGTAATTCTGTGTTAGTCAATTGGGCTTCTAACTCTCCACAACAACAAAAAAACAATTTGGATGTTTTGCTCTTAGGGCATATTAAAAATATATGTTCTGCTTACTAATATACAGCTCCCTGGCTTAGGGTTCAGTAGGACTTTCTTATATTGTTAAGGGAAGTGGAGGGTTTGCCATTGGTTTAAATGGCAAAGTCGAACTGGTAGTTTTAAAAACTGCTTTTCCAGGCTGCAGTGGCAGGCTGGGAACCATTTTGAACTTTGCCACATACAGGATGGCACAACCAGTGCTACAACCCTGAGTGGACACTCTGCCTTACATACCCTCTGTACCATATACAAGGGATCTATAAATAAGTCAGTCAATAGCAATTGGTTGTAGCCAATTCAACTTATCTTTTGTAATGGGTTAGAACACTGGCACTGAGGTCTGGTTAGCAGGCCTCAGTGCACACTCAGAGTCGAAAAACCACAGCACGAGTCCACAATTGCGGGGTTGGTCATGTGTAGGAAGGTGGAATCTGACTATATGATTACCCCCACTTTTTCCCTGGTGTTTTGATGGTTTTGTACTTAGTTTGGCTTGGATTCTGCTATCCAGGGTCCCAGCCTATCTGTTTCCCTCTCTAAATTGATAACCTGTACATTAGGTACACTCCAGATTGGTTACTGGCTTACCCTTGTGAGTCCCTAGTATATGGTACCTTATGTACCAAGGGCATAGGTACCCCAGAGGCCTACCAGGGGCTGAAGCATGTATTATGCCACCCCTGGGAAACCTTCCAAAATGGCACCACAGGTCTGCACTTGCAGCCTGGTTAAGGTGGTATAAGCACCCCTTACTTAGATATAGTATACCTATAAATACCATTTAAAACAGACACATATTAACCTATAAGTCACTCCTATGGCAGGCCTTGATGATCCTGAAAGCAGAGTGCTTGGTTTTGTGTGAGAGGGTGCCCTAGCATGAGCTGAGCCCCTCTGCAGCTTTCGGAATCCCTTCCTTATAGCTGTTCTGTGATATGGCCATACCATATACTCTTAAGTGCATTATATTCCTCGCGGTTAATGCTAACTTTGATTTGGCTTTATCAACATGTTGTGTTTGGTGTCAAACACTTTGGAATACAACCCCCCCCCCCCACCAGTTCTGGTGGCGGGGGGGGGGGTTGTCATGTACAGGCGGTACATGTCTTCACCCTTCTAGAGGGAGAAGACATGTACACACTTACTATCCCGGTAATAGTTTAAAAGAGCCCCAGCATCACAAAATTAATGCTGCTGCCACAGACACGAGTCTGACCTCCTGCTGCTGGACAAAATACCGACAGGGGAGGCCTTGACAATAGGTTTCCTGTCCAGGGAGGTGCCAGCACCTCCCCAGACAGGCTTTAGTGTTTTGGGGCAGGGTGGTTGCATTCAGTGAACGCTTTTCAGACATTGCCTGGGGCACATGAGGTGTCCCATACATTTCCCAGTTCAAACTGGTTGCTGGAGAGCTCAGCCCCAGCTCTGGCACAAAACTGGACAAAGGGGAAGGGGTGTAACCACCCCCTCCCCGGGTCCTCCCATAGGTGGGACCCTAGAGTTAGTCCATCCCCTAAACTTAGTATAAGTATAGGAACCCAGTCCCTAGGACTTTAGATTACCCTGGACGAAACTCTGAAACAGAAATCTTGGACCTTTGACATTCCACATCGACTGGAAGAAGGAAGAAATCTCCCTTGGGATCAAGGAGTGACTCCCCTGTTCAAACAGGCACCATAGAAGCATTTTGCTGGTCTGCATTTTCGAGGCTCCTGCTGGATCCCGAAGAATCTGTGACACAGGACATGGACTTCCAAACATCTCTGAAGCTGTGACCTGTAGCTATCACGAGAGATGTGGGACCAGAACTTCTGGACATTCTGCACATTTGCTAGTGCATTGACTTCCTGAGCTTTCCCACAGTTGTGCATTGGGCTACTTGTAGTCCAAGCCCTGAGCACTTTTTGCATTGAAGATTGTGGGCCTACACTCCACGAGTGTTCCGTGGGCCTGCTTTCAGCATTTCTACATGAGGCACCTTCGCGATCCCTAGTCTGTTGGATAGTTGGTCACCACGAAGGAATCTACTTTGTTTCTTGGGCTTTCCTGGTTGCTCCAGATGTTCCCTGACTCCCCTCCAAAGGGTGAGTCCCTCAGACCTTGCTGGTTTGCACCGAAGCCAATCTTGTCATCTTGCGTGGGTTGCTATTGCCAAGGCTGGTTGGGTCCAATCTGGATACCGACACTGCAGCACTCGACATCTGACGTGGGACAGCTCGAATCCAGTTCCTGGTTGTTGTCGGCGCCTCCTGGTCCTCGTGGCTGAAGAGTCAAGCTTCACCTACTTCACTTGAAAGCACCCAACATCGGCTGGCATCCTCTTGTCGCCATCCTGGTCACTGGCTAGCGACCCAGACTCTGTCCCCTCTGCTTTCAGGTTCTTAAGATCTCCGATCCACCCTTGGATCCATCCGGACACTTTTCACCTGGTCACCTGCAGCACTTCTTTGCAGCTCTCCATTGGAAACGACGATGAAACCCGACACGAAAAGACACATATGCACCCGGCTTCCCTGGGTGAGGTAACATGAGTACTTCGGTGCTCACGTGGGTCTTGACTCTCGAAGTGTCCAGTACTGAAGGGGTTCCACTGTAGTCCACTCCTAAGTGTCCTTAATCTTTAACTTTGTAACTTAAACTTTCGCCATAGAATTCAAAGGTGATTCGCGTCTGTGTTTAGACACTGCACACGTCCCCCGTGGGTCTCCTGCGTCCCTACTTTGGGTGGTTCCTGGTTGCCCCACTGGTTCTACAGGCCCTAGGCCTACCTTCTATCCCTCACGTGGTTCTTATACCACTTACTTAGTATATGGTTTGGGCAAAACGTATACTGTGCTAATTTACTGTGTGCTATTTAAGTTCTTGTATTGTACTTTTGCCTCTAGCCTCAAAAAGAGACTAGAGGGTTTGTGTTTAGAATAAATACATATATATTTGATATATACCTGTTGTGGTTCTCCTTTCATTTGATTATTCAAGGGATTATAGACTGGTAAAACAAGCTGCTTTACATTCCTTCAAGACTTAGCCTGAAGGCTGCTCTCCAAAGCTACCACTAGGATAGCTTTCTATAAAAGTTGTCTAAAACCTACCAGCAATAAGGGTCGTTTGGACTGGTGCAAGGTTCCCACTAGAATAGTGAACATCATATGCCAGGCCAAATTCTCACATCATGCAAAAAGAGGCATTCCTTACAGTGAGGTAGAGAGAGTTGAAGTAAACTGAGGGGTAAAGGGAAGTAGAGACAGAGTGAAACTGACAGAGAGGTGGAATGAGAGGTGAGGTGGAAGGAGAAGTAAGGTAAAGAAAGAGAGGTGAGTTAGAGAGAGTAAAGTGAGACGGAGGGAGGCAAGGTAAGAGAGAGATAAAGAGAAGTGAGGTAGTGAGAGCTGCCAGGTGTGAGTCAGGAAGGTGTAACTTAGATGGAGATATGTGTGGTAGAGAGAAACGAATGAAGTGGCGAGTGAAGAACAAGAGAGAGAGGAAGAGATGAAGTAGAACAAAAAAGATGAGATAGTGACAAGAGAGAGGTAAAGAGCAGTGACAAAAAGAGAGTGCAGGTTGTGAAAAATAAGTGTAGGAGGATGAGATGTACAGAAAGGGGAATAGGTAGGTAGAGCGGCAAAGAGAAACAGAAAAGAAGTGTGATGTAAGAAAGAGAGAGAGGCGAGGTAAAGAGAAAGAGTGAAAGAGGTGAAGTGCAGAGGCAGTGAGAGAAGAGAAGGGATAGAGAGACTGTTGTGGTAGAACTAACAAAGATGAGGGAAGAAGAGGCAGAAATGATGTAAAGATAGAGGAATGAGGCAAAGAGACAGGTAGAGAAAGAGTTCAAGAGAGTTCAAGCAGAAAGGGAAGGGGTCTGCAAAGTCAAAGGCTTTGTGGCTTTACCAGGATGTTGTGGTCCAAGGAAAGCATTGTACCACTGCTGCCTTTATTAGGCTATCGATAAAGACCTGAGGCATGGGGGCTTTGGATGGAAATAGATTAAAATCCATGGTTAATTGAAGAAAATAAACCACGAATCTTGTGATAATCTAAAGAATGAAAGTGAGTGATTAATAATGAATGATGTACCAAAGGAATGTTAATAAAGATTTTTTTATTAAAGTTTGGTAACTGTAAAGTTTTGGGGCCCTAGGCCCTCACTCACTACGAATGAACACACAGACATGAGGAGTTAGTATCTGGAACTGGCCCAGAGCCAGGGCCGTTTCTACCATTAGGCCAGACTAGGCAGCCGCCTAGGGCGGCAAAAGGGGGAGGGCGGCAAAAGGGGGAAATCATTTTTCATATAATCTATGATAATCAGGGCTGTTAATCATTCATAGCGTGAACGCGCTACTTGTAACGGCCCTGCTTCTTGTTGCTGGCCTGCCCCCAGAGAGACTGGACCAATGAAATTACGAGGGGCAGGCCTGTCACCTTTCGATTAGCCTCTTGGCGCACAGCATGCTCGGAGTGCTGTGGAGCTGAGAGGAGGGGTCAGGAGCATCAAGGCAAGGACTGGTTGGCCGATCCTGCAGCCTGCTTCTGTTGCACGTGGTGTGAGAGACTTTAGGTGCCAGCCGGTGTATTACGGACCTGGTAGGATTCATTTAGTGGTCGAAATAATGTCCACTTTTCCTTCTCTGACGCTGTCAGTCGCCCGTCTCTCTTCCTCTTTCTCTTATTCCCTCTGTTTCTCTCTCGCTGCTCCTCACTGTGTGTGAGGGAGGTGCAGGCGTTGTAAATATTAACGAGCGAGGCCTTTCTTGGTGCACTTTCTTGACATGGAATCTGTAGTGAGACGTGCAAAGCCTACAGCCGCTCTCTGTTCACTCCCTATCTCTACAGCAATTGTTGTGAAATGCCACCCTTGTTGGTCGAGGTGCCGGCCCTGTCTTTACACCAACGGGATAAGGGCAAAAAGGAAAGTTGAACAGTTGTTTCATTTCACGTCTCCTCCTCCCCTGCAATGAGGTCTGTCTGTACCCCCGTGGCTCTCACACTCCTGGCCTAAAAGCTGTGTAAAGAACGGCAGGAGCATGTCTTGGGCAGGTGGGCGGGGGTGCCAAAATCGCATCTGCAGTCTGATCTAAATGTGAGAAGATAGGCGCGAACATGTGAGGCGATTAGCTGTTGTAACGTCGCATTTTATAAGCTTAAGAGGCTGTGGTGGCACCAGGCTGGTCAGGCCGGGAGTAGTCAGTGTCTAAAATCACTTTGCATTCACCAGGATACAGCCCTGTAGGTATTTTCCTTCCGCTGGGATTGGGGTGGGGATGCCCTCTTCAAAGAGAAAGGGAAAATGTCCTGTGAGGGAGTCGAAAGGAAACCGGGATGGGGCATCATCTCCTCGCCCACTCTCACGAGGGAGAGGTGTGGCGCCGCGGCCAGGGCGACTGACGCTGAATCTGGGGATCAGGGTTCGATCCCCGGCTCCGGCGGCAGGTTAGCCCAGCACCATGCGACTCTGGGCAATAGCTCGCTTAATCTTCCCGACGGCCCCCCAGCGCCTAGAGACCCTAACGGGTGATTGTGCGCTATACAAATGTGGATTATTATTATTATCACTCCGACTGTCTGGAGTTTAAGGACTGATTTGCAATGCCAACAGCCCCAGTCATGTGGGTGTCCCTGAACGGTTCCCAGCGGCGGCACCTCCTTCAGACCAAAATGGACCCAGCTCTCATCCATCCACCCTCCTAACTGCCCCTTTCTGTGGAGCGGGTGGGTGTCTATCTGGTCCTCCCAGCGGGACCAAACAGACAGGGGCTGTCATTGCCCAGGAGGTTAAAAACACACACAGCGGGACTCTGCTTCCAAGGGTAGTTGAGACACTGCCTCGTCCCTTCTTCCATGCTCTGGGGTCCGTAGGAGGAGCGAGGTTGATCAGACCTTACACCATAGGGAGCAACCATTCTGCATCTGTGTAGGCCTCGCAGGAGCGCGGGTGCTTTAAAACAAATTTGCAATATAAGCAAGACTTTCCCGTTCAAAGCTTGTGTAAGACATTTCTGCTGTCAATCAAACTGAGGGATGTTATGGGAATCAATGTTCTTCTAATACGGCTATAGGTGCAGTAGGCAGCCAGATGCAGGCATGTGACACACACCTGTGGTGGTTCGTTTGCTTGCGTAGTTGTTTAGGCCTTCAGTGGCTTCCGGGGTTGGCATGTGAGGGTAGGTAGGTGTAATATTACTCTTGTGAATAATTAGTAGTAAAAGGAAGGGGGCGGCATTTTTCAATTCTCGCCTAGGGCAGCAAAACACCTAGGGCCTTATTTATGAAGGCCTTGCGCCGCCGGTGCGTCACTTTTAAAATGGGAAAAAGTGACGCTCCGGCGGCGTAAGGCCTTCATAAATAAGGCCCCTAGAAACGGCCCTGCCCAGAGCACGTGCGCCCGGCCCCTTTTATCAGCAGGGTCACATGTTCTGTGACACCTGTGATGGATGGGTGTGGGGTGGAGTGCAGGCCAGCCCTCGAGGTGGCTGGTACAATAAACGCTAAAACGGTGACCAGCCGGTCACTGCAGTAACAGCTTTCAAGAGACTGGACTCAAATGTACTTATCAGTTTAAACAAAACATTACATTAGCAGGAATAAAAGCAATATCAGGTGTGCAATGGCAGGGACTATCTATATTTTCTAGTGTCCCCTCCCTGTCACCCACAGCCAAAGTCAGGAAATGGAAAGAGGAGAAGAGAAATATAAAGAGAGAGCGAGAGAGCCAAAGGAGTACATTGAGAGAAGGGAGGTGAGAAAAGGGAGAGGTATGAGGGAACAAGCAGAGAGATGTGAGGTTGGGTGGAGAAAGAGAGAAGCGAAGGAGGGAGAGGCGCTGGAGTACGGGGAGGAGAGACTGAGAGAGAGGGATGAGGGGAGAAAGGTGGGCTGGAGAGAGGTCAGAAAAGAGAACGGTGAGGTGTAGAGAGGTGAGATAGAGAGAAAGGTGAGATAGATAGAGAGAAAGGTGAGATGTAAAGAGAGGAAGATATAGAGGTTATTGAAGAAGGGTAAAAGACAGGTTAGAGAGCAGTGTGTAACATATATCACAAGAGTGTTGGACGGCATAGGGGACATTATGCCCCAGGCCCCGCTTATTTCAGGGTCCCGCACTTTTTCAGCCAATTGTATTTATACTTTTTCTAATTCGAACCAAACTGACCCTCTTCAATATTAATAAGCCAGCTTACTTGGCTATACCACTAGATGGGGTTAGGTGCAATGCTTTCTCCTTCCCTGGGTCCCATTTGTTGTTTTAATCCTTTAAAAAAGGTGGTTATGGTCCCTGGAAAAAAATGAAAGAAGTGTCCTTAAGGCTTCCTCATTTTAGGCCCAGGCCTCACACAACCTAACAAGCCTGTCCGTGAGACCAGTGTCTCCAGATCTAACATCATGGATGTCATTTAAGGGTCGCCAGGGGTCGCAGCTGCAACCCCTGACTTGCTGCTTGCGACCCCTTGCACTGATTTTGCGACCCCTGGCCTCAGGGGTGGCAAAAGCAGCGGGGAACATCCTTTACAACGCAACTTTTACCACGCAGTGCCTTTACGACGCAACTATTACAACGCATGTCATTACAACGCATTGCGCTGGGGGGCGCTCTAGGATAGGGAATGGATTTAATTTACTATCCAACACCTTCCCTACTATCCACGGGGACTGGAGTTGGAATAGTTAATTAAACTATTCACTATCCAGCACCCCTAAGCGCTATGCGTTGTAACAGCATGCCTTGTAAAAACTGCGTTGTAACAGCATGCGTGATAAAAGCATGCGTTGTAATGTCATACATCCAAAAGCAGCGCCAAGCACAGAGGGTAAACAATGCCCTGATGAACACTGTTTTCGTTCTGCAGATGCCACTGGGAGATTACGCTTTATAAATAAATTAAGAAGTGGAATGCGTACTTTATAATACAAAATAAAATAGAAAGTCCCCATTCTTTTCGAATTGTTGCCACTGGTGATTATTGTGAATATGAGAACAAATATGTTTTTGAACAGAACCGTCACTACTGTGTGATAGTTCCCTTCAAGCAAAGGATAAGTCAAAACATATTAACAAGGAAATTGTGTAAATCAAGCCAATAATATAGGTCAGATGCAATTTATGAATAAGTGCTAGTGGTCCTGACCACTATTTTTTTTAAAATCTCTTTTTTGTGTGCAGCTCCCAGTGATTAAGTAATGCTTTTTCTCTTTGAGGTATCCAATAGGATTCAGTGACGTCAATTATTATGATGCCATCAGCATCAAGGTGTTGTGGCATAATTTCCTGGGATTCACGTCAAAGACTATGTGACGTCACTTCCCGTGATGTCACTGAGTTCTAGAAGAGTGTGTGTGGTCACTTCCACTACCTCTGGTCTACTGTGCCAACACACGCCTTATCAGCTAAGAAGATATCCCACGAGAGACATCGCTTTCAGCACTCATTGTGCCTTATCATGGGCAAAAGGGTTAGTACCTCAGCCATACTGCTCCACCTGTCCTCACTAGCATTTTTTTTATCATGGTGGTTCTGAAGCGGCAAGTTTTTAGGACGATACCAAGGGGCAGATTTTTCAAGAATTCACGAAATGCAGCAAGCCACCTTGCTGCGCTGCCCTGCGTGTAAGGGGAAAAGCCAGGAATGCGCTGTATTTTACATTATACTGTGCATTTGTCTTTTACCCGCACTGGCGCACCGTCTGCTGCCTAGCAAAGCCAGTACCCTTGCATCATGGTTCAAGGGGGCCTGCGTTGTAAGCAGGATTGTTTTTGTGCAGGAAGGTGTCCCTGAGAAGCATTTTCCTCTAACTTAAGACAAAATCCTAAACTTACTACTTTTGGTATTCATATAAGGCATTTAGTAGTAGTAAAGTTAGGATTTTGTCTTAAGTTTGACTTAAGTCAAACTTAAGACAAACTTAAGACAGACTTAAGACAGACTTAAGACAGACTTAAGTTAGGATTTTGTCTTAAGTCTGTCTTAAGTCTGTGAATCGGCCCCTCTATGTGTGCTGAGGAAGTAACGAGGAGAAATAAAGATATTTCTCCTCATTACGTCTCACCTGGGGAGGCGTACCATTTTGACGCATTCCCAGGTCTACCAGCAGTGGAAAATCTGGGAATGTGCCAAAATCAGTGGGTGGATGCCTGGGAACAACTACACAGCGTCCATGGAACGCCTCCGTGGGACAGGGCAGCGCAACGCTGAGATTTGCGCTGCCTTGCATACTCTAGATTTATCAAGCCATGCACAGGCCTTATGTGGCTTGATAAACCTGACTTAGTAGTTGTATCACCCTTGCACCCTCTTGCGTGGCTCAAGAGGGAGCAACTCACTTATAAATATGTCCCCCATTAGTTTTACAGGATGTACCTAAGAAGCATAACACTGTCCTGCAACCATATGAAAGAAACCATGAATGACAATGTCAAACCGCAAGGCTACGGATGGCTCTGAAGCTTCTACAGGGAAACCGCAGCAGTGGCAGATAATCCAAGAAACAGAACCCAAGCCACACTTTTAAAGTCATGTTTGGGAAAAGATGCAAGTCCAAGGACTCTTCATGTGTGTACGGGTTGTACTAAAAATCTGAAATAAATAAATTCACTGTGTGGTCCAGCAACTCGCCGCATCCATCAGCCCTGAATGGAAGATCTAGCACTTGGCGAAGCCGGGAGTACACCCCGTTTCTCTGGGAAGGAGAACATGAGGTGGAAATATGAATTCAAGCAGGCGCGCAACACCCATTGGCCTCACGGGGCTTCAGCCCCCCGAACCCCCCCCCCCCGTTGTGTGTGTCAGCCCGGGCTGAGACAGCTTTGCATCCGAGTACTTAACAGGCCTTTAAAAGACCATTTACGTGTAAATTAGGCTTTTGTTGTGTTTTTACCCCTTCTTTCAGTCACTCTGTGTATGGTTGGAAGAATTAGCCCCCCTGAAATATTTTTCAGCCCCCCCCCGAAATTTGGCTCTAGTTGCCCACCTGAATTCAAGCATTATAGAATCTGTTAATCATCCACCCATTGAAAACTTTTCAGTAGAGTCGGACACCCGTTATTTCTATTTTGAAACTGCTGTTGGTGCTAGTGCAGCCTACTTTATTTTACTGATGAGAAAGGCCTTTATTTTTTAATAAGGGCCAATGCAAATAAAGGTTTGCATTGGCACTTGCGCCACACACTGCAACGCAGAATATAACGTCTATTTTCTTACCATTTTAAAAGCCCACATGCCCATCAGTAGATTGTGCGGTGTCAGATGGGTAACCGTGCAAACTTTTCCAATGAGGCACACAGAGTAAATGTGGGCCACACTTTAGAGCAGCCGTGGTCGGTCCATTGGGGCTGAGGTGCCACGCCCCATCACCTTTTGCCACTCAAGTACAGTGTCTGTCAGGCTGAGCAAAGGTCGGCCTGACAGATTCTCTTCATTTTCAGGTCAGGCAGCCAGGAGCTAGACATGCGCTAGATGAGCAGGTTACCGGCTGCCTGAGCTGAACTTTGCTGGGTTGAGGATGTCACAGCTCCTGTGGGCGTGACCTCCTCAGCAAAGGTCCTTCCCCTCTGTGACAATGGGTAGCCTCACTCATTGCCTCAGACCTGGGCACTTCAGTTTTAAGCCCCTTAAGTGCCCAGGGTCGACTTTCAATCCTTGACACTTTGTCACAGAGTGGGGTGGGGTCAGCAGTCTCACCAACCCCATCCTACTCTCTGAAGAGGTTGGGACTACTGCATTCCCTCATTGGCTGACCTGAGGTCAACCAATGAGGGAAGGCAGCAGTCCCAGCCCTTCTCGGACCTCTGAGGTAGAGCTGCAAGTAAGTGTGATATATTTTTTTAATGAATGTTTGGTGCATGCCTGTATGTTTGAATATTTGGTAATGAGTGTTGTGAATGGATGTTTGTGTGTGCTTGCATGTGTGTGTGAATGCATGGGTGTGAGTGAGTGTGTATGTGTATGTGTGTGTTCCATCCGTCCATTCCTCCTAAAATTACCGCCCACCCCTGCTTTAGAGGTCGCACTCTCATAAGGTCACAGAGTCTAACGGTAGTGATGGCGAGAAGTCTACAACCTCTGAAACAGACGTTTCTTCTGGGCCTGGCTTTTCATGGAAAGGGAGACTTATAGTTAGGGCTACTGCAATTATATGGAAGGTAGGACCAAAATATGCCACAGAGTTGACCAATTATGCTGCAAGAAAAGGCAAATTATGCTGCAAAATGCTGCACATTTTTGTCCTAGTATTAGTACATTCTTTTAGTACCAATTTAATACCCAAATACAACAATAAGCAATTGAATGATGACTATCAACATTTGAAAAGGCCTTTCCGGTTCGCAGGAATATATATTGCCATGTTTTCAGTATCTTTGGTTCATTTGAGCTAGAGGCAATAGTTCTTTTTGCTAAAATCTGCAGATTGTTTAGCAAAGAGATGAAGGATTATGTGGCAAATGCAGCAAATACATACGGCGGGCCATAGAAACTACCAGCCCAGAAGACGCCCTAATTCCACAAAAAAAAGAGCACTTAGACGTCGATACAAATCCAATGGAGGGAAATGTCTCTCTGACACCAACAACAAGCTATATGTCCCCCTCAAGTGAAGGAGTCAGACGCATAATTATGAAAGGCAGAAACGATGGTGCACCAGGCCCCAACGGAATCCCCCAAGCAATTTTTAAACATGACATCTCGTTTTGGGGCAATCACCTTTCTAACCTATACCAAGAAATAGAGAATCTAAATACAATTCCAGTAAATTGGCAAGGTTCGATTCTGACTCCAATATTTAAAGGAGGAGATAGTGCAAATCCAGCTCACTATAGGTTGATAGCCCTACTGGATGTAGAGGCCAAATACTATGCCACTCGGGTGCTAGAAGATCTTAAGGCATGGTCTGACAATCTTAACCTCATCCCGGCTAACCAGACGGGCTTCAGGCAAGGCTTAGAGACGACGACAAACATCTTAGGTCTATCACTAATTGCGAACAAGTGCAAGCAGAGGAAACTACATCTTTACCTCTGCTTTATAGACCTAAAAGCAGCCTTTGATAGCGTCGATCGTCACCTCCTGTGGAAGAAGCTGCGAGCTTGGGACATCCCTGAAAGGGTATTTAAAGGCATATTGCTATTTTATTCAAACACCTGGTTAAGGATCAAGATAGGTGATGGGTCCAGGCTATCGAGGAAGCTGCCGACCACCAGAGGCTTAAAACAAGGGTGTGTCCTGGCCCCTCACCTTTTTAATTTGTTCCTATCAGACGTCTCTTAAAGGCTGGACTGTATTAACTCCCACCCACCGAAGCTTGGTGAATTGAGGCTTTCGCATCTTTCATACGCGGACGACGTGGTGTTAATGAGCCACACAAAGATCGGTCTCCAAAGATGTCTGAACGAAATGTCATCCTATATTTCAGAAAACAAACTTGAAATAAATATATCCAAAACTAAAACTATGGTGATTGGGAGCAAAAAGCGCAGAAAAATCTGGCTTAATGGAACCCATCTAGAGGAGGTAAAAAAATATAAATACCTAGGCCTCTACATTGACAACTCTAAAAACCTCACTGAGCAAAAAAAGTACATGTCTCAGAGAACAAGTGCCCTATCATTTTTCCTTCAGTTTACTGGCTAAAAAGCTGAAAGGCCCCTCCTATAAACCCCTGCTCGCTGTAATGAAGGCAAAAATCCTGCCAACTCTAGCTTACGCCAGCGCTGCATTCCATGGCGAGGATGGAGAGCTCCTAAACAAACTAATAGCCTCCATCTACAAAAAAGTATTCCAGACACAAAGGTCGGTCTTTCCAGCCCAGGTTCGCCTTGAATTTGGCCTAATAAATGAAGATATAGGGAAGAATGTACGCTTGAAACTAAATGCAGCCACATCAAAAATCAACGAAGCTCTTTGGTGCGAATTAAATGAGGACAAAACTTCTCCTTTTAATCAATACCTCTGCAAATCCCTCTCCATTACACGCACAATGGAACTATGGAACAAAAACTTGCCGTACCAATCTTTTAAACAAGCTGTAAATAAAGTTTCAAAAATACATTAATCTCTATTGGATAAAAATATCTTCAGATCAAGGTCGCACGCCTGGATGGTGATAAACCACTATAAGTCCCTTGCACCGGCGGCATACCTGAACGAAACATTTTCAATTAATGTAAAAACACAACTTATGGCACTACGTTTTGGAACTCTACCATCCTTGGCTGACCAGCCTGCTTGGTTGCATACAGGCCCTAAATCATGTCGGCTGTGCAACTCCTATAAAGAAGATTTTATCCACGTAATTTGCATATGTAAGAAGCTGCAGGATGAACGAGTGATCTTTCTAAAAACATGCTTCAATGAAAGGGGCATTAGATCCTGCAGAACTGCAATAATGGTGTGCCTAAACCCCTCTGACCCCCCATTGAATGGCAGACTGATTACATTTCTTAAAGCATTTACAAAGCTTTGGTAAAAGGGTCGGAAGCGTGGCCAAAAGAGGGTTAATTGACGGCACTGACTTTTATTAACTATGGACATTTTTTAGAAACTCTATGCAGAGATGAAATGATTGTATGTTTAAATTCTTCTTTTTAATCTTTTGTCATATTATTGTTTTTATTTGCTTTTCGCTACATGTTTTAAAATTGTTATGGTTTTAATTAACTAAACGATAAACATTACTTACTTACTTATACATACTTATGTGGTAAAAACCATGTGAGACTCAACAAAATGAAAAGGTGTCAGGGTCTCTCAAATGGCAAAGAATGCCCGGACCAGGATCATGGATGTGGACAGTCAACAGGACTGTTTCATGGTGCCCTCACACATCCTCTAGAGGATTCATCATGGGGCAGTCTTCCTCGTCGGGCCAGTGCTGCAATGCCCTACGAGTCCCCCGAAGGGTCACTTTGGCGGAGATCTTTTAAAGAGGCTGGCGTATGATGAGTGCAAGTCAGGTGATCCGTGATGTGGAGAAGTGATGTGTGATTGAAGGTTAAAACTGATAAGGGGGATCCTGCACTATAATTTAATGAGGGGATCACCCTTCCAGGGATAGAAATCCTATGACCGGTGAGTGCTACCTTGGGATTTGAAATGAACCCTGGTAGTCAGTATAATGAGACTAGATAGGGGAAGTATCCTATAGTCATTGAAGGGGGAACCTATCACAGGTTACTCCGTCAAAGATGTGTCAACATGGGGCGTGGCTTGGCGGGCGATGATGGCGGTCGCAGCTTGGTAGAGCTCCCGCCGGCCCGAACTTACCTTCTTCATTTATCCTGGCCCCCGAGCCCGCAGGGGATTCCTAGCTCTTGCCATCGATCCGGGAGTGTGTCCTGCTCTCTCCGGTGCTGCGATCCCGCAAGTTTGGCTCCACCGGGACCCTGTGGCGCCGACAGCGGTTTGCGGCCCAGCGACTGGCCGTGAGCCGCGGACCTCGATTTTGGAGACGCCGAGTGGCAACTGCCGGAGCGCTGCCGGGGGTGACGTCAGCAGTGCGGACCCCGGACGGCCTTGCAACAATCGGACCCCGGGCCCGTGGGTGGAGCCTGACGAGCGCCGCCGGCCCTGAGGTAGGCCCTGTCTTCTCCGGTGCCTGGATCTGGCGGCTCCGTCCCCTCTGAGACCCTGAGGCGCCGACGGCGGTCTGCGGCCTGGCGGCTGGCTGGAGGCTGGGGACCTTGATTTTGGGACCACCGAGGGGCGGCCGTGTGGCGTCGGCGGCGCAGACCTTGGCCGTGCCTGGCAGCATTGGTTACCGGAGGATTACGGAGGTGCCCTACCTCCTCTGTTCCTGAGAGCATTTGTGGGTGTCACGGTGTAGTGGGGGCCTGTCCGGTCCTGTGAAGCCGGGGCCTCGAGCTTCGTCACGCCGGGGGCGCATTGGCCTGCCACAGTTTCCTACACGGTCACTAGCCCCGGCGTCCGGGGGCGGGGCCGGAGACCTCCTGTGCCCATTGCAGTGGACTTGCTGCCCAAGGCCTGCTGGACCTGCCGCGGGCGGCGCCCGTCCCGTTCAGTGTGAGGACCTGCGGTGTCCGTGAGCGGCCATGACCAGGGGTGGTGGAGGGGGCCCGCCTAAGCAGGGCCCCATGGACAAGTTTGCCGGGCCCAGTGGCGGCGCCGGGGCATCTGGCGGCGGAGGTGGATCGGGACCTGACAACGCGGCTATCCTGGCGGCCATTACCCAATCCCGGGACATGCTTGATGCCAAGATTGGGGCAGTGGGAGCGGATGTTACACTGCTTCGTCAGGACCTCCGGAACGCGGTGGCGCGGATCGCTGAAACTGAATCTCGCATCTCGGTGACTGAAACGGACATCGGTGCCCTAAAGAAAAGAATGGCGGAGGTGGAATGTGTCCAGAAGACCCTTGCGGCCCGTGTGGAAGATGCTGAAGGGCGCGCACGGAGAAACAACCTCCGTTTTATCGGCTTTCCGGAGCGGTGTGAGAAGGATGGTATGGAGCGGTTCCTGACCCGCTGGCTGGAGAGCTGGGTCCCCGAGGAGACACTGTCAGCGTGCTTTGTGATTGAACGGGCACACAGGGCCCTGACTCAACGGCCGCCTGAGGGGGAGCGTTCTCGGCCGGTCATTGCCCGGCTGCTGAACTATCATGACCGCGACGCCATATTGCGGGAGGCGAGGAACAAGGGTTCGCTTACTTATGAAAATCACACCATAATGATCTTCCCGGACTACACGAAAATGGTTCAGCAGCAGCGACAATCCTTTGTGGCCGCCAAGGCTAAATTGCGCGGCCTGAAGCTCCAATACTCTCTTCTGTATCCGGCCCGCTTGCGGGTGGTACACCAATCCCGGACACACTTCTTCGATACTCCCGAGGAGGTATTCCGCTGGACCGACGAGACGGTGCGGCTTCGGCCACATGCCCAACCGGGACTGAACCCTGGCGGGTCCCAAAGGTCATCACCGGAGCGGACGGACCGTCCTAACCGGAGGGGACGGCATCGACGGTCCAGATCTAAGAAAAGGTCAGCCTCCGCTAGTACGACGCGGACGACCGGAACTCTGGACTCTGAACACTCCGATGCTGGCAGTTGAACCCTGGTGGAGCCTGGACATTGGTGTTGCTCTGTGCTGGAATGGATCGGCTGGTGAGACTGTTCCTTATGACTCTAGTCGTGCTTATCTCTATGCTCCTGAACCACTCTGAGGCTCTGGGTTGAGCCACTGCGGGGCTCGGGTGGCGGTTTCTATGGGCCTTAGACCCACACGAGTAGTGGGTGTTGTTGGGGGGGTGGTGTGTGTGTGCTAATGGGGGTGTTGGGATCCATTGGTATGGCGAGTCCTGGGTTCTCTGTTCTGGACCCGGATCTCTCCATGCCGCGACAGATACTTCACTGTTTTCTGAGGTATTGGGGTTGGGGGAGTGGGGCGCAGGGGGGGGTTGCCTTGCTGTTGGCGTTTGGGGAAGTTTGGGCTGGGGGTAGCCTGGTGGGTGTTGGGGTACTGAGTGTTTGGGCTGGGGGGGTGGGACCGCACGTGTATGTGGCTTTTGATTTTGTTGCTTTGTGGGGTGCGCCAGGGTGGGGCAGAGGGCCGGATACTGGACACTGTATTGATAATGGCTGATAATACGACTCTGTCTCCTCAAAAGTCCCTGCGGGTTGTGACGTGGAATGTGAGGGGTATGCTAGATAAAATCAAGCGTGGGGCTGTGTTGCGTTGGGGGAAAAGAGAATTGGTAGATGTGCTGCTGCTTCAGGAGACCCACATGCTGGGCTCTAAGGCCCTTAGCCTCCAGAGGTTTGGATTTCAGCAAGTGTACCATGCGGGCTTCACGAGGGGCTCGCGGGGAGTAGCTATCTTGGTGCACCGCAGGGTGGCCTATGTGCATGAAAAGCAATGGATTGATCCTCAGGGCCGGTATATTTTCATCAAAGGCCTGTTGGGTACCGAGCAGGTGGTTTTTGGTAGCATATACGCCCCCCCCCCCCTCTGCAGTGGGCCTTGTCTGAGCGGCTGTTTGCGCTGTGGGATGAGATTCCGGAGGTACTGACCATGGTGGGAGGCGATTGGAACGAGGTTATGGATGTGGGCCTGGATCGCCTGAGGCGGGTGCCTGTTGTTTCGGATCCCCCCCTGCTGCTGCTCCCACCAAACTGTGTGCGACTGCGAGTGGTCTGGGCTGGGTTGATGTGTGGCGACACTTTCATCCTGCTGCACGTGAATTCACATATGTGTCGGCGGTGCATGGGTCCTTTTCGAGACTAGATTATCTGTTCGTGCCGGGTGCCTGTCTGAGTCGAGTCAGTGATGCTGTGATACTTCCCAGAGGCCTGTCTGACCACTCCCCGGTCCTAGCTACTGTGTCCCTCCCCTCCACAAAACAGCCGTTTCGGTGGCGGATGTCCTCATGGCAGCTGCAGCGGCCTGAGTATGTGCATCACCTGCGCGAGGCGATCGATCACTTCTGGCGCGAGAATCTGGTGGGGGACGTGGACGCGATGGTGGTGTGGGAGGCGCTGAAACCTACGCTTCGGGGCATTGATATAGCTTGGTGCGTGGCTGCTCGGCGAAAACATCGGGAGGCCATTGTGACCGCCGCGGCCCGCGTTGAGGAGCTGGAACAGCGTGGTCGGCTCGGGGGCGACGAAGGTATTGTGAGGCAGCTCCTGCAGGCCCAACAGTCGTACGCCTCAGTCCTCTACGAGGAAGCCCGGCAGGCGTGGCTCGCCACGCGCAGCAGGGTGTATCAGTGGGGCGACAAGTCCTGTTCTATGCTGCATAGGTTATGCCAGGCGACCTTCCAGCCCCTAGTGTTGCCGGGCCTTACGGCGGATGACGGCTCGGTCATGACCGACCCGGGTTCGCTGGCGGCTAGTTTTGCCCGTTATTACGAGGCACAATACGCTCCTCGTGATCATTTGGAGACGTGCGAGATATCCACGTATCTTGATGACCTGCTACCGCAGACCATCCCCGATGAGACCAGGACCGCCCTGGATGCCCCACTTACGGCCGAGGAACTCGGGGAAGCCCTTGGTCAATTGAATACGGGTAAGGCGCCCGGCCCGAGTGGCTACCCAAGTGAATTCTATAAAAAGTTTCACGTCCAGCTGGGGCCCCACTATCGCCGCGCCCTGGAGGCGGCACGGGTTCGGGGAGAGCTGCCACCGGATTGGCGTCATGCCGAACTTGTGGTCTTCTTGAAGCCGGGCAGGGCACCGGACAGGCACGATTCCTACAGGCCGATTTCCCTTCTTAACATCGAGGCCAAGATTCTGGCTAAGGCCTTGGCGAACCGCCTCTTGCCCCATATTGCTGATCTAGTCCACCCCGACCAGGCTGGATTCATGCCTCGCAGGGCCACCCGGCATAATATTCGGCGGGCGCAGGCAGCGGTGGATGCCATGGGTGCTAGAGATGAACAGGCGGCACTCCTTCTGGCGGACATGGACCGAGCCTTTGATTCGGTGAGTTGGGCATATCTGTTCGCGCTGTTGGCCCGACTCAACCTGGGGCCGGTTTTCTTGTCGTACGTTCGTCTCCTCTACACTAATGTAACGGCCTCGGTCCGTGTGGCCGGTGCTACCTCTGGGCGCTTCTGTATAGGTCGCGGTACTCGGCAGGGTTGCCCGCTGTCCCCGTACCTGTTTGCCCTCGCCATGGAACCCCTGGCGTCGCGAATAAGAGCGGATGCCCAGTTGCGTGGTTTCTTCTGGAATGAGGACCTGGTGGATAGGATTGCACTGTATGCGGACGATGTCCTCCTCTTCCTTACGGATCTGCGGCGATTGGGTCCCCGGGTCCTAGAGATCATGCGGGAGTTCGGCGAGGTCTCGGGTCTTCATCTCAACCTGAATAAGTCGACCCTGTGGGTGCTGGGTGGCGGGGTGGTGACCGACCCCTGGGCTGCGGAGTTGCGAGTGGCGTCGGATGGCCTCAAATACCTAGGCGTTTTTCTCTCAGAGTCACGGGCGGTGGCCTGGGCACGTGGGGTCTTGCCGGTGTGGGAACGGGTCCAGGCTGATGTCAAAACTTGGTCCAGAATGCCGCTCACTATTTTTGGGAGATCGGCTATATTCAAGATGGTGGCGCTTCCGCGGCTCCTATACCAAATCCAGAATTTCCCACACCCCATTGGTCTGGAGTGGTTCCGTCAGGTGAATTCCGTGTTGGGCCGCTTCTTGTGGGGTGGCGGTGCAGCCAGAGTGGCCTTGAAGACGTGCTTTCTGTCCACATATTGTGGTGGCCTGGCCACCTCGGATTTACTCTCCTACTACCAAGCTTCCCAACTACTTGTCCTTAATGAATGGTGGTATGGGGATAGGGGCGACCCGGCGTATGCTCTGGAACGACTGCTCATGGGTGATCACACGCTCCACACCATTCTTTATTCGGCTCGCCTGCGCCGTGGGTTGCCATCGGTCACCGGGGTGGTCTTTGCGGTGTGGCGACAGTCCCTACGCCGCATGGGATGGTGGGGCAGATTGACGGCTGAGACGCCGCTTTGGCATAACGGCCTGCTCCCGGAGCTGGCGGCCCTGTCCGGGTTTGAGGGTTGGGAAGCCATTGGGATTACACAACTGGGCCAGGTCATGTCCGGCGCCACCCTCAAATCCTTCGAGGAGCTCCGCACAGAGTTCCAAATGCCTCAGTCCCAGTTCTTCCGCTACCTCCAGCTGCGGCATGCCCTCACTCCGAGCATCGCCGGTCTTGACTCTTTGCCGGAGTTTAGCCCAGTCGAGGCTAAAGTGTTTATGGGGGACCTGGGGGACAAGAAGGTCTCCAGGATTTACCAGACTCTTGTTATTCATTGCTCCTCCACCCTTCACTCTCTTCGGGAGGCGTGGGAGGCGGACGTGGGCCCCCTGGATGAGGACGATTGGAGGGAGGCGCTGGAATCCCCACGTGGAACCGCCATTGCGGTCCGGCTCCGGCTCATCCAATTCAAATACTTACATCGTGCTTATTATACGCGTGAGCGGTTGTGGAAGGCTGGTTTGATTGCATCCTCGGAGTGTCTGCGATGTGGGGCGGTGCCTGGCTCCTTGATGCACACAGTGTGGTCGTGTGGTCGGCTGACTGGGTTCTGGAGGGGTGTGTGGTGTTGCCTGGCCGAGGTCCTGGGCTGGGACCTTCCTCGTACCCACCGGCTGGGCCTACTGCATATTATGGAAGGGATTGGGGGCAATGTGTATAAGCGCCACTTGTTGCTCTTGGGGCTGGTCGTGGCCAAGCGGGACCTGGCCCGGGCGTGGAAGTCGGTGAGGGCTCCCCCTCTGTCTGCATGGAAGGCTGGGCTGGATTATTTTATGGGTCTGGAGAGGCCGATCTTTGAAGCGAGGGGCTGCCCGCGCAAACACTACAAAATCTGGAAGCGTTGGGCCGACTATCGTGGTCTGTCCTTGGACCCCCCGGCGGAGCAGGAGGAGGACATTTGATTACGGTGACAATTTTGGCCTGATGCAGCGACGCCCTGGTGGCATTGCACCTACCTTTATGTATTTTTAATTTTTTAATTTTTTTTTTATTTTTTCTCTGTTGCTTCTATACACGTGTGGTAAGGGGGGTTGGGGGGGGCGTTCAGTGCGGGGGGGGGTAGTGTTGTGGGTTAGGGTAAGTTGCTGGGGAGTGTCTATGCTGAGCCTATACTGAGTCTGCTCTATCACTTGCTGCCTATATCATTGCTGCTTTGATATTGTTGTGGTGTTCTTTTTTTTTTTTTTTTTTTTTTTTTTTTTTTTAAAACCTTTAATGGTGCAAAAAACAAGAACAAATACGGGCCCACAACCATCAGGCCGGCCACAATACTTACAGCACCATAGCGAACAATACAAGGCCCCAGCGGCACCAGAAGAAACAGTAATAATCAAGGAGCAACTCCAAAAACGATACGCGCCGCTCGGCTAACCGGAGCAGTGAAGGTTAATTTTAAATGCTATAACGTAAACATAAACAGTGAAGAATAAAGATCAAGGAGCACTGAGTCCGAATCATCACTTCGCATCAGGAGCAGGTAACAGCATAGTACGATATTAACCCCAAAAGTCAGTCTAGAAACAACATGGCGGATCAAGACAAAACAATAGGAGCATCAAATGAGAAATACACGCCACGCGCAGTGCTACCCACTCCCACTAACCGGCGCACCGGACCCAGGACAGAAAAAGGGAGAGAAAAGCGCAGAAAATAGAAGGCCATAGAAAGAAGGAATGAAACAATAATCCCTCCCCCCACCCTACAACAATGCGGAGGCCACGGCCTACCCCCCCCGCCAGCGTGTCTGTCGCCCAATGAAAACCCGAAATATAGAGAAGAAAGAAAGAAATGGAAAAGAATCCCCTAATATTGAAGGAGGGCCATATTATATCTCCGAAATCACCCGAGCTCCCGGCCATGAAAACTCCCCACCACCCACGATAACAAAACAGAGCATTAAAACAGAAAAAGGCACAAAAAGGTAGGGAGAGACACAAAAATCGTTTCATCACGCGTCGTGGAAGCGACCCTTCCCGGGCCCCCACCCATCTCCCAGCAGAAGGAACACAAAGGAGGTCAATCACATCCCCGGCCTGATCTCAAGCGCATCCCAAAACTCTAACCCGGATTAGACACCGCCCCAGATAAAACAAAGAGAGAAGGCAAGCATCGATACAGAGTCAAGTGAGCATACAATGCAGTTGTATAAAAACATCATGCGACATGAGCCCAGTACACACATTAGCCAGGGCCAACCCCATCCCCTTCAGTTAACAAAAGCAGTCAGCAGCGAGAAAGCAGCTTAACCCTGGCCCGATCGTGGATGTAGCTTAATGCAGAGTACAACAGGAGAGCCCCTCCCCCCGCGCACATCAGGATAACACGGCTGCCTAAAAGAAGAAGACGAAGCAGGATCACAAAATGGCCACCGGCCATCTGTACAAGGTCCTTTGTCCGCCAAACTCAGTTCAATAAGGGCATCCGAAGGGCAAAAGGTCCACGGGGAGAGGGATGAAGGACAACAGGCAATAGTCGACACGTAGGGTAAAAGTCGCTCAGTCGTGTCCCCAAGTAAACTCGGTGGTGCAGACATCAAGAAGTCAAGCCAGGAGGAAAGGGGAAACAATGTAGCAGTCTCAGGATCAGAGGGCCGCCAGCCGTCGGCCCCGGGCGAGGAATCCGCAAGTTTAGTATCAGCACAGGCAAAGGAAAACAGTGTAGCACCGTGGGTTGGCAAAAGCAGACTCACACTTGGCTGAAGGCAGGCGCTGCGTTCACGAGTCTCGGCAAACCTCATGGCGTCCAGGCGAGCACACAGCGCCTGGAAGGCATCAATCATCTCCGAGCGGAGATCACGAAGGGCGGCCAGGATAGACCCATGGGACAGTGAAGGTAGCAGGACCCTCGAGGTAGGCTCCAGCGCCGGTGCTCGCAAGTCGATGTACCGCACTGGCAGGGTAAGGTTGTCCACAGACAGGAATGAGGGATTCCTCCTCAGCCGCGGCAGAACAAAGGGAGCCATGGCGCCGTCACACGATAGTGGATCTGGGGAGGGCGCAGAATGGGCGAGCATGTCCTCGAGACACCAGCGCCGAGAGCAAATCAGGCACACCTCCCGCAAGCCGTCTCGGACCGGGCCGGGCAATGGAGGAAGGGTCAATCGGTTGCGCTAAGCTAGGTCGCCCGGCACCATGTGTCGCCCATCTCCCCTTCGGAGCAAAAACACCATCCACGAGTTGCCCAAGTCGGCAGTCACAGTACAAGCGGAGTCTGCAGCAGACATCAGCGTCAGTGCGGTGATGATAGCTGTAGATGGAAAGGCGCCGCCACTGAGTCATCCGCGCTATCCAGTTGAGCGGATCATCTCCGAGCCTCCAGGAGCCGACGACGAGCGGCCATTGAAGCGAGGGTCCGGGGCGGGAGTCGCACCGCAAGCTTCCCCAGCACCCGAGCGCGCTAAAAGGTCAAAAAAGGGATCGGTGCGCTCAGCACATCCTCAGACGCATTCCGCCGCTGGATGCAACCAGGAAAAATATCAGGATTTCAAAGCGGAATGCAAGGGCCGGCGGAGCCGGGCGACTACACGTCCGCTCCGGTCGCCATCTTGGCTCCTCCCCTGTTGTGGTGTTCTTGGTGTGTGAAGATGCCACATTCCTGATGCTCCTTTGCTCAATAAAATTGGTTGTGAAAAAAAAAAAAAAGATGTGTCAACATGTTTCAAGCCTGGTGTGGTCGTAAGGATCCGTGGCGCTTCGTCAGGACAAAAAAATATATAGTGAACAAACTACCCCACAATGAATTGGTGCCCCGAGGTGCTACCTACTGTGTGTGTTGTTCAGGGAAGGATGATAAAGATTTTTCAGACTATATGAAATGATATACTTGTTCATTGTTCCAGGAGAGAAGCAATCGACTCCTTACAAATAAAGAGATATGAAATGTACACTGGATTGTAGCAATTAGGGAAAATTTTTAGGGTGGCGGAAGAGTGGGTAGCCAGTTACAATAGCATTAATTTGCAATTAAGGATATTTCAGCTAGTCAAAATGCGATGGAGCGTCAATAAGTGGGAAGCTTCCTGGAAACGTATTGAAGGTTCACAAATAACATACAATTACCATTGTTCATAAATACACATCTCCATGTCAATAATAACAGAGAAGAGCTGCACCCAGGGGTAATTGTTAACCTTTGTAAAGTGTATTTTCCAGCAACTATAGTTATATTTCCGGCATTTTCAACACTCTATGGTTGACAGTGGAGCAAGTACATGTGGACTTTAGCAGAACCAGTTACTCAATACCCAGCAGATTATCCGTGCACAAGGTAAATCTCCATCTAATATTAAACAGATGCAGGCTATACCCTGTTCATTGCTAATGTTGGTCTTAAATTTAACTGAGACCTAAACTTTACAAAAGTCTAACTATCCTAATCGTAAATGCCCTTTGTGAATAACGAAAGTCGTAAAGTTGGACTTTCGTCTCAGTTTACCTTTGTGAATCGGGCCCATTGTGTCGAGAAAATGACTACGACAATATCCGGAAGGTGAATATATAGAGGCATGTATAGATTTACTCTTCTGACCTCCACATTTACACACCTTGATGATATCTATATCGTCAGTGGCACACTGAAATGTTGATTTGGGATTTCAGTGTCGGTGGTCAACAGCAAAGCAATCATTTTACACAAAACATGGACTTTTACCTTATTAGAAAGTGCCAACTAACAGTGCATGAGGCAAATTGTCTTTGAGTTTGACACAATGAAAACCTCCCAACTTGTGGAATTACTAGCACTGAAACATCTGGTCTAGCTTGGGATTTGGGCAGTTAAAAGATAAACTTTATTGCAACTCCTTGGGCTTCAGGATGAGTTTGCTGAGGAAAAGCCACCCTGTGAGTCCTTCATGGCTAAATTGGAGAGACAGCTTAGAACATCACAGATGGTTGTGTTTTCTAAGTTTGTGGCAATGTTAAAATTACAATGAAGTGCTAAATATCATCCTCCTCAAAGGAACCATCCAGCGAATGATCAGAATAGGTCTGGAACGCAAGCAGCGATCATCAAACAAAGGAAACTTCTGGAAAGATTATCTGAGGTCATTGATATCAATGAAGAACTGGGCAATGAGAACTGGTTTCTCTACACAGCATATCGCCCTTAAAATATACAGAATTGGGCAAACTATAGGAAGATACAAAGGGGAGAGTTCATATTAAATTTTTGGACGGGAACTGGGTTTTTTAAGTGTATTTTTGCTTACCGTTAGTGCTGCCCCAAAGAGGTTTCTGGGCACTTTCAAGGGAATGGTGATGCAAGAGGCAGTTGAAAAGGATAATCAGCAGACAAAATAATCACAATAAAGTAAGAGGTCTCTGTGGTCAAGTAGGATATATCCAAGGGTCTTTTGCAATAGATGCATCTCCAAGAAATTCCTACATTACAGATAGTTGACAGCACTGAGAAGAAGAAGCAAGCTTCAGGGGGAGGAACCTTGGGCATGTAATGATATGTTACAAATATGTTTGTCTCTGTTGAATAGAAGAAGTCTGTTTCAGGAGGTCAGTCTTAGGTGTCTGTGTGGCATTCTGGCTGGACTCTCCGTGTGGAAAGTGAGAGCGGAATACACACTGAGAATCATTTCACTCAGGCTTCTCCAGGCTTGCCACCTGTGTAGAAGTAACATAATGCTCCCAGAATAAACCTTCATTTTCTGAAACCATACGTGTCTTGGTGGTCATTGAAGAAGTGGACTCAATACTGGTGACGAGTGGGTAATGCAGGGAGAAGTCTGAAGCCCTGCTGTGAGAGAGAGCTCTCTCTTATCAACAGTGAAAGGCCATGGCCCACCAGTACACATTGGCAGTGCTACAAAAGTGAATCCTGGCATAGTGGTCGTGGGAGCAAGGGTAGACCTAATGCAAGATCAACTGTGAGGATCATTCTAGAGCGGGAGGAAACAAAAAGTTCAATGCATGGTTTATGCTTGTATCAGTCATACCAGGTGTGCCGCACAAGTGGAGGCAACGCGAGATCCCATCTCGTGAAGAACTTCGCCTACGGCACAAGAGGCAAGTGTGCATTGAGGATGCTTGCACTATAATGTGCATGTCTCCATGTGTCAACGTGTTGCAGGGGCCATCTTAATGGTGCCATTGCGGATTCATATCGGTGATCAGCTCACCAAATAAGCTACAAGCAGTGATCTTAGTGTTTATATGCCAGAGCAGCTGCAGCGATTTACAAAATTGCTTTTGCCACTAATACTTTTGAATTAAAATTACTTTGGCTGTACCCATATTTAAATAGCCAAATATTGCAGATTGCATGGTCTAATTTGATGATTCACACACTAAATTGGTTAAAAAAACTGTGTGATTTGTTAAGTCCATTCATTTTAATATCAAGACCCTTCTACACACGTTGTCATGGAAGGAATCACAGCAGCAGCAGCCTTTTTAGTAAATCCAGGTGAATTATCCCTGGATTGGGCACAATGGAAAGATGGTTTTAAAGCATATTTAGAAGCCAATAGTGTTGATGTTTACACTGACAAACAAAAATTTGCAATTTTGAAGCATTGTCTACGTTTTGAATGGAGCTGTGTTAAATCATCTACCACTGTCAGTCTTTGAGGATAAAGATGAAGAAGAAGCGGATTTGTACAATCTGCAATAAAACAATTAGACATATACTACAAAAAAAAGAATCCATGATAGGGTTGCTAGACATAAATGCTTAGGAAGGGGTCAGTTACCTAACGAATAAACTGATGCTTTTGTAAGTGACTTAGGAGCATTTGCTTCCAAATGCAATTATGGTGTCTCCTGCAACCAATTGATACTTGAATAAATAGTACACAAAATGTGTGATGCAAAATGACAAGTAAAGTTATTGTTAGGAATAGGGCAATTAGCGCATAACCGTACAGATGATGTGCAACTGATCAAGACGTAATGGACTGGAAAAAAAAGGAATGGGTACTGAAACAAAGCCTCAAACTATTTTATGGGGTAAAACTGTGAAATAATATGTGTGTTTTAAATGTGGTTTATCAGGTAATTTATCAAATGCTAGGTCGTGCTCAGCAATTGGTTAAGTATACATATATTGAAAGACAAAGGACCATTATGCTAGAGTGTGCAGAAACAGATGCAAAGATATTAAGGCAGATTCCAGTAAGGAGTCTTCAAGTCAAGTGAGAGAGGTTACACAAGATGATGCCACATCACCTTAAGAGTATATATTAGGTATATACAAAGTTAATGAGAAAAGAAAGATAAGATTTTCTGTGTAGTGGATATCAGGGGCAAGACACACTAATTTGCGATGATTTGTTTCCTTTGTTCCCCAATGTAGAACATCTGCCGCCAGATATTAGGCCAGTGGGTTATGCTAACAAGCTGATTGATGTACTTGATTACTTCATTTCAACTTTGGCTTACATTGGAAAACCATTGAAACAAAGATATATGTTGACAGAGAAGGTGCATGGCTATTAGGATGGCCACAACAACTGGATCTCATGGTAATTCTCAATCACAATAATCCTGATGAAGTTTTAGGTTATAAAGATTTGATATTGTAAGTCAAAATAACAAGTTTTAGAATGGGAGAACTTATTTTCGAAAGGCTGTTTTATCCAAGTTGGGCTTGCTAAGCATTTTGTTTATAAAATCCTTCTAAAAGTAGGTGCTGTGGCTAGAGATCACAAGATCAAGAATGTCCCTGTAAGTATGAGGTCTGCACTAAACGAAGAGTTAGAAAAACCATAATAACAAGATAGAACAGAAAAGAAAGAGCCATCTGAGTGGTTGTCACCTGGTGTGGTGGCACATAAGTCTAATGGTAAGATTAGACTTTGCATCAATTTGAGAGATATAAATGGCTGTGTTTGGGTAAGTCTCTACCCACTGCCTAATACTGGAGAAATATTTTCTCTGATTAATGGTGCCACTGTGTTCTCCACTCTAGACCTAGAAATATGGCCTCCTCTATATGTTGGCGGTCATGCTGTTGTTCTGCTAGGCCGATGGAGTAAATACCTCTGTTGCCCAGGTGGAGAACCCGACTGCCAAATTTATAAATGACCGCCAAGCCGGTGGTCATTTATAAAACACTGACAGGAACTGCCAATATGGCAGTTCTTGTCAATGCAATCCGCTGTTTGGTATAAGGCTGTATCAGCATGACGCAACCCTACACCAAAAAGTCTTTTTTTTTATTTTCAAACGGAAAATTCCGAATCAGGATTTTTTTTTAATAAAAAAGTAATTCTCACCTCACAATGGGAGTCATCTCCCATGGCGGGGAGAGCATTATTTGATTCTTACTGTCCCTCCTGGCGGTGATGGACGGTAAAGAATGGTTACATGTCTGCCCATCCTGATTGGGTAGGCGGATATGTAGCTATTTCTCAGATGGCTGTTACTCCGTTGCAGCCAAAGCAAAGGTCTGCCTGCATTTAAATCAGGTGGGGGAACCTTGGAGTATACATACCACCAACATATAAATGCGTCCCTTTGTGATTTGAAAAAAGCCATTGTGGATACACCAGTTTTGGCTTCTTTTGACACCAGTTGTGATACCATTATAATGGCTGATGCTAGCAATGTGGGCATTGGTGCTGTTTAGTTATAAGATTGTGATGGTAAATGGGCAACCTTAGTATTTGCTTCAAGACCATTGGGAGTGGCAGAACTACTCTATTACAAAAAAAACTTTGGCATGTTGGAGGGTTATAGAATACTTTAAGAAATATGTTTATGGTGCAAAGTTCAGGGTGGGAACACATCATCTCCCATTAGAGGATATTTTCACAACAAAGGGTTGTAGGAGAGTGACACCCAGAGTGGAAAGATTGCAGTACAAAGTACATGAGTTTCACTTCCATGTGGAGCATGTTCTGAGGGCTTGATATGTTTTGGCGGGTTGTTTATCTAGACTTCCCATTAAAGAAACTGATGAAACTTATATTGATGATGTTGATGTGGATAAGGCAGTATTTATTTGAGAAGTGTCAGGTAGTTGCCTTGCAGAGACACAGTGGAGAAAAGCACACAAGAACGAAGGGGCCCAACAAGAAACTGCTAGATAAGAATTTATTGTGGCATTTTCACATTGCAAGAGTTCTTTCTGAACAGGAAGGTTTGCTACTGCAAGGTAAACAATTGATAGTTTCTGAGAGTTTGAGTCAAACCGTATTAGATATCGGTCATGATGGACATCCTAGTATGAGTAGCATGAAGAGGAAAGTGAGATGTGATTTTTGGTAGCCTAGTGTAGATAGATGAGAAGAAAGGAAGGTAAGATCATGTGTAGAATGTGACCCTAGTGATAAATCACCAAAAATTGTGAACTACATGAAATTACCCATGTCTGGCCCTGATAGAGGATGGGAAATTATATCCATTGATACTGCAGGTCCTGTGTGTATTGAAGAGTCAAGTGTTTTACATAGTTTGAATTCATCAAATGATATAATGGTCTAAGTTGAAAATTATGAATTAGGTTACCTCTAAAAATGTTAGGGAATTTATGAAAGACGTTTTTGAAAAGGAGGGATTCCCTAGAAGTATTGTGACTGATAATAGAGAGGAATGCATGGCACTCTGGCTGGAATCTCCATGTGGAATGTATATGAGAAAGGAATATAAACTTAGGGGTCGATTAGGATAGCGGATGGTGTCTGGGGCAGGGACCGTGCGCCACAAGGGCGGAGGTACCGTGCCCCAAATTAGGATGCACCCGCCAAAGTGGCGGGTGCATCCCGCATTTTTAATATTGCGGCGGACGGTGCGGAAAGCACCGTCTGCCACAATGTCAAAAATGCATGTTGTGCGTTTCACAGCACAACATGACAGGCAACGCGCGGTGCCTGCCATGTTGTACTGTGAAACGCAGGGGGGTACCATAGGTACCCCCCATGTGCACCCCACCCCCCCTTCACCCCGGGGGCCCACAATGGGCCCCCAAAGCAAAGCCCGTATGCCTTTCCATGGCGGCATTGCCGCCAAGGAAAGGCATCTGCAACTGGCCATCATGATATGGCTGGCGGTGTCTGGAAGACACCGCCAGCCATATGAACCCTTTTCCGTCCCAGCCGCAAGGTGACCGGGGCGGAAAAGCGGCAGATGGTGTTTCTGTCCACCACGGTCCCCCCCCGCCATTGTAATATGGCGGGGGGCACAGATGGCGATGGATCGCCACCGCCTGCATGGCGGTGGCGATCCGTCCGCCAACCTAATCGGCCCCTAAGTTTCTAGTGAGTGTCATTTGGCCCAGGCTTCTCTCCTATGTAGAAGTCAGCAGCGACTCCTCCATTATGGCGGAGGAGCGTCACCCCGCATGCTGCAAGTGCAGCAGGCAAACAGAGTAATAAAACCGCTCGCAAACCCTGAGAAGTGTTTTTCCCCCTGACCGCGCTACTGGAGTAGCCTGTACCCAGCGCTGTTGCAGCTCTTGTAATCACCAAGGACTCGGTTGCTGCTGTGGCCGCAGAGGAGGGAGAGGCGCCGGCCCCGGGACTGCGAGGACCAGCATTCACCACCTGCAGCTGGTCCTCTTCCCGTGAGTGCCGCGCCCCCTCCCAGTGCCACGCCCTGCAAGAAAGTGCTCAACTACTCGCGGCTCCCGCTTCGCGGGCGCCGCTCGCAAACCCTGAGAAGTGTTTTTCCCCCTGACCGCGCTACTGGAGTAGCCTGTACCCAGCGCTGTTGCAGCTCTTGTAATCACCAAGGACTCGGTTGCTGCTGTGGCCGCAGAGGAGGGAGAGGCGCCGGCCCCGGGACTGCGAGGACCAGCATTCACCACCTGCAGCTGGTCCTCTTCCCGTGAGTGCCGCGCCCCCTCCCAGTGCCACGCCCTCCCTCCACCCGGAACTACATAACTTTTACCCACCACGCGCATCGCGGGACGCGCGCGGGTCGGAGCCCGGGTCGAAGCCCGGGCCAAAGGGCGGGCCCGTTGTTGCCCGTTAGTGCCCGATAGGGACCGGACCGGGCCATCCCTCTTCCATCTACGGTACTAAAGTAAGTTGCCAGCATGCCAGCTAAAACTAGGAGCAATACTAAGGCCAAATCTAAGCACGCACAAGAGGTAGCCCAAATAACGGGTCCAATTGACCTTTTTATCTCGCGGGCTCACGAAAAAATAAACCAGAGCATTGCACTAATGGAAAAGAGAGTGTCTCTAGACCTCATGATTGCGAACGCTAAACGCTCCTCACTAGGTCCTATTGCAAACGCCACCTCTCCCATTCACCCTACCACTCATAACTGTTCTCTCCCACTGTCTCTACTAACGTCAGACACAATTACTGTGCCATCTACAGTAAATCTCTCTGTAACCCAGTCTGAGTCAGATCCATCTTTCAACTCGGAGGATCTGGAAGTAACCCCTGATTTGGCGATTTGTCACACACAGGATGAATCGCTGACGACCGCTAACCCGTCCCAGCAAGGCATAAGGGAAGGAGCAATCCCTAAACGATTTATCCCGCCAGCTGGGGAAATAATCACGGCCCAGCCCGTTGACAATGACATAATTCAACTGACTAACACAACTTCACAAACTACTTTACTCCCCATAGTATCCATATCGCACCAGACAACACTAAATGAGCCTAGCGACCACCTTTGCAAAACCTGTAAAATCACATCGCAGGTTCTCACTACCATTAAAGATCTTTTGTTCCAACATCTAAAACCCATTCAACTTACCATCAGAAACTTAGAAGCTCAGCTCAACATAATCTCTGCTACTCTCCTCGATACCGGTACGCGCATCGAAACAAGGGGCCAACGAAATCCACCACAGCCGTCAAAACAACGACCTCAAGTAAAACCCCAAAAAGTTGATGCACGCACTAATCCAGTACCCGTAGCTCAAAAAAATTGCACGCAAAATGTCCCAAACCAGAACCCTCCAACCAAAGTGCCCCAAATCCAGTCGAATAAAACCCCGGCTGTCTCCAGGCAGCAGCGGGACAATACTCCAATGTCTACTAACAATACTCCAGGTTTATTTCCAACTAATGATACTTCCAGAGTTCACCCGGAAAAAAATCCAGCACCCACCGTCGTGAAACCCATGACCTCTCAACCTCCTTCTAAAAACACCGATAAACAAAAAACGCCATCAACTGGCCGTCCGGTTCACTTGCCGCCGGAGGCTACCCCCTACACGATAGTTCTTACAGGCGTCCCAGAACTAACTGACGACACCCCGGAAACTGCATGGTCGCTTAAAAACAAGGTCATGCAGTGGCTAAGTGTCAATAGACCCCTTGAGTCCCATCTATCTGGGGGTATCAATACAGTCCGTAGGGTAGCCTGGGTAGGTAAAACAACTAAATCATTACGAGGAGACTGTATTGTAGTAACATGTAAAGATCCCACTGTGGTGGACTACATCTGCGCGTGGCCCTCACTGGAAAAGAAAGGGGGGATTGATGCTCGGCATCTCTCCTACTTCTACCCTCCAGTGAGACAGAACCGCAACACTCCACCATGGTCTTGGCATCAATTCCCTACAGAACCATGGAACCAAATACCATGGAACCACGTGGAGTATTCACGAGATCGCTCAGCCTGGAGCGGCCCGAGGGAACGTCCGAGAGAACGACCAAGACACTACTGGCACGAAAGACCCTGCCCAACCTATGAGAGCTGGCAGGGAATTCCAATGCAAAATCGATTCGACTGTTTGGAGATGGTCGATTGACCACCAGAGAGTAGCTCGAGAGATATAAGACTCGACACAATAACACAACCAGTCAATTTCACACAAAACTCATTACTTCCAGAGTCCCCCACTGATAATCGCAAAGAGACACATCGAGAAATGTCACATTCCCCATTTAATGCTACAAAAACACTTTCTCCCTTTATTCCGTTATCAGAAGCAATAAATCCCTACGGTCAGTGCTATCGATCAACTGCTCCTATCAGCGCCCCAGTCAGATCCCCGCAGGCCAGTCTACGACAACCATTAACATCTGAGGCCAATGTCCACCGGGCAGAATTATCTTGTCCCACGACGGACTCCGAAAACTCGACCGTTTCCATCATTTTTTGGAACATTGCCGGCCTGACGTCAAAACTAACATCTTCCCCATGGCTAGACACAGTGAAGCCTCACCAAATACTGTGCTTGCAAGAAACCTGGTGCACCGCCCCATTACATCTGGCGGGATATAAAACTCTTTTCACTACAGCAGTACCAGGAAACATGGGTAGGCCAAAGGGGGGGCTTACGACCTACATTGCCAACATTCTCCCCGTCAGAGTCAAGCTACTAAAGGAGTCACCCACTTACCAAATTATCCAGTTAATATCAACCAAGGAAAGAAGTCACATAATTATTAACTATTATAATAACTCAGGCACCCTGGAGTGTTGCCTACACTTAGAGGAAATAGGCGCATACTTAACCACTATTCAAAATGAGAATAGTAAAATTTCAATCTATTTGATCTGGGGGGGTGACTTCAATCTTGCGCTGTGCCCCAAGCACAAAAATGGGACATGCGGGCTACTAGATGACTCAGGGAACTCGATACCCCACTTTGTGCATACACTATGCGGCAATAAGCTAAATGAACTGCTTTTCTCGCTAGACATGGATTTCGTTAACGAATTAGTTGTCCCACAGCAGGACTTTCTACCCACCTTCCATGGGCGAGGCTGCTCCACAACCATTGACTACATAATGGCCTCGAATTGTTACAAAGGGGAAATAATGAAATACGAGATCGGACTTAACCCAATAAGCGATCATTACCCACTTTCTGTGTCAATTATCATGAAACAAACCGGCCTGCACCCTACTAAGTCCGGCACCCTTGACCAACACCTGATTTCCATGCACAAACAGAATGGGTATTCAATCAAATGGGCTAAAATTGATCCAGTAGAGACAACGCAGAGAATCCTTGAAAGCGCTCAACCTTGGCTTCAAAAATGTATGTCTTCTGAGACCTCACCAGAGTCACTTATTGATTCCTTTCAAAACATACAGCAAGTGGTTAGAGACAACCTATTCGTCAAGCCAAACAACAAGCCCAAGCTCCCCTCGGAGAGATGGTTTGACATCTCTTGCCGAAAAGCTCTCACCGCCCTTAAAGAAGCCCTTCGCAATCAACCAAGGGATCCACAGGAAGTCTCCCAACTGAGGAAACACTACAACACCGTCCGCCAGGATCGTAAGAAGCAGATCAAACACGATCTATGGCTGCGCCTACGTGAAAGTGCTCTAAGCAAAAACAGCACCGTATTCTGGCAGACTGTTAGATCACCCTTCTTGGCCAACAGTAATGACCCAAACCACCTCGATGTAGCGATCTCAGAAGAGGATTGGGTCTCCCATTTTTCAAAAATATTTGGAACGCCAAAAACTGTCATACCAAACAACCAAGGTCAAGAAGCTGATCCGGCGAAAATCACTACTTATCCTATCAATATTCACTTTTCTCTCAACGAAGTCATAAAAGCAGTCAAGGCCTCCAAAAGTGGAAAGGCCCCTGGCCCGGACGGAGTCCCAATGGATCTGTTTCTATATGACGTAGATTACTGGTCTAAAATAATCACGCGGGTTATGTCAGCAGTAGCATCTACGGGCCTCTTCCACTCATGGTCCACCTCAATACTGTTACCCATTTTTAAGAAAGGTGACCGTAACGATCCATCTTGTTACAGACCCATCTCCCTCCTGGACTCCATGGGGAAAATTGCGGGTCGCTTACTCCTGGACCGATTACAATCTTGGGCCCGGGCGAACAAAATCATAACTGACTTGCAATATGGGTTCCAGAAGGGGCTTGGGACTGTGGAGCAGGCCCTCAATCTTGTACTCCTGACTGACAAATATGTCCGTGCCAAGGGTGGAAACATCTTCCTTGTATACGTAGATTTAAGCGCGGCATTCGACTGTGTTCAGCACGCGAAGCTTTGGGAAATCTTAGCGGACCTTGGTGTGGACCCCCCAATACTAACGTTTTTAAGAGAACTGTATACAAATGCAGAAGGTCGAGTGCGATTTGGCACCAGTGGAGAACTTTCGCGCTCTTTTCAGATAACGAGAGGAGTTAGGCAGGGCTGTGTACTGGCTCCCTTCCTGTTCAACCTTTACACAAACGGGCTTGAACAGGTGATGTTGGGAGGGAGCCAGGACCTACCACAGATAAACCATCGCCCGATTCCTACTCTCTTATATGCTGACGATTCAGTCATCATAGCACGGACTTTGAACGAACTCCAGCTTCAGCTTGATAAGTATGTATTTTTCATGGACTCACTTGGCCTTAAAGTTAACACCAAAAAGACGTTCACAATGAATATTGGCCCCAGGATGAAAGTTTCTAAAACCATTTCCATCAGCAACCATAGACTAGACAAAACTTCAGTGTACCCATACCTGGGCATTTTAGTAGATGACAAGATGAATTGGAATAAGGCAGTGGAGGCGAGGAATCTCCATTTTCGCCGAGCTACCTCAGCTTTAAAATCTTTTTCGAGGAAACTTGGCAAACCTGCCCCGTCTGACCTGCTATCCATATACTACGCTAAATGCCACAGTGTGGCTACCTATGGAGCGGAAATCTGGGGTTACAGCCGCATTGACCAGCTCCAGATCACGGAAAATGTGTTCATCAAGTACATTTTGGGTCTTCCCCAAAGCTCCCCGATATTGGCCTCACACAGGGAGCTTGGGATCGAGTACATCATCGATACCATCCGATGTCAGCCCATTTTATTGTGGCACCGAGTTTGGTGTAACCCTGAAAGCCATTTAACCCGCTCCCTAATCCTTGATTGTCTGAAACTAACAAATTGGCGAAAAATCCCGTGGCTGAAATTCATATACAATTTCTTTAAAGATCTGGACCGTGAACAATACTTCCTTGATCCCCCTTCAGTCGAAGACATCTCAAGAAAACAACTAAAGCAGATGGCGTTAGCCCATCTGAGAGATCTTCGAAACCAGGCCGAGATCATTAAACCAAAAAACGAGAAAATCTGTTCATTACAGACAGGAAAAGTAATCCAGCCTTATCTGACATTCTTTTTATCAAACTATGAAAAGTTTTTAATTACCAGGCTGCGTTTTGATGTTTTTTTCCGTTTGGTTACATTCCCGGAAATACAGAACTGGTCCTCTAATATGATGAAATGCCCCTGTGATGGAGTCTCTACACAGTCCACGATTCACGTTGTCCTTTTCTGCAAGTACTATAATCTCGCAAGGAAAAGATGGATCATTCCGATCCTCCGGGACAGCGGACTTAGACATTCTTATCCAGCTCTCTTCTACTTACAATCACCAAAATCTCCACATGAAGCCAAATTCATAGCGTCTTTTCTTAAAGCAACTGTAAGAGTTCGTCGAAATATTGTTAGCTAAATGAACATGTCTTGCCAAAGAACTGTAAAGATGATTTTACAACCCCAAAATATCTCTTTTGTATTGATCTCATACTTACAGAATTTCATTTTATTTTAAAATTGTTATTTGTGTGTAAAATTTTTCTCAAATGTACTTTTTATGATTATGTAAATTTTTATAATCGAATAAAAGTTGTTGAAACTGAGTAATAAAATAATAATAAGTACCATTTTATCAGGTATGAAGCTCCTGGTTTGGTTGTTTTCATTTTCCACAAGAGAGGAAGTGCTTCCTTTTCCGCCAGACTGCCCCTAGTCACTGCCTAGGAGAGCAGAGAGACCGGAAAGAGACCCTGCGTGGCAGCACAAGTATGGTGAGTTTTTTGGGCATCGCACCCACCATATTTTAATGTTGCCGGCCGCTAGTGGTAGAAGAAACTGAATGCCCACGACATAAACCTTCCTTATCTAAACCCTGACCAGTGGCAGATCCTCCACTAAGGCAAAGGAGCGTTGCCCCACTGCTTTGCAGCAGTGAAATAAAGGAAAAATAAAATGATAACTTCATATTCTTATCATTTGATTTTTCCCTGCTGCAGCAGCTTTGAGGGGGTGGGCGGGCCTGCTCTTCTCACAGAGCAGGGGGAGGAGTGGTGGGCACACTAAGTGCACATGACTGATGTGTGATCAGAAGAAGATCTGATTTCCTCCATTGTCTTCTCACACGACTACTCTGAAACCGTGTCATGCTGTTAACATGAACGCGTTCTGTATGCAAGTGAATACCCTGCTTAGTTTCTCCTTATGAGTGACTCCACAGAAATAAATTGCATGCAACATGCTTGTGAAAGTCCAGATTTTTACAAAGGGACTCCCTTGCAACAAACTATGAGCACTTAGTGTGTTTGTTATAGTTTTTGCATGAATTACAGGCACTTTGCAAGGATAAACTATGTGGCTTGTGTGTCTCTAGTTATGTTCAATCCAAAAATGTGAGATATCCATTAATCTTACCCTCATATTGAATTTCTCTATTATTAAATCTTCCTCAAATATCCTACCGTTTACTGAAAGAGAGTGGCGGTGACCCCAGCAGCTGTGGAGGCTTCTGTGCTGAGCCGAGGATGGGAACTTGGCCGGTGTGACTGCCCTCTCTTCCCCATGGAGTGTGCTCCATCCCAGCACCCATGGCTGGGATCCAGGGTTAGAGCTCGGTCAGATATTTATAAAGGCATTATTGCCAGTGATTAGCCAGTTTCAAGAGCTCCCAGATACTGGAACCCAGGGACAGGTGGATGGGTTCATCTGTCCAGAAACACACAATGTACTCAGTTGAGGTTGTCAGAAAAAGATCCCTGTTCTTCCCATTAACTCACAGTTCGACTCCCCATCCATGTCCACGTAGGAGAGCCGTCTCATTTCCAATGGCTGAGGCAGCGGAATAGGAAGTAGCTTTCAGAGCGCAACTCTATCTGCAACCCCAACCAACCTCTTCACTTCTCACTGCATCCACCACCCTTCGCAAGTCATTGTCCTGTCTGTGTCAACGAGGAAGAGCCCGTACATATCCAATAGGGCTAGCACTTAAGGGAAGCTAATGAGAATGGTTTATTTTCATGTCTCAGTAGAACCCCAAGGGCCTCCATGTAGAGGTTGAAGATGACAGGGGACAGTACGGAAACCTGGGGTACTCCGCAGGTAATAGCTATCTTTTGCGATCTGGAGATGCCAATGTGAACAAGCTGGTTTTGGTTAGAAAGGTAGCGGGTAACCAGTAAAGGACAATGGTAGTAAATCATATTCGAGACCCCATGGTGAAGATGAAGATGGGATGGTCAACTGTGTCACAGGCGGTTGAAAGGCCCTGCAATATCAGAATGCAAGCGTCATCTTCATCTGCAGTCAGGAGGGGGTCATTTATTATGTATAATATGATGTCTCTGTGCTGCAATCTGATCTGAAGCCAGATTGCTAGATGTACAGAAGATGCTCAGCATTCATGTGATCTTGGTGTTCAGCATAGACTGATTTTTCAATGATCTTGACGATGCACGTTAAATGAAGGATGGGTTGGTAGTGGGGGGTCATTGCTGCCTAGTGTGGATTGCTTTAGGAGTGGGAAGACATGGCCTGTTTTACGAGCTTCTGGGAAGATGCCTTGAGTGTCATTGACAATGGTGAGTTGGGGTAAGAGAGCTTCCACGGAAAGAACTTTGATGAAGGAAGAGGTAAGACATTATCTTCCCACCAAATGGTTTCAAGGGAGTTGAGACAGTCAGTGAGATCTGCAAGAGATAGAGCTTTGAAGGATGACCATTGCCAAATTCTATGTGAAGGGGTTGTCCAAAGAGAGGAAGCAGGCTTGATGTTTCGATGTGCTGTTTGATCTTCTATATATTTTCAATGAAGAAGCAGTTGATGGCAGTGCAATAGTCTATGGAGTGTGGCATAGGAGAGTCAGGCAGTGGGTTGATACAGTGCTCGAGTGCTTTGAACAGTGTTCTGCTTTTGTTGGTAGCCTCATTGTTGATTTTAATATAGTATTTTGCTTTGGCTGATGTGATGAGCAGTTTGTGTGTTGGGCGGAAGGACTTCATTTTCCTGAGGTAATAAAGAGTTCTGTTTTTCTTCCATTTTCTTTCTGTCTGCTGATATAGTGTTTACTGTCAGTGAGGTCTTTAGAGTAGCAAGCAGCTGAAGGTTTAGGCATGCACTTATGTGTTTTGGTTGGAGTCTGGACATTCACATCATGTTGATGTTGTTCAAACAGGTGTTTGTTCGGACATGGAGTTGACTGGGGGAGAGCCACTCTACTCCTGTCCACTCTACGCCACTCCCTCTACAACTGTACTCTACTCTACTCCATTCAACGTCACTCCACAGCACTCTACTCTTTACTACGCTATACCCCTCCACTCTACAAATCTTTACTCCACTCTATGCTCCTTCACTATCGCCCCTCCACTCTACTCCATTCCTCGACACTCCCCAACACTCCACGGGACTCCAGTCTTCGCCACACTTCACCACTCCACTCTACACCCTTCTCCTCTACGCCACTTACCTTTAGCCATGCTGAACAGCAGCCACACTGATGTACAACACGACTAAAAAACATTGGTAAAGCCAATAGCTCTTGCATAGGCGAGAACTATTGACTTTACCATTGCTTGTTTCAGTGCAGTTAGCATGAAAAAGGGTGCTTTTTCAAAATAGGAACATGTGTATTGAAAAAAACATCAGGTGAGCCCTATTTTATGGTGTTTCCCCATATGTTGTAAAAAGAAGAGAAATGGTTTCACTGTAAACTTCAGAAGTTGTGGTTTTAGTCAAAAGGTTTAGTACTTTGTTAAAAACATCCATCTATAGCTGAGAGGGGTTATTGAAGCTGGTGTCTGGAAGATTCCTCTAAGAATGGCCCTGATTGCTATGCTTGGATTCGGCTTACATTCCTGAAGAGGATGATAGTTAAACAAAGGACAATGGTAAGGCTTAGTGGAGTGGTTTGGGGGTTGTCAAAATCTAAACGCACTGTCATGCTTAGAAGCTTATTGGCTAGAGGGAAAGAAATCAGACTAAGGCTAGCCCTCCTATTGGATGATATCCGCAATTCGCAGGAATGATGTCATGTCTCTTGAATAACATCAAATCCCTGAGAAACGCGAGATTTAAAGCCATTCCTTTTTGTGCAATAAAGACCGCCTAACGTGGAATACCCTACCCTACCCTATCATTAAATCTGAAGTTCGACGTTCCTATCGAACTTCTGAAATCTCATTCAGCAAACGAGATAAAAATGATTCGGTCGCGGGCTTTGGGACACACGTTCTCTACTCTTTATCCCTGAAATGAAAAGGTAAACCCATTTATTCTACATAATTTTTATACCATTTTCTGGGGGAGAGAAGCATCTAATGACCTTGACAGGAGGGGGCGTTCCCGGAAAGGGAGGTGAAATGTGATTTTTAAAATTTTGAATAGCAGATCCCACAGAAATGTGATGAAGGGGCAGTCTGGGCCATTCCCTTTCCAAATAGTTTATTTTACAATTTTCCCTCGGGAATTCTTTCCGAAGCCACTCTTCCACCGGAGATTTTTAAACTTTAAAGCACTCCAAATATGTTGCTTTTCACGTCCTTGCCTTGTGTTCTTTCTCTTGCTCCTTCTTTCTTGGGCTGCCCGATAGAACCGAGGGTGGAGCTTTTGGCAATGAACAAGCTTATGGCTGGTGTTACCAGCTAAGTACTTATCTAAGCTTGTCCCAATAAAGTGACATCTTGTGCATAATCACAAACAATCACACGCCTTGCTCACACTTTATGCAGATCCCCGCAGCATGCGTCCCTCCCCCACACTTTCTTGCATCTTTCTTTTCACATGAACCACTTTTCTTTCCGGCACGTTCCCCCTCTTATGGCGTGAGTCTATTTTTTTTCTCTTGCACAATGTGGCTTCCTGCACGGCTCAATTTTCATTTTCTCAAGCTTTTGGGGCCATGATCCAAGCTCATTTTCTCAGAAATTATGTGAATGGACGCCAGTTTCTTCTGTATATAATTTTTCCCATATGTATTCACTCCTTTTGTCCTTTCTGTGGTGCCTTCTCTTGTCACAGAGCAGCTCTGTGGTTGGCTTTTTAAATTTCATTTATTTTATTTATTGGGTGTCGCTTTCTTGTGGTTTGTTTGTGACTCTTTCCGGTTTCCTCTCTTGACAAAGAAGGCCTGTGGTGAAATCTTCAACTGGGATTCAGAACCAGAAACTAGAACTGCATCCCTGTGTACCTGGTTCAGAAAATAACCACTTGGATGCCTTGCCAGAAGCCAGTTGCAAAAAGAACAATTGATGGACAGAATGCAGAAAAATGTCATACATTCACCCCAGTACAGAGATCTGGTCCTAAATCCATTGATTTGTTGCTCACCATGCCATTCCATTTTGGACCCAGCCATATGCACATCTGTCTTGTCCCTGCGCCCAATGGGAAAAGTCCAGCCCGAACTGCCAGGCCAGGTCCTCCCTGGACTGGAAACAAGCATCCTAGGACTGGTTTCGAGAGGTTGCCAGAAGCCAGGGCATTGCAAGCCTTGAAACAAAACTCAACCTTCTGCTTCTAGGCTCACATGATCTGGAACAGCACCCCCTTATCAACATCAGAACTTCCCCTACCCTCAGACAATTCAGAAAGGCATGACCCCCTACATGACCTGACCAACCACCCCCTAATATTGTACTCCGTTGTTGATGATCTTTAATCCTTCCTCAGGACTCACACACATTGTTTGAGTTTTATCTGGTGCTGTTCTTAACACAAAGGGCCTGATTCACAAAGGTATCCTGAGACCAAAGTCTAATTTTGCGACTTTCGGTATTCACAAAGGGCATTTACGAGTAGTAATGATAGACTTTTGTCTCAGTGAAACTTAAGTTTTGGTGTTTAGTTTAACTGAGGCCAAAAGTTGTTGGACTTTTGGTTTCAGTTAAACTAAAGACCAAAACTTAAGTTTCAATGTTGACTTTTGGTCTTAGTTAAACTTAAGACCAAAACGTAAGTTTCACTAATACAAAAGTCTAACTTTACTACTCAGAAATGCCCTTTGTGAATACTGAAAGTCCTTAGACTTTTGGTCTCAGTTAAACTTAAGACCAAAACTTAAGCTTAACTGAGACAAAAGTCTAACTTTACTACTCAGAAATGCCCTTTGTGAATAATAAAAGTCAAAAAGTTAGACTTTCTTCTCAGTTTACCTTTGTGAATTGGGCCAAAACGTCTCTAAGAAGCCAGTTTAAACTCTGCATGAAAAATTAAACAAATCACATTGCAAAGGTTCCACATTGTATTTCAAAGCATCATCATAACTCCAAGGTGTTCCAAGTGACACGGTGTTACCAACTCTTGAGATATAATTTGCCACCATGTCTAATTCTAGAGAAAACACACAAAAGTGTATGTTTGGCAAACTTCAGGGTCTTTGGTGAACTCCAATAAGACTAAAATAATGGTCCAGAATGTTGTGGAAGCCTCCAGTGGTTAAGAAAAACAAATCAGATATATTGAAGTACAAATGTACCATGTCCCCAATATTGTGTTTATGGTGAAAAGTGAGACCTTATGTAACAATATTCGTCAGCTGCTGAATCCCTGGCAAGATTTACCATTAACGTTAATTACAAGAGTGAATGCCTGGAAGCAGAAGGGTTTCCTTAAAGATAATTTCTTGTCTGAGGCCTTCCGAGTGCATGTAAATGCAACATTCTTAAAAACATGGCCGAACCTACTTATCACTTACATCTCAAGTACAGCTCAGCCTTCAGAAAGTGAGATGGTCTCTCTTTAAGGGAGCTTTTCTCTACCAGACATGCGGCGTTAGTTTTGGGCAGCTCAGGTATAACATCTATGGAACATTAGACCTGATGTAGTCAACGAACATGGTATGATTCTTGATCTGATGCCATCTCCAGGTTCTCTCAAGGGATATCTGCTTTAAGAAAAACTAAAGAATGGATGTACTTTTAGCTGTAATACTCCCTGGAATTAGGTTTTTGTATTTTATGTGTAGTTTTAATATCATCCGTAAGACCTTTGTTATTGGAGACGCTGCGACTCTGAAGAAAAACATTTCTGGTCTTGACCCCATGTTTTTTTTGCATAATCAACCTTATCTTACTAGCACACTGGAGGGAGAAGTTTTTTTTTTAAAAAACATATCTTTCACTGAACACCTGATACTTGAGAAGGTTTAGCCCAATAATTCCAAAGCCCACACATAGCAGTCTCTTTACTGATGGCTAGTGATGCTCGCTCTCTGGACACCTAGCAATAGCCTGTGGAACCGCACTGATGCCTAGTAATAGCCTGTGGTACAGAGGCTTGTGCTGCTGACTCTCTGGACACCTAGTAACAGCCTCTGTAATGATGGCTAGTGCTGCTCGCTTCCAGGACACTTAGTAACAGCCTATAGCACTACAGGCTTTTGCTGGTCTCTCTAGTGACACCTAGTAACAGCTTGTGGTACTGCAGGCTTGTACTGCTGTCTCTAGTGACACCTAGTAACTGCTTGTGGTACTACAGACGTGTGCTGGTCTCTCTAGTGACACCTAGTAACAGCTTGTGGTACTGCAGACTTGTGCTGGTCTCTCTAGTGACACCTAGTAACAGCCTGTAGTACTGCAAACTTGTGCTGGTCTCTCTAGTGACACCTAGTAACAGCTTGTGGTACTGCAGGCTTGTGCTGCTGTCTCTAGTGACACCTAGTAACATCTTGTGGTACTGCAGACTTGTGCTGCTGCCTATAGTGACACCTAGTAACAGCGTGTGGTACTGCAGGTTTGTGCTGCTCGCTCTAGTGACACCTAGTAACAGCTTGTGGTACTTCAGGCTTGTGCTCCTGACCCCCGGTACACCTAGTAACAGCCTGTGGCGCTGCAGACCTGTGCTGCTCTCTCCAGTGATGCCTAGTAACAGCCTGCGGTACTGCTGACTTGTGCTGCTGTCTCTAGTGACACCTAGTAACAGCCTGTAGTACTGCAAACTTGGGCTGGTCTCTCTAGTGACACCTAGTAACAGCTTGTGGTACTGCAGGCTTGTGCTGCTGTCTCTAGTGACACCTAGTAACATCTTGTGGTACTGCAGACTTGTGCTGCTGCCTATAGTGACACCTAGTAACAGCGTGTGGTACTGCAGGTTTGTGCTGCTCGCTCTAGTGACACCTAGTAACAGCTTGTGGTACTTCAGGCTTGTGCTCCTGACCCCCGGTACACCTAGTAACAGCCTGTGGCGCTGCAGACCTGTGCTGCTCTCTCCAGTGATGCCTAGTAACAGCCTGCGGTACTGCTGACTTGTGCTGCTGTCTCTAGTGACACCTAGTAACAGCCTGTAGTACTGCAAACTTGTGCTGGTCTCTCTGGTGACACCTAGTAACAGCTTGTGGTACTGCAGGCTTGTGCTGCTGTCTCTAATGACACCTAGTAACAGTTTGTGGGACTGCAGGTTTGTGCTGCTGTCTCTAGTGACACCTAGTAACAGCTTGTGGTACTGCAGACTTGTGCTGGTCTCTCTAGTGACACCTAGTAACAGCTTGTGGTACTGCAGGCTTGAGCTGCTGTCTCTAGTGACACCTAGTAACATCTTGTGGTACTGCATACTTGTGCTGCTGCCTCTAGTGACACCAAGTAACAGCCTGTGGTACTGCTGACTTGTGCTGCTGTCTCTAGTGACACCTAGTAACAGCCTGTAGTACTGCAGGCTTGTGCTGCTGTCTCTAGTGACACCTAGTAACATCTTGTGGTACTGCAGACTTGTGCTGCTGCCTCTAGTGACACCAAGTAACAGCCTGTGGTACTGCCGCCTTGTGCTGCTGTCTCTAGTGACACCTAGTAACAGCTTGTGGTACTGCAGGCTTGAGCTGCTGTCTCTAGTGACACCTAGTAACATCTTGTGGTACTGCAGACTTGTGCTGCTGTCTCTAGTGACACCTAGTAACAGCCTGTAGTACTGCCGACTTGTGCTGCTGTCTCTAGTGACACCTAGTAACAGCTTGTGGTACTGCAGGCTTGTGCTGCTGTCTCTAGTGACACCTAGTATCCGCTTGTGATACTGCAGGCGTGTGCTGGTCTCTCTAGTGACACCAAGTAACAGCCTGTGGTACTGCAGACTTGTGCTGCTGTCTCTAGTGACACCTAGTAACCGCTTGTGGTACTGCAGGCTTGTGCTGGTCTCTCTAGTGACATCTAGTAACAGCTAGTGGTAAAGCAGGCTTGTACTGCTGACTCTGGGGACACCTAGTAACAGCCTGTGGTATTACTGGCTTGTGTACTCACTGTTGATACACCCTGTAATTGCCTGTGTACAAATGACTTATGCTGCTCACTTTTGGGGTGCCCAGCATTAGCAGAGCTAGCAGCTTTGACTTTAACATACTAACACATGCAAATAGCATTTGTTCAGGCCTGTGTTTGTTTGCTCCAGCGTATTAAAGACAGTCCCCTGGTCTTTGCCCGTGCTTCTTTGTGCCTGTTATCATTCAACGGCTTATTAACAAGATGTTGCCTCAAATTATCAAAATAGTTTGAAAAACATACCAAGAACAAGACAAGAAGGTAATGAGGTTTGTGATGTCACTCTGTGACGTCACTGGAGTTAAAAGTTAGGTATCACTTCCAAATTCACTGTGATTTTGATGAAATACTACCATCAGGCGGGCCCGGCTAGAAAGCGCTTCCTTCTCAGCATCATGACGCGCATGCCCATAGGACCCCATGACATGAGGCAGGCGTGAATGAACGTTAGTTAGTTGGCCCAGCTTCCTTGACACATTAACACCTTCATCCATGCCAAACTTCCAGTAGTGTAGCAAGGATTCCATGGGCTCTGATGCAAGCAAGGAAAATGGCCCCTTCGATTGCTGTTTGGGAAGTGAAACACAGCTATTATCATGGTTCGATAGGCCCCGGTGCTACTGCACCTGCAGCACCAATGGTAGCTACGCCCGGGCAAACTTCCAGAGGCATCAAACTCGCTCAAAAAAGACGGTGAGGTGTAAATGAAACTGTCTGTTCCCTCTCCCCAATGAGGCCAGACTGCCGCCAGTGATTTCATTTGTGAATACATTTTAATATCTGTTATGAAAAAAACACATTTTATCAAGGCCTTGGCTCGGTATCAGTGCAGGTCACAAACAACACAATCTTTAATACTTTGTTCAGTTCATAGAGAATTGCGCGCAGAATTTGCCCGGCACCCCAATAAAAACAGGAAACATGTCGACTCTGCTATTTACAGGTAAAAACGATAGAAGACAATCTCTATATAACTTATAATTTAAAAAAACGAACTTTAAATTAAAAAGGTAGTACTTTGTACATACAGTGTGCAGGTCAGTGATTGTAAACCTGGATTCTTGTCCTGTGACAATCATGTGTAGGGCCCTGGTAGAGAGTATTCCTGCTGTGCGAAGGACAGAATTAAAATAGCACAGCATTATTCCTGCTGTGAGTGACGAAACAGACGGGTCTTTGCTGAGTCATGTGTCAGCCCTGGTAGAGAGTGTTTGTGCAGTGTGAAGGACAGCAATGAGGTGGACGGATCTTTGCTGAGACACCTGTGCCAGACCTGGTAGAGAGTATTTCTTCAGTGTGAAGGACAGCTGTGGGATGGAGGGATATATGTTGATAAGTGCCTGTGTCAGCCTTGGTAAAGAGTATTCCTCCAGAGCGAAGGACAGCAGTGAGATGGAGGGATCTTTGCTGAGTCAACATTATCAGCCCTGGTAGAGAGTATTCCTGAAGCGTGAAAGACAGCAGTGAGGTGAAGGGATCTTTGCTGAGTCACCATTATCAGCCCTGGTAGAGAGTATTCCTGCAGCATGAAGGACAGCACTCAGGTGGACGGATTTTTGCTGAGTCACCTGTGTCAGCCCTGGTAGAGAGTATTTCTGCAGTGTGAAGGTCAGCTATAAGGTGCAGGGATATATGTTAATAAGTGCCTATGTTAGCCCTGGTAGAGAGTATTCCTGCAATGTGAAGGGCAGCAGTGAGGTGGACGGATCTTTGCTGAGTCACCATTATCAGCCCTGGTAGAGAGTATTCCTGCAGTGCTAAGGACAGCACTGAGGTGGACGGATTTTTGCTGAATCACCTTTGTCAGCCCTTGTAGAGAGTATTCCTGCAGTGTGACGGTCAGCTATGAGGTGGAGGGATATATGTTAATACGTGCCTGTGTCAGCCCTGGTAGAGAGTATTCCTGCAGTGCGAAGGACATCAGTGAGGTGGACGGATGTTTGCTGAGTCATCTGTATCCGCCTTGATAGAGAGTATTTCTGCAGCATGAAGGACAGCAGTGATGTGGAGGGATCTTTGCTGAGTCACCATTATCAGCCCTGGTAGAGAGTATGCTAATGATAGCAGTGAGGTGGAGGGATCTTTGCTGAGTCAACATTATCAGCTCCTGTAGAGAGTATTCCTGCAGTGTGAAGGACAGCTGTGAGGTGGAGGGATCTTTGCTGAGTCAACATTATCAGTGGTAGAGAGTATTCCTGAAGCGTGAAAGACAGCAGTGAGGTGGAGGGATCTTTGCTGAGTCACCATTATCAGCCCTGGTAGAGAGTATTCCTGCAGCATGAAGGACAGCACTCAGGTGGATGGATTTTTGCTGAGTCACCTGTGTCAGCCGTGGTAGAGAGTATTTCTGCAGTGTGAAGGTCAGCTATGAGGTGCAGGGATATATGTTAATAAGTGCCTATGTCAGCCCTGGTAGAGAGTATTCCTGCAATGTGAAGGGCAGCAGTGAGGTGGACGGATCTTTGCTGAGTCACCATTATCAGCCCTGGTAGAGAGTATTCCTGCAGTGCTAAGGACAGCACTGAGGTGGACGGATCTTTGCTGAATCACCTTTGTCTGCCCTGGTAGAGAGTATTCCTGCAGTGTGATGGTCAGCTATGAGGTGGAGGGATATATGTTAATACGTGCCTGTGTCAGCCCTGGTAGAGAGTATTCCTGGAGTGCGAAGGACATCAGTGAGGGGGACGGATCTTTGCTGAGTCACCTGTGTTAGCCCTGGCTGGTAGAGAGTATTCCTGCAGTGTGAAGGACAGCTGTGAGGTGGAGAGAGATATGTTGATAAGTGTCTGTGTCAGCCTTGGTAAAGAGTATTTCTGCAGAGCGAAGGACAGCAGTGAGGTGGACGGATTTTTGTTGAGTCATCTGTATCCGCCTTGATAGAGAGTATTTCTGCAGCATGAAGGACAGCAGTGATGTGGAGGGATCTTTGCTGAGTCACCATTATCAGCCCTGGTAGAGAGTATTCCTGCAGTGCTAATGATAGCAGTGAGGTGGAGGGATCTTTGCTGAGTCAACATTATCAGCTCTTGTAGAGAGTATTCCTGCAGTGTGAAGGACAGCTGTGAGGTGGAGGGATCTTTACTGAATCACCTGTGTCAGCCCTGGTAGAGAGTATCCCTGCAGAGTGAAGGACAGCAGTGAGGTTTAGGGATCTTTGCTGAGTCACCTTTGTCAGCCCTGTTAGAGAGTATCCCTGCAGAGCGAAGGACAGCAGTGAGATTTAGGGATCTTTGCTGAGTCACCTGTGTCAGCCCTGGTAGAGAGTATTCCTGGGGTGCGAAGGACAGCAGTGAGGTGGACGGATCTTTGCTAAATCACCTGTGTCAGCCCTGTTAGAGAGTATCCCTGCAGAGCGAAGTACAGCAGTGAGGTTTAGGGATCTTTGCTGAGTCACCTGTGTCAGCCCTGGTAGAGAGTATTCCTGGGGTGCGAAGGAAAGCAGTGAGGTGGACGGATCTTTGCTAAATCATCTGTGTCAGCCCTGGTAGAGAGTATTCCTGGGGTGCGAAGGGCAGCAGTGAGGTGGAGGGCCCTGTGCTGAGTCACCTGTTTCAGCCCTGGCTGGTAGAGGGTATTCCTGCAGTGCTAAGTACAGCAGTGAGGTGGAGGGATCTTTGCTGAGTCACCGGTGTCAGCCCTGGTAGAGAGTATCCCTGCAATATGAAGTACAGCAAAGGGAAGCAGTGACACAATAGATACCCATTGGGCTATACCCAGCAGGGAGTATTTCTGCAGTGAGGAGGACAGAGACAAGCTGGACGGATCGTTAAAAAATCCCTGTGACAGTCCTGGTAGAGAGTATTCCTGCAGTGTGAAGGAACTCAGGAGCATATTAGCAATAACTTGCAATAATTATCGCAAACCATGCTTAGCGTGATTTTTTTTTATCGCCTCGTATTGCTGGATTTTTTCGCTGAGATAATGCAGTATTACCAACGTTTATCTCCACAGCGATAAAAAATCCAGCGATGGCGGTGAATCCCATCTATAACGTGAGATTTCCAGTGGTAAAAATCCTATCGCTAAGGAAATTCTTGCTAATAGGCAGGTGAAGACTTAGCCATAGAATCCACCTCCCATTGACTATTATGGCTATGTCAGGTTTTTACCAGGTGTAAAATCCTGGCGCAAATCGCGGTTAGCGCGCGTTTTTTTATCGCGTCGTGGGTATTGCTAGTAGGTCATAGCCGTGTAAGCAACTGCTTTCAGTCGCTACCAGTTTGGGTACACGCACTTTGCATGTCATTAGCGATAAATATCGCTGACATGCAAAGCGGGCCCCAAACCGGTCGCTTTCGCATGGAAGCTGTCAGTAACTGCTGTTAGCAACAGCTTGGTAATTGGGAGATAAAAAAATTGCCGCTTTATCTGCAAAAAGTGCCGCTAAAGCGGCGATAACGCCCTTGCTAATATGCCCCTCATTGAGATAGGACAGATCAACAAAAAAGAAACCTTTGGGACTTCCCTGGTACAGATAATCCCTGCAGTGTCAGGGACAGTGGAAAGACTGAGAGATCTTTGATTAGTCACGTTGACAGGTCTGGTAGAGAGTATTCCTGCAAAGAAAAGGACAGCAGTAAGATAGGACAGAGCAACAAGTAGACCCCGTGGGACAGCACTGCCAGGGAGTATTTCTGCAGTGCAAGGACAGTGGCAAACTGGACAGGTCTTTACTGAGTCCCCAGTGGCAACCCTGCCAGAGGGTATTCTTGCAATGCCAAGGACAGTTCCTAGATCTTTGATAAGTGCCATGTGACAGCCTGGTAGAGCGCACCCTGCAATGTAAGGGCAGCAGTGAGACAGCAGAGATCTGAGTAAAGAACCCTTGGGACAGCCCTGACAGAGAGTATTCCTGCAGCTCCAAGGCCAGGGGAGAGATGGGTATTCCTGCAGCTCCAAGGCCAGGAGAGTAATGGGTATTCCTGCAGCTCCAAGGCCAGGGGAGAGATGGGTATTCCTTCAGCTCCAAGGCCAGGGGAGAGATGGGTATTCCTACAGCTCCAAGGCCAGGGGAGAGATGGGTATTCCTACAGCTCCAAGGCAAGGGGAGAGATGGGTATTCCTGCAGCTCCAAGGCCAGGGCAGAGATGGGTATTCCTACAGCTCCAAGGCCAGGGGAGAGATGGGTATTCCTACAGCTCCAAGGCCAGGGGAGAGATGGGTATTCCTACAGCTCCAAGGCCAGGGGAGAGATGGGTATTCCTGCAGCTCCAAGGCCAGGGCAGAGATGGGTATTGCTGCAGCTCCAAGGACAGGGCAGAGATGGTTATTGCTGCAGCTCCAAGGCCAGGGGAGAGATGGGTATTCCTACAGCTCCAAGGCCAGGGGAGAGATGGGTATTCCTGCAGCTCCAAGGCAAGGGGAGAGATGGGTATTCCTGCAGCTCCAAGGCCAGGGCAGAGATGGGTATTCCTACAGCTCCAAGGCCAGGGGAGAGATGGGTATTCCTGCAGCTCCAAGGCAAGGGGAGAGATGGGTATTCCTACAGCTCCAAGGCCAGGGGAGAGATGGGTATTCCTACAGCTCCAAGGCCAGGGCAGAGATGGGTATTCCTACAGCTCCAAGGCCAGGGGAGAGATGGGTATTCCTGCAGCTCCAAGGCAAGGGGAGAGATGGGTATTCCTGCAGCTCCAATGCCAGGGCAGAGATGGGTATTCCTACAGCTCCAAGGCCAGGGGAGAGATGGGTATTCCTGCAGCTCCAAGGCCAGGGGAGAGATGGGTATTCCTACAGCTCCAAGGCCAGAGAGTATTCCTGCAGCTCCAAGGACAGGGGAGAAATGGGTATTCCTGCAGGTCCAAGGCCAGGGGAGGAATGGGTATTCCTGCAGCTCCAAGGCCAGGGGAGGAATGGGTATCCCTGCAGCTCCAAGGACAGGGGAGAGATGGGTAATCCTGCAGCTCCAAGGCCAGGGCAGAGATGGGTATGCCTGCAGCTCCAAGGACAGGGGAGGAATGGGTAGAGCGCTGATAAGTCGATGGGCCAGCCTGGGAAAGAGTATTCCTGCAGGTCAATGGATCACTTAGGACAGTCCAGGTGAGTATTATTTCAGTACCAATGATGGTACTGATGAAGGGCATGTGTAATAACTTTGGGACAAACCTGGGAAGAGTATTACTGTAGTATTAATGACAGTACTGAGGTGTGACATGTGTTGTAAATGATAATTTGGGGACACCCATGGAGGAGAGTATTACTGCAGTATTAATGAGAGTACATAAGAGGACAGATATTGGAAATGACGACTTAGGGACACCCCTGGAGTAGAGTATTACTGCAGTACCAGTGAGAGTACTGAGGCAGGGAATGTGTTAGAAATTATGATTTTGGGGCCGCCCTGGGTAAGATTATTAATGCAGTATTCATGAGAAGGCTGAGGCGGGCGGATCTGGCAGGTGGCCCCATTGGGGCAGCCCTGGCACAGAGTATTCCCGCCTTTGGAAGAGAACCCTTGGGGTCAGTCATAGAGAGAGGCTCCTGGAAACCACTCAGCCTGACTCTAACCACAAAAGTGACACGGGAAGTGCTCGAGCGAGGAGCTATGCGCCAAGAAACGTTACCGGAAAGGGCGGTTTCGCCCATAATTAGGTGCCCAAGGCGGGTGGGACGGGGGCAGAATCAGTTCTGGAAATCACCCTCAGGTCCGAGTAGGCCGCTACCTCTGCATCTCACACTACAACTGGCAAACACCTAAGCAGCACAAGGGCTCAAACGCATCAGTGCACCTTCACCGCCAGCCAGAACAAACGAATGAGCGCCTTCCAGGAAAGCTAATAACATGATTGAAATAACAGGCATCACGCCACCGCCCGGGCCATTCCTGTCTGTTAACACCTCAGGGCGCACGCGACAGGTACACACGCGAACCCGCGCCAGACTGAGGCCGCATGGAGGGCTCTTCCGGCCATACAACTACAAGCGCCATCTCACTCGACCCCTGGGGTCCAGCATCACTCCTGCTTCCAAGCACTAGAAAATAAAGGCGCATTCCGCTCCCTCCCTTTCACCCTCTCCAGCGCCTGTGGAAAGAGCCTTCGCCCTCCTTCTCACCTCCTGTCTTCAGCATGTCCAAGCAGGCCTCGTGAGGGGGGCGAGGAGGGGGGCTCTCCCGCACATGTTTAATGATGTTGTACACTGCACCTGCAAATACCCCTTCTGGGGAGAAGACTCCAGCCCAAGGCCCGTGATGTTATATGTTCGTGCGCCCTGCACATGCAGAGAGTCAGTGAGGGGCATCTCTGCTATCAGAAGCCTGTTGCAATCATATTGTGCACTGTGCCTGAACGCTGCCCCCCGGCAGACGGGAGCCATGGCCCTGGCTTGTAATGCGCACCTGTTCTCCCAGGCCACGGGTGGCAGAGCGCCTTGAACCTTTTACGAGGTAGCGTCGCTGAAGGAGGTCTGCTCTGCGCGTGCGTGCAGGCCGCCTTGAGAGAGCAGGGCTGGCCGAGGTCTGCACCTCAGTGGGCGCCTTCTGCCGAAGCAGCCGCACTTGGGTACAGTCGGCACTGGCGCAGATGGCCCTGTCTCTGCGCTGGGTGCCAGCCCCGTGCCACAAGATGACGTGGAGACATTGATAACGAGCTGGAGAGAGTAAGGCAGAGAGAGAGAGAGAGAGAGAGGGAGAGAGAGGGAGAGAGAGGAAGATAGAGAGAGACAGGGAGAGACGGTAGACTCGGAGGAAAGGGCCTCGGAAAGCACGCAACCTCCCCCCCCCCCCCCCCCCCAGAGGTGACATGCATCCATGGATTGCCAGCTGTCGGGGAAGGGCCCTGTTTACCAAAACGTGAACGTGAATCCATAATTCAATACACTAGCCTGACCTTTGACCCCCAACACTCCCATACTTTGGTGCCCTTTTGGAAAAAAGAACAATAACCCCCCCCCCCCACACACACACACACACATTCTCCTCAAGGCTTCAATCATTGTAACCTTGATAACCAGAGGCGTACAGGTGCTTGTCCCGGCTGCAGCGGCCCAGGACCCTCCCGCGTGACCTTTCAGATAAGGTCACCACAACATACTACACATAACAACAGCAAGGGGGGTTGCCTCACCCTGTGGAGGAGGGGGCAGGCGCTAACACGGTGGCAGTGTTGGCACTGCTATCAATGTGCTGCCTTCCTATTTCTGCCTCCTCCTCTGTCGCAAATGAGCTGTCACCACTGCTGGCATAACCCCGACTCACACCAGGCTGTGGAACGCTCTCCCTGGAGTCCTCAGATGCAACCCCTCCTTTTCCTGTTTCAAAAGAGACCTGAAACTCCATCTCTTTAACAAATACTTCCCTGACCGATGTCAACTAACCTAGACTTCAATATCCGAGTTGACTCCTCTCTCTCTTGACATTCAAAGATAGTTGGTGACCGGACTGTGTTAGCCACCTTCGTCTGTTTTCTCTCCCTCCCCTGCACTGTTTACTTATTTTTCATGCTGTATTTTTTTTATCTCTGTTTTGCTTCCTTACGGACTTCCTACTATGTAATGCAATTTCCTTCTGTTTTTACAGTGTGTATGTACAGCGCTCTGATACCTATTGGTTAAGCTAGCCCTATATATAACTTTTAAAATAAATAAAAAAAATTAAAAAACACCGCTACCAGCTGGCGTGGCATACCCTCGCCATCTTCCATACCGGGCTGGCCCTGCTGCTGGCATTTAACTTGCTGTCACACCTGCAGGCACCTTTTCATTTCAGACCGCCACCTGAACTGGCATGTTACCACCTGAGCCTGTCAGTTGTTCCTGGCACGTTACTAATTCGGTCTGCCATCTATCTGCGTGGACACGTGACACAACGCCACCCCTCCTGAGTACGTCATCGGCGGAAGGCTGGCTTCTGTGGCACGTCATCCACTGAGATTGCAACCTCAGCGTTGGTCCCTGGATTTCTAGGCTGCCCTCTGCCAATCAGCAGCTAGGGCGGAGAGGGCCGGCAGCCCCGGGGCATTTAAGAACGGGGCCGCCATCTTGGCTGCTTGAGTTCATTTGACACACTATATTGTGAACTACATCTTACCAGTCTCCAGGTGGTGTGCATTGTGCAGAAGAAGTGTGGGAAAGTGTGTGCAGAAGTGTGTGTGTGGGTAGGGGGTGGGGGAGGGGTGTCTCTGAGAGAGCAAACATGGAACAAAACTAACATGACAGGCGATGCAGAATTTGTGTCACCCCACGTCCCTTCTGTTCTCACAACTAGCGGTATCCTGCACGGGATGAAAGCGCCTAGAGGTGAACAGGTGTCGTGCATGTGATGTGCAAGTTTCTCTGGTACTCAGCCTCCTTTATCAGTCCTTGGACTGCTGAACACTTAGTTCTTCACCCACAGCAGTGACAGTCATTGTTAGTCCTTCACATGGGCATTCCGTAGTTGTGCCACCGAGGGTGCCACTGCCACTGCTGGCCGAGTGAGAAGGTGGGTGGCAAGGACTTACTCAGAGTTCACGTGGAGTGAAAAGATAGACAGCGGAATGTGTGCCTTGATGCCACCTATCTGCAACTGCCCTCTGCGGCGTGCCTAGGAAAACAACGTCATTGCTGTTTTTTGCACCCAAGTGTTCTGTGTTTGTTGACAGACCGGCACGGAGCCATACTCCCATCCTTCAAGTTCCCCGCCTTCCATCGAGGCATCCAATGGAAAACCAGATGTACTGTTGCACCAATGAGCTTATACTGAGGTCATCAGGAAATGTCTGCCGCCTGCCAACTGGAGCCATTCTCCATGCAGGTGGCACCACCCTGCACCAAACTTCCAGAACCATCGTCTCGGAGGGCAGCTTCCAGGATGTGCCCGTTTGTCCCTGCGCCCTCAGCTAGCCCATTATGAGGCCTCTCTGGGTGCCCCCTCCGTTGGGTTTGATCAGGAGTGCCTCCACTCCTAATAGAGGCGCCAACGTGGCCATTGACATAGAAGTTCAACGAGTAGCCGCTGTCCCTCACTGATGTCCCATCCTCCCCGCAATGGATGGAGGCGCGCGTGCTGGGCGTACTAGTCCTGAACGATTCCTTGCTTCCTAGAATGTGCTGCTTGATGATCTTGCGGAAGGTCAGGCGGAACTCCCGGATGCGGTAGGCGTAAATGAGCGGGTTGACCACAGAGTTGAAGTGGGACAGGATGATGGCCACATACATGACCAGGGCAGGAGGGCGGGGGCACTGCTCGCAGAAGAGCGTGAAGCAGTTGATGATGTGCAAGGGAAGCCAGCAGACGGCGAAGAGGCCCACTATGATGGCCAGCGACTTGGCCGCGTGCACCTCCTTCTGGAGCGTGGAGCGCGCGCGCCCACTGTGCATCATCTTGTTCTCCATCTGCTTGAGCTGTCGGCGAGCGGCCATGAAGATCTTCAGGTAGATTCCCAGCATGAGCAGAAGAGGGACCAGCACGCAGGCAAAGAAGTTGTAGTAGACCATGTAGTCCATGGTCACCACCTTCTCGAAGAGGCACACCACCATGGACTCGCTACAGTTGCCGCCGCCCGAAGCGTCCTGGATCTCGGCATGCCAACCCAACATGGGCGTGAGGCCGATGATGAAGGAGAGCACCCAGCAGATGGCAATGATCCCGTTGGCGCGCTGGCTGGTCACCAAACCGTTGTACCTAGGAAGACAGAAAGATACATTAGAACCCACTAGAAACTTCAAGAGAGCACCGAGGCGCCATTTACTTATATACATATTAATTCATTGATTTTTGCAATGTTTGTCTGTAGTGACTTGCCAGTATCATAAACCACTCAGGGCAAAACCTTTGTAGCAGTTTCGTCTTGATGTCGCAACTGTCCATATACTATTAGTTCAAAAGAGCCCTAGAGACACTTTGTCCCAAAAAAAACAGCCAGGACCAAAACGCAACTGCCCCACAGTGCATTTTACCATCACCAACCACCCAAACACGCAAGTGTAGGAGTAGGCTGTGGATGCTACTGTAGATGGTGTTGTAGGGTGTAGCTAATAATATAGAGTGAAGGTGTTCATATTGGCAATGTTGAAAATGCTGAACCTGTTCTAGCATGTATATGCGAGTGTAGAGTTTATGATGGAGGTGGTGGTTTGGGATGTAGGTGGCAGCTAAGGTGTAGGTTTGTGGCGTAAGTGTTTGTGTAGCATGTGGGAATGGTAGAGTGTAGGTGGTGGTAAAGAATAAATCGTGGTGTTGATATATGTGTACGGTGGTGATGTAGAATGTGGTTTGTGGTTTGGCATGCAGGTGGTGTTGTAAGTGATTGTGTTGAGTACAGGTGATGTAGGTGTAGAGATGATGGCACTCCGTTGGCTGCCCTTGCCAGCCTGCACCATCGTCAAACCCAGCGGCATCATTTACAAAGCCATCATGGCTAGAACCACTGCTTATCTTGCTGATAAGCCACCGTTGCTGGTGGCTCTCTGCACACCTGAATCCAGGACACCATTAGACTGCAGACTAAGAAGTGTAAAAAATAAAAAAAAATAAGCAGGAGGCTGTTTCCATCTATGCACCCAGGATCTGGAAAAACATCCCCATATACCCACACTGGTCTCATTAAGGAAGGAGTTGAAGACACATCTCTTTGAAGATCACTACGTCACAATTCAGTAACATTCCGCACACCAGTTACCTATCCTATCACGTGTTGAGTGCATCCATGCTTTTGACCCAGTACAGCACTCCACCGCGTTTGGCTAGGTTCGTGCTAAAGAAATACTGCACACATATATACAGACGTGGTCCAGCATGCATTGCAATGCAAACACTCAATAGGGACTGGAATGATACACCAAACAGCCAATAGCACACAGGGAATGGGAAATTCTTCTCTGGGTGGAGCTAAGACCCATATTATGTACATTTGAAAGAACTGGTAACAATAGCAGACCTCAAAATGAAATGCAGATCATCCTCCTTTCAAAAGAAAACAAGCATCAGCAAAGCCAGTAGATCTCGGCAATCCAAGCGCTATTGTTGTTGTCAATGACTTTTAGCCACGTTGAATAGCAGCAAGTCGAGCAACACAACCGGGGCAAGGGGGCGAGTCAAGCAACAAGCAGGGGGGTGGGGGTGAGTCAAGCCACACAACATAGTATGGAGTGGAGGGCAGTTGGGGAGAAGGTAAACAAGCAAAATAATGGAGGAGGGCAAGTCACGCCCCGCATCACAGGAGGGGGTTGAATGCAGTTGGGATCTTATAGTCTGTGCACCACCCCAGCCCTGAAAATACTTGCTATGTAAATTATGCAATACACACCACGTGAAATATGAAAAGTTTCTTCAAAATTCACAAAAGTGTCTTTGTTTTTATCATGTGGAACATACAATTTACTTGCCTAGATATGTACAGCACTTATAGGAAGTAGAAAAAATGCAGCAGACATGAAATAATTCAGTGACTTAATTTAGTACTCTGATAAAATAGGGTCGCATGAAGTTCGAATGCTGTGCACATTAATACTGCCATTGCTAGAAGCCATTGTAATTTACATGGAGTTTGGGAATACAAAAAGAGGTATTTCTTTGCTAAGGGTGCCACTGAATTACTATAAACACTAAGGGCAAACAGATCAGCAATACACCAAATTAAAAAAGGCAATGCTGCTTTGTGACCACCGGCCTAGGATCCCTGCCTGTTGTGTGTAGTCACTAGCCCAGTCCTTAGCTAAAGCAAGCCTCGTCTCTGTACACGTTTTCCCTCCTACCACAGTGCTTGTGTTGCAACCTTTTGCTGGCAGTTTGTGTACGACATCCACACCGTGGTACCCTCAACTCACTCACCTAAAATCAGATGAGCGGGCAGAACAGTCCGTAGAGTGTAGATGAGCTGTGACATTAATAAGGCACATTACAGTACTGCCCTGAGAAGTACTTATTAAAAGTGATAACTTTCTTTAGCTGGTATTCTGAACTCACATATTTGAAAGCACATTCACGTACGGTAATGAAGAATTGTTTTGGGGGTGGAATAAAATATTCGGACAAGAACACATTATAATTGTTTAAGCAGTGATTTATCCAGGTTTTCTGGTTTCACTTTGTATAACTCAGCCAGGAAATAGGTATCTATTTGTCTTTCCTCATGTTAAGACTTTGTTTTTAGATGTAAGTTAATTTTTCTGTAGTTTTTGAAAATAGTAAACTCGACCGAAAGCTGAGTGCTTTACATAAGCAAGCCCACAAGCACTGTTGATAGTCATGGGGAGATTAAGCGATGTGCCCAGAATCACAGGATGTTGAGCAGATGCCTTAGAGGGTTGGTGGCGGGTTGGTAGACATGGGAACGAAGTAGATCATATTTCTGCAAAAAATGACATTCCACGGGAAATCAATACATTTTAGGTGTCCTCGGGAGACCTCCGGGACCATCTGTTTTCATTCACAGTTGAAGTAGAGGCCAGCTTCGGTGTGGAAACCCAGCAGTAATGTAGCAAAGAAACATTACAACATCGAAAGCAATTCAATTCAGGAGCAGCTAATCACTGCTGTATACAAATGAGCCAGCCAGTGCTTATTTTGAGCTGGTGTTTTCCAGTGCTCAGCACCATCATTTAATTGTCAACATTGGTGCTTATGACAGTCTGCCACATGGTGTCGCTGTCTAGCTAATTTACAGATTGTTTATTAATTCAATATACATTAACAATGGCAAAAACCTGCCACCCAAGCCATTCTTATAGCTTTGGGGGCCTGTAATAGTCTGAATTGTCACACTTGTAGGAGTGTGATGCTTAGTAGTTGTATTGGTACTGTGATTGGTAAAGATGGCAGGGGCAATGGGTAGTGCAAGTTGCAGAGAGCTCCTGACACTTATTTGTTTACAAATTAAGCACTGGAGCCACCTCACGACCAGCACTGCCCCCTCCCCACTCTCCCCCCTGCCTGAAAGGGGATGCTTGCAAAACACACCAAAGATGCCTAAAGTAAAAGAAATAAAACGAGAATCGCTCACCAAACAGCTCCCAGCAACAGAGGGTTGCAGGAGCCCGTTGTTCAACTTAAAACTTCTTCTAGTTTCACAGGCACAACACGAACAAGGGTGGGTGGGATGTGAGGTTAGGAGGAGGGTGGGGGAGTTTATGAAATGGAGTGGGCGGGTGGGGGTGAAGAATAACAGTCTGCGGCAGAGGGGGAAAACATGAGCCCTCCTGTGGAGTGCTAGAACATAAAAGAAATGGACTGGAGCAGAGGGGAAAACACAAACACAACATGGAGTGCTGGAATACAAGGAGAAAAGTTTCTCCAAAAACAGGAGCAACGGATGGACACCAGTACTTTGTCCATGCTCCAGGGCCGGGCCAAGCACAGGGAGAGGACATGACGTAGGTATTCCTTCGTAGAGTGGAATGAAGGAAATGAAAGAGAAGCTGCAGCAAACAAATGAAAAGCTGTGGGCGGGCTGTTAGCCCACAGTGTATAAACAACATGTCTTGAAGAGACAGCGCATGAGGTGTCTAGCCAAGACTTAAAAATAGGCAGAGTGCACATTAATCACACTCCATAGTTTCCAAAGATAAAATAACCTTTTCTGAACAATGCCACATACCGATTGCATTGATAAGTACAGTTTATGAGGATTTTATAAACCACATTTAAATTCTATGTTTATGAAAAACACTGGCCCTGTGTATATGGAATAAAACTGTGGGGTGCTCCCCTGGGCGTCCGTGGCTGCATCCCTAGGGGGGCACAAATGACTTTTGAAGTATTTGTAAATGAAACAGCCCTGGCAGCACCAGTGTGTGCATTTGGTGCGTTTCCAGACAATCTTGATTTACATACAGCAGTTGAAGGGCTTCAAAACAGAGTATGAACTGTGATCCTGGATTCCCTGGGATGGAGGACAATGAGTGGGGTGGGAGGGTCCAGGATGTGGCTAAAAAGAACAAAATATTCTTTAACAGGTTAGTTATTTTTTTAACCTTCAGGTAATTGCTTACAAAATGTGCACATATTAAATGGGTAAATAAATGCAAGTAAAACGAGTCAATTTTACTATGAAACCTCGGTTACCTAATGCGAGCAAGGCAGATAACTAGGTGTAACCACAAAGCAGGACCACTAGAATTATGCAGCAGGAAAGGCCTAAAGTTATGCGGTAGGGTTGAATAAATTCTGTTACAAGAAAAGACAGATAGCACAGCTTAATTTTGCATTTTTTAAGATACTATTTAATTATGTTTCCATTTTTAGGTTTCGACCTGGCGTTACTGCGCAAGCAGTTCGCGCCGGCGAAATCTAATGTTTACTATATGGGATATGGAAACGTCCCCCGGCTCCCATTGGCTAGCTCCATAAATGGAGGCTAGCCATTGGAAGCCTGATCTGTCCGTCAAGGCCGGACCAGATTCGGGGGCGTTCCCGCGATTTTTTCGCTCTCCGCCTCTGCGATGTCGTCATCGCGGCGGTGGGCGGGGTTTATTTTTTTTGTTGTTCGTTTGTTTTCTTCCCATTCCGCGGCCGACCGCCGCCGGAAGAAGTCCAGGTGAGTGCTTTTTTTGGTGCCGTTTGCTGTCCCCCCCCTCCCGCTGTCCGTTCCTGCCCCCCCTCCCGCTGTTCGTGATCCCGCCCCCTCCCCCCCCTCCCGCTGTCCGTGTGCCAGTAGGTTTAACTATTGCTTAAATGTTGCTTTCCCAGCATGTTTTGCTTCCCCGTTCTGCTTCCTGGAGGGGTGCCCGCAGCTGGTGTGACGGGCATAGCTGCAAAACAGGCTGGCACTACGCGCCCAATCACAGCGTGAACGGGCTGTGTGTGCGCTACGTGCCAGGCACTCGAGCTGTCGACGATCAGAGGGGGAGGCTGGCACAGGTCTTGATGAGGGGTGCCCGGACCCCGCGCCTCTGCCCAGGGCGGCATGGCCTGCGGCCATCAGCTTCTAGCTGCCTCTGTATGTTGTAATTTTCTTTAATAAAACTCATGCTTTGCATCCCCTTCCCGGGGATGCCCTGCAGTGTGTAACCTCAGGCGCTCTGTGCCCTCACTCCGACCCTACTACTTTAGCACTCTCTAGTCTATTTCTCCTCCTACCCTCTCACCCTCTCTCTCTATTCCTCACATATCTCTGTGACGCTTTTCATCTCCCCTTCTCTCGCCTGCATCCGCTTTCCTGAACCCGTCACGTTTCTTTGCCCTTTCTTTTGAAAATATGATTGTTCGTGCCGCGTCTAGCGCACAGACGCCCCTTATGCGGCCACGGCTGGCGCTGTGTCAGGAATAAGATAACATACATGTTTGTAGGTGGTCGCAGGGAGAGCAGCTCGAAGGTTCAAGGCTGGACTGGCCGTCCTGTGCCGGGCATCGGGCGTTCCCGTGGGGCCTGGAAGGGTGGGGGGCGCGCTTGTTACTGGGGGGTGGTTTTGTAGCACTGCAGCAGGTTTTAAAGCGCCACAGAGTTCCTCGTAGATTCAACAGTTTCCAGGCAACAAGAAAAGTGTCAAGATAACTCCGTGAGGAATGTTCCTGCTGGAGCGAGCAGAGTTTTGTCTCCTGGCAGCGTTGACTCCTCTAAGGTAGCACAGAGGGTTAATATCCCTGCTGCTAAGAGCCTGTACAATACAGACCACAGAGCAGTATTTGATGTGCACAGCTTAGTGGGTCACTGCTGTTGTCAGAGAGGTCCTTTTGTTACTGTGCAGTACTTGTGTTATAATCGTAATATTGGTTACAAAAGTTGTTTTTTTCCCCCAGTGTTTTTATTATCCTAATTTTGATAGAAGGGTTTACTTGAGTAAAATGTATTCTTGTTAGTTTGTGTGTGAATGAATGCATGTATATACCTGGATTTGTATAGTGCTGCTAATCGGACTAGAAGGTATCCAGGCGCTGTCCATAGGCACGAGGGGATTAAATGATTTGCCCAGAATCACAGGAAGTTGCGCCAAAAAGCCGAGACTCGAACCTGGATCACCCGTCTCCGAAGTCGGCAGCTCTGGCCGCTAGCCGCACCCTCTCCTGGTAAAGGCCACCCTAACCGCTCTGTTTCATTCTGAATGCTGAGGTTGTGATTTCCCCAGAACAAGCAGCAATGCCTGCCAGTCTGCATGGCAGGGGAGTCCTGTCCCCTTTGTCTTATTAACCTTTTCTATGGACTGATTTACACACGTTTGCGTCATTGTCTCTGTTGTTTGTGATGTAAAGTGCCTCGACACCCTACGCTGTCATGAAAGGCGCTATAATACAAATGAAATTCATGTGAGAGGGCTTATGGAGTGATGAGGGGCACTGTTAGAGGGTGACAGGGAGGGAACATTGAAGAGTCCCAACAAGGATTGTTGTATCCTGGTGCACTGTAAAGTATTACTATGCTTTAATTACAATTGAATATTTAATGAAGAATGTGTAGTAGAATGCATCGTTTTTGCCATTATTTGCCCCAATTTTTTGGGGGGGAGGTGGGGGTGGCAGAGCACCCTAAAACCCTTTGTAGTGGTCCGACTCGCTCGCTATGCACCATTTAGAGGCTGGTCTAACAAAATTTGCCAGGGCTACTTTGGGTTCCCAGTCCGGCCCATGTCATCATGCTCGCCGGGGAGGGGGGGTGGTGGGGCATGAAGAGGGGCATCACTGTCTGTCAGACTTTTATTTCGTGATGGGAGCTTTTTGGTTTCTTCGCAGCGCTATGAGATTTGTGGCTGTGGGTTCTCTGGTGTACAGAGGCTGCCAATGCATGTCTGGAAGGAGGTACATGTGTACTTTGGGGTTCCCTGTGCATGTCTTCCTTATTCGGGGGGAGGGGAGCATGGAAATGACAGGCCGTACACCCCGGATAAGGACCCATATTCTCATCCGTATCCGAGCTGTCTCCACCCTGCTAGGGTTCAGAAAGAGAAACTGATGACGCAACTCTTCCGCAAACATTCTACCTCCCAGGTGGAGCCTTGCCTCCCCCTTCTCTGGGTGTCTCAATGTAGTGCCCACGAGTCCTACCTCAAGGTGCGCGCTCCTGGTTCTGCGCTCCACTGCTCTCTAGCGCAGTCCGTGCTCTACAGATACACTCCATCAACTAACAAATTCTGCGGCTTACACTACTTTTTATCACTTTTAGACTGACATGCAGTAAGGGCGTGGGCCCATGGGTCTATTTTACATTTAAAAAATAGCAAATTCTAAGAAATCGCTTTAGGAAATACAAAATGGAATGTACTAAAATTGCGATTTCCTAATAGTGATACCCACAGAGTTGCAATCACTGTTAGGAAATCGCTATTTTGGAAATTCAATCGATTATATGGGCCTTAAACCTAATTTTTTTTAAGAGGTGCAGTTAAGTACACCATTGCGGGAACCAGTCTTTACAACACTTATTTTTTACAACACAGGACATTTACCACGCATTTTTTTATCACAAATGTATTTGTAATGTATATCACGCATATAAGGTAAAGATAAATGTATGTGTGTGTGAAAATATATATTTATATCTCTCTCCAATTAAGGTTTAGAGAGGGGTAGGGGTCTTGTGTGGTACGGGTATTTCTAGGGTTAGGTAAGGGTAGGTTAGGGGTGGGTAAGTGTATTTGGCAGAGGTATAGAGAGGTAATGGTATTTTTATGGGTCTTCGGTGGTGCAGGTATTTTTAGGGGTGGGTAAGGGTCTTGTGGCATAAGGTTTTTTTTCTGGATGAGTAAGGGTGTTGGGTAGAGATGTAGGGAGGTAATGGTATTTTTAGGGTTTAGGGGTGGGTAGGGGTATTGGGTGGTAAGGGAGTTTTTAGGGTTCAGTGGTGGGTGGGGGTCTTGGGTAGGAAAGGTGTTTTTTGGGGTTTAGGGGTTAGTAAGGGCATTGGATATTATGGGTAGGGGTATAGGGAGGTAATGGTATATTTAGGGTTGGATAGGGGTATTAGGCGCTATGGGAGTTTTCGGATTTAGGGGTGGGTATGGGTATCAGGTTGTGAAAGGGCTGGGCTCTGTGTGTGTTGGGGCTCTGTCTGTGTGGCTAGCTTTTTTTTTAGGTGGCTGTGTGTGGGTGGCTCTGTGTGTGGGTGGCTCTGTGTGGGTGGCTCTGTGTGTGTGTGTGGCTCTGTGTGTGTGCGTGTGGGTGCAAATGCAATAGGTCTCGCATTTTCGAGAGATTAAGCTATTGGCATTGTAAATGACAATGGCATTTATTTATCCGTTTTCAAAACCAACACATAAATACAAAATTTGTCATTTACAATGCCAATAGCTCTAACTTTTACAAAGGCGAAACCGTTGCATTGTAAATGCTTGTTACACTTGTGATTACTGTCTGGGCAAAGATTTCACTTCATCCAGTTTACCACCGAAATATACCAACAAGGAAATGAAAGATGAGTAGTCACCTTTTGCGAAGGGCTCTCCAGTGCATGCCAACACGTGTGACTACATCTTTAATACCTTTTAATCCTTTTGAACTAGAAAGATTTTTTTTGTTAAAATCCACAGATTATACAGCAGATGACTAAGTAGCAAATGCAACAAATCCATAACTATGCGGAAAGTGCCGCAAAATCGCATCATTTCAGTGGTCCTCCCAGAAAATCACAAAACTGAATCCTGGTTGGGGCCGTGGGGAATAGTGGCATGCGTAAATACTGTTGAACTCTACATCCCTACTGTGTGCATGTTTATTAATGGCAGTGACATATTTTACCTTATTTGATTTGTTGCTATTTTAGTTGGTTGTAGTCAATGCACAAATGAAAAAAAGTCCTTATGTTATCATGCGGTAAACAATACATTCTTGAGGAAGGGAGCCCGTACCCTCTAGGGCTAGCCAAACTGTGCGTCAACAATTGCACCATTATATTGGAGTGGCGCACAATGTTAGTTCCATTGATTTAGGCCACAACCCTAATTTGACTGGCAACATCTCTTTAAGAGGTTGGTCACGCCCCTTTTAGAGCACCCCTAGTTGTTTTTACCTCACTTAAAGCTCTGTCAAAGAGTATTAGCAGAGCTCTGCATGTGATCTCACTGTTGTGATGTCAAAGAACTCCTTGGTGAGGTAATGCTGTAAGTACTTGATCATATATAATACATGGAGTACTGGAATGTCTGTAGCATTTTTTCACCAGGAGGCGCATATAACCACGCCTGGTGCTCAGTCCGGTGGGAAACGCTGCTTGGAGCTTTGTGACTTGTGGGGGGAAACGCTGCTTGGAGCTTCGTGATCTGTGGCTGGGGCTTGGGGCTTGAAGCGAGCTGGTGACTCTCCCGCTGCTGCTGCCGTCGCGGCTGGGCTTTGCTCCGCCCCCCCTCCCGCATCCTACCTCTGACTCCCTGCTGGTGTCCGGCCGGGCTTGGCTCCGCCGGCCCCGCTGGGGACTGCATCACCCAGGATTCTTTGCGCCAGGACGACCCTTCATCGCGCGCCAGGAGGCGCATATAACCACGCCTGGTGCTCAGCCCGGTGAGAAACGCTGCTTGTTGCTTCGTGACTTGTGGGGGGAAACGCTGCTTGGAGCTTCGTGACCTGTGGCTGGGGCTTGGGGCTTGAAGCGAGCTGGTGACTCTCCCGCTGCTGCTGCCGTCGCGGCTGGGCTTTGCTCCGCCCCCCCTCCCGCCTCCTACCTCTGACTCCCTGCTGGTATCCGGCCGGGCTTGGCTCCACCGGCCCCGCTGGGGACTGCATCACCCAGGATCCTTTGCGCCAGGAAGACCCTTCATCGCGCGCCAGGAGGCGCATATAACCACGCCTCGCGAGGTCGCGTGTGGGTCGCGCCGGGAGAAGCCCGGGACAAGGGCGGGACCGTCTGTGGCCGTCCGGGGCTGGCCAAGGCTGGGCTGGGCCACCCCCCTGACAGGTTGGCTGTGGTTGTATGTTCAGGTAGCTAATTTCTGTGCCGCGGTGTTTCCTAGTAAGGAGGTTTTTGTAATAGGCACAGTTTCTATATTCAGTTTTGAGTGTCCATGCCAATGTCAACCCGCTCGGGCAAGAGTTTGAGAGGGGGTGGTGGGGGAGGTTCTAGTTGTGTAACGGGTACAATGGACCAGTTTATCACCCGTGTTGTCACAGTTATCGAGAAGGAAATCGCCATGACTGAGCGGCGTCTTTCTCGGGAACTTCTTATTGGCAAACGGTCATCATTGGGTCAATTGGCTCTAGTTCCATCCCCAGTACGCCCAATCGATCCCTTGGTGGCTGCTTTACCCCCTTCAGACCTCCCACGGGTTGCAGCTCTAAGGGCCAGTTTGGACAGGCTGGAGAGCCTGACAGCCACAGTTCAGCTTGATGAAGATAACGCTGTATTAGATCCACTGGCTAGTGAGACCCCAGCCCCTATGTCTCCTCCTATTATCTCTATTAGCCATGGGGTCCCCCCCTTCGCCAGTATTAGCATCGCTGGCAGTAAATAATCCAAACCTTAGCAAAAGGAAAAGAACTGCTAGCCCGCGTAAAGGAAGTCATGCCAAACCCTACAAGAAACTCAGGAAATGTAGTTCTAGGGTGGGTGGGACCTACAAGAGATCAGGGCAGGGTGCTGGTTGTCCCCAGGGTGACAAGGGGGATGAAGACCATGGTGTTTTAGTAGCAAAAACTTGCGTTGACCTGACGGTTGCTCCCGCTGAGGCCCTATCACACGAACCCCTCTCCATTGCCAACTTAGAGAAAATGATGAATTCATTGTTGTCTCCGGTTTTGGAGAGAGTCAAAGGACTCACAGAGCGGTTGGATAGGTTTGAGCAGGCAACCCTGGACAACTTTTTTTCCCTAAAATCCCTTATCAAACTACATTCAAGAATTAGGGAAGATGGTCTAGGGGGGGAATCTGCAACCCGGGTGACACTAACATCCCCACAAGGCCCTACCAATGTAGTCGGGCCAGCACCCGGGGTGGCCGTGGCAAATGCTCCTGTTTTACAACCTGTGGTTTCCTCTGGGGCCGCCCGGAAAACAGGGTTGGCCACAGAGGACGGTATAGTGCGACCTAAGGCACCTAAGGCTAGCACTATTCCAACTAAAAGGATTGTACGGCCAAAGGATTCTGGTAGCAGTTGTCCTGCCAATTCAAAAAATTCTGGAATTGGCAATGGCCCTGAGACAAATGATACTAGAATAGGCAAAACGACGAAGTCGCTACGTCACAGCCGGGAATGGACTTTGATGCTGGGTCGGCCCTTACTGTCAATTTACCCCCTGACTGTCAGCCCTTTGTGGCAGTGCTTACCGGGGTGCCCGTGCTTAAGCCAGGCAAACATGAGACCTACGCCGAACTTAAGAACAAAACAGTATTCTTGCTAAAGGAAAATAGACCTCTGCCTAATTTCATGGGAGGTCGGGTCATCCATGTGAGGAGGGTTAGTTGGATTGGCACTAGGCCAAAAGATATAAGGGGAGACTGCATCATAATCAATTTTGATAATCCCACGGTTGCTAGCTATGTGTGCAGTTTTCCCACCAGAGAGGGCAGTACAATCGGAGGTAGTGGAGGTATTGGCACGCACGACCTCAGCTACTTTAATCCCAGAAAAGCTTCTGCTACGCCAGTCAGAACCCCCATTTGGGAGGGATGGGCTGGTAGACAAGTTTACCAAAATCCGTCACAAATAAACCCGTTTTGTAACAACCCATGTCCATCGCCCAATTGGTCATGGCATGGCTATTGACATGTTGCCTTCCAACCACCTGCAAATTCATCCGCAGCACATAGGGATGTTGGTTGTGGTAGTTCAGGCATAAGAGGGGAAGGTGTGAGGCCGTCTACCTGCCATCTCTCACTTTCTGGTTCTAATGCTGGTTCCCTAGCATGGGAGAGATTTGAACATCTTGAACCTGCTTTGCCCATCTTGGCGGTCCCTAGCGGGGAGGGCCTAGCCACGGGTGTGACGTCTGTTTCCGACCCTTGCGATATCTCTTCTGTGGAAGGTTCTTCGCTGGGGCTGGCAGCAGATGGCGAAAGGGTCTTGAAGGTTGTTAGCTGGAACATAGCTGGTTTGGCACGCAACATTGACATTCCCGAATGGAACTCATTTATCGAATCCTTCGAGATATGTATGTTCCAGGAAACCTGGTGCTTGGAGCCTCGACACAAAGTGGGTTATACTAGCTACTTTGTACCGGCCGTTCGATCCCCCGGAGGAAGAGATCGCCCCTCTGGCGGCCTTCTAATCTGGGTAAACATTTCCTTGGGTTTTTCATTCGGTGTATAGATACTAAGTCCCTCGACTTACAGAGACTAACAGCTAGAGGGCCACGTGGGGGGAGGGTGCTTGAGATTCTTAACATTTATGTTAGAGGTACCAGGGGTGGCACGTCTACACTGTCCCTTACGGGCGTTGACGACGAGCTTAGATCCTGTGGAGCTGACTCGTTTGTCATGCTGGCTGGGGACTTTAATTGTACCTTCGAACCCCTAGCAGTGGAAGACATACTGGGCACTCAGGAGGATGATGCTAGGAGAGGTATCCCCCCCCTTTCTTTGTCACTAATTAAGAGATGGACCCAAAGTGCCATTGATCTTAATGCCCTTTGCTTGGAACATGGTGTAAGGGCAGTAAATGGCAGGACAAATCAGATCCTTGCGGGGTACACACGTTCAACAGGGTAGGTCAATCCTCCAGAATTGACTATATCCTGTTGAACTATAATCTTTGGAGCCATGTGTTGGATATGGTGGTTCTCCCCTCCACCGATAGTGACCACAACTCCTTATCCTTGTCACTGTCCCCCTTGTGGACGGCTGGGACTAATGAACAAACTCCCCATGATTGGAAATCGTCACGCGAAGTTTGCCCTTCAAATTGTGGGAGACTGTTAAAATGGAGGAATATTGTTGGCAACGAGGGTAAGATTGTAGAAGTTAGATCAATTATGGCCAATGTTCTGTCCAGTTTGGAACTTGACACAATTAGCGCCCACGAGATCTCCACGTTGTTTGGCCAAACTACTAAAGCCCTAGGCGACCTTTTTTCAGTTCGTAATGCAAGTACAAGGCCCATCAACAGATGTCGCCCTAAGGGCAATCATGGTTGGTATTCCCCTGCCTGTCGTAACGCCAAAAGGGACCTAATCAATGCAGTTAAACTTAAGGACGGTGGCTTGATTAGTAATGCTAGGAAAAGCTATAGAGGTGCCATCTCCAGGGCAAAGTCAGAGTGGGAGAACCAGTTTTGGTGTGATCTGAAACTGGCAAGCTCTGCTAGGGACTCGAAGGGCTTTTGGGAATTGATTAGAGCTAGAGACAAGCCTGTGGACTTGCTTATAACCTGCAATATCCCAGAGGCCCTGTGGTTCGATCACTTTTCCCATCTCTATAATGTGGTAACGGGCAATGGGGGAGATTCCATTGATGCCCCTTCACTAGACCACTTTGAGCTGAGCATAGACTCTTTGTTCACGGCCATGGAAGTAGAGGGTGCAATTAAGTGTCTTGTCCCTAACAAAGCTGCGGGGCCGGATGGCCTACTAGGGGATTTGTTACGTATTAACCCGTTAGAATGGGGGAAACTTATTGCCGCACTACTGAATGCTAGTTTTGCTGATGCAGCTCTCCCAGAATCCTGGAGGGGTGCTGAGGTCGTCCGGATCTTCAAGAAAGGAAATCGGGACGACCCAGCAAATTATCGCCCTATAAGCCTATTGGATTCTATACAGAAGGTGGCAGGAAAGGTGGTCTTGGCGAGGGTTCTGCAGTGGGTAGAGGAAAAGGGTATCCTTTCCGATTTCCAGGCAGGTTTTAGATCAGGTACTGGGACAATCGAGCAAACATTCCGGTTGATGATGCTATATTGGAAAGTGGTGGTACTAGGCAAAGGCAGTCTGTACCTTGCATTTATAGATTTGCGGACTGCCTTTGACTTGGTCCCCCGTAGTCATCTCTGGAGGGTGCTATCTGGGTTAGGTTTACCCCCATATTTATTGTCCCTGCTAATCAAGCTGCATGCAGAAAATTTTGCGCAAATCAGGGGGGGCAACCAGGGTCAAAAGACATCACGAATACCTGTAAACAGAGGTGTCCGTCAGAGATGTGTTCTGGCCCCCACTCTGTTTTCACTGTATGTTAACGGAGTGGTGGACCACCTCTTACAAATCCCTTCAGACGCTCCATCGCTGGCGGGCAGGAGAATACCCACTCTTCTGTTTGCAGACGATACCCTCCTGATTTCCAAGACCCCGGCAGGGCTGCAGAGCCTCTTAACTAGTTTTCAGTCTTTCTGCAACTCGAGGGGACTAGAAATTAATACTGGGAAGACAAAGTATCTGGTTCTAAATCCCCCGAAGAAGATTGACAGGCCACCTACATTAAAATCAGTCCCCCTAGAAAGGGTCAAAGTTTTTGACTACTTAGGAATTCGCCTTTGTGACACCATGAGATGGAATTGTCACCTCCAAAAGATGCTGTTGAGTCATAAGAGGGTGGTGGGGGCATTACTCAAAGAACAAAGGGCCTCCTCCCTTAAACTGATTGCTCCGGTACTTGATATTTATAGGGCAAGAGGTGTGAGTGCGGCACTCTATGGGGCGGAACTTTGGGGTGCACAGAATGTGGACCAGCTGTCTTGCTCAGAAAATAAATTCTTTAAGGACCTAATGGGGCTTCCACACAGCACTCCAACCTTGCCATTACTTCTAGATACGGGTAGTTGTCCCATTAGAGATCAGGCACAGCTGCGTCCTCTCCTTCTGTGGGCTCACATTTGGAGAGTTCCAGAACTGGCCAGCTACGCAGATGGTTTGAAAGATGTCTTATCAAGGCCAGGTTGGTCAAAATCAGCTGGTTGAAGGAAGTCAAGCGATTATTGGTAGAATTGGGTCTAGAAGAAGCTTGGCAGTCAAGGACTGCTCCTCCTAAGTCTGTCCTGAAAAAACTGTATTGGAGCTGGGTGAAAGATGTGCGAAACAATAATCCTAACCAATGTAGGTCTACTGCCAAATTTATTTTAGTGAAGGAAGTCCCATTTTGCGAGCCCTATCTCGATATTATATTAAAACCTAGAGATAGGGCACTTTATTTTAAATTTAGAATAGGAACACTTCCTGTGGGCGAACTGACAGCTAGGTGGAAGGCCCCGGGTCAGACAATTCCCTTCTGCCCGCATTGTACGACAAGGATAGAGTCAGTTCCCCACCTCCTATTTGTATGCCCCGCTTATGAAGCTCCCCGTTGCAGGTGGTTGAAACCTCTCTGTAGAGAGTTAGGAACCAGACACCATAGGGAGGCCTTACGAATTCTGAAAACAGACCCACGGCCCCTCTTTGCCTGGGCATGGCGAAGTTTTTAAGCTGGGCATGGCTGATCAGATCAAATAGGCTTTTGTATTTTGTTTAATTCTGGTTGTAGATTGCTATCCTTTTATGTAATTTATTGGCGCCTTCCTACCATGAATTATATGTACTTTTGTTATGAATTGGCTCCTTTTATCTTTTTAAAATAATGTGTGTATATGTATTGCTTTTTAAGACATGTTTTTGTCGAAATAAAGCCATTTTGAAAAAAACATTTAATTAATTTTTGCTGTATTTTTTTGCAATTGCTATGAAGGCGATATCTAATGGAAAATAATGCATGGCATAACAAATGAAATCATGATATGAAGAAAAAAAGCTAAAGAAAATGTTGAAGGCACACATCAGGCAGGTTACAATGGCAGAGCTTGACTGTAATAAGAGGTAGAAGAGAATTCTGAAGTCACAGTGAACCTGCACAAACCTTCCTTTTGTTTCTGTAGAAACAGAGCAATAGAGATTGTCAGCGATCAGTGCTTAATTTGAGCCTGTGGTTTCTGGTGCTCAGCCCCGGTACTTAATTGACAACACCGCCACTTAAGACAGTCTGCCACAAGGTGGCCCAGTTTGTCTAATTTAGAGATGAGCACAACAACAGTTGTTCATTAGTTGAATATACAATAAATATGACTCTTACCTGCAGCCCGCGGCCCAAGCCATTCTTATTGCTTTTGGGACCTGGAATAGCCTGAATTGTCAAATTTGCTACCTCTAGTAGAGTGGAATTGGACAGTCGTTGAGGTGACTCAGCTTTAGCTCATGTCTGTTCAGCTGTACAAAGGAAGGTAATGTTCTCTCCATTGTCTTTAGTGATTTTACATTTACATTCTGTAAACTGGATTAATTATTGGTATGAACCAGGTGCCTGTGAATGTAGGGTAGCACTGGAGCGGCAAGCACAGGTACTGGTGGGCAGGGAGAGGGCCTCTTACTTCAAGGATAGGAGGGGCATGGGCAGGGGGTTGTAAGAGGGGCAGGACTTGGGAGGGCACCACAGCACCCTTGATCAGAAGGGCAAATGACACCAAGGAACAGGCGGTGCCAAGACAGCAGGGATCAGGAGAGGGCGGGTACAAGGAACCAAGGATCAGGTGGGGACAAGGAACCAGGGATCAGAAGGGGGCGGGGCAAGGAACCAGGGATCAGAAGGGGAAGGGGACAAGGAAACAGGGATCAGAAGGGGTGGGGACAAGGAACCAGGGATCAGGAAAGGGTGGGGACAAGGAACCAGGGATCAGGAGGGGACAAGGAAACATGGATCAGGAGGTGACGAAGAACCAGGGATCAGGAGGGGACAAGGGACCAGGGATCAGGAGGGGGTGGGGACAAGGAACCAGGGATCAGGAGAGGGTGGGGACAAGGAACCAGAGATCAGGAGGGGACAAGGAACCAGAGATCAGGAGAGGACAAGGAACCAGAGATCAGGAAAGAACAAGGAATTAGAAATCAGAAGGAGACAAGTTACCAGAGATCCAGAGGGGACAAGGAACCATGGATCAGGAATGGACAAGGAATCAGGTATCAGGAGGGATCAAGAGGGGACAAGAAACCTGGGATCAGGATGGGGCATGACACCAAGGTTCAGAAGGGAACAAGACTCCAGGGATCAATACACCAGTGATCAAAAATGTACAAAACACTTGTGATCAGGAGGGGGTGAGGACACCAGAGATCAGGAGGGCACAAAACACCAGAGATCAATAGGGGACAAGACAACAAGGACCAGGAGGAGACAAGGAACCAGGGATCAGGAGGGAGCCAGAAACCAGGGATCAGGAGGAGGCAAGGAACCAGAGATCAGAAGGGGACAAGGAACCAGAGATCAGGAGGGGACAAGGAACCAGGCATCAGGAGGGGACAATGAACCAGGGATAAAGAGATGACAAGGAACCAGGGATCAAGAGGGGACAAGAACCAGGCATCAGGAGGAGACGAAGAACCATGGATTAGTAGGGGACAAAGAATCCGGGATCAGGAGGGGAGAATACAGCAAGGGCCAGGAGGGGACAAGGAACCAGGGATCAGAAGGGGACAAGGAGCTAAGGATGAGGAGGGGACAAGGAGCCAAGGATCAGGAGGGGACATTGAACCAGGGATCAGGAGGGGAAAAGGAACCCGAGAGCAGAAGGGGACAAGGAACCTGGCATCAGGAGGCGACAAGGCACCTGGGATCAGGAAGGGACAAGGAACCAGAGATCAGAAGAGGACAAGGACCCAAAGATCAGAAGGGGACAAGAAACCAGAGAACAGAAGGGGACAAGGAATCAGGGATCTATAAGGGACAAGGGATCTGGAGGGATCAAGAGGGGAGATGTAACCAGAATGGGGCATGATACTAAGGTTCAGAAGGGAACAAGACTCCAGGGATCAATACACCAGTGATCATAAATGTAGAAAACACTTGTGATTAGGAGGGGGTGGGGACACCTGGGATCAGGAGGGCACAAAACACCAGAGATCAAGAGGGGACAAGACAACAAGGGTAAGGTGAGGAGAAACACTAAGTATAAGGAGGGGACATGAATTGGATTCAGAGAAAAATTAGTAAAGAGGGGACAAGACACTGTAGATAGAATCTGTCACGGTACACTGGATAGATGGAGGTCGAAACAACTGGGATAAGATTGGACAACACACTAGGAATAGGAGTGGGGCATGTCACCAAAAACAGGCATTAGTGGGGCACAGCACCAAGATTAGGAGTGGTACAAAACACTAGGGGCAATGAATGAACACTACACTAAGGATAGAAGGGACATACGACCGGAGATCAGGAGTTAGAAGTGATATGAGACCTTGGGGTAGGAGTGGAAAATTTCCAGAGATAAGGCGTTGACAAGACTCTAGGAATAGAGGGCACATTACACAAGGAATTATGAGGGGACAAGTAACCAGCCACTAATGTTTAAAAGAGGGCACACAACCAGAGATTCAGAGGAGAATGGCAGCTATCGTTAGGAGACGACAAGACAGCCGGCATTTGGAAGGCATATACAACAAGGTTTTGGAGTGGACAAGAAACCGGGGATTAGAAGGCATCATGATCAGTGGGTATAGGAGGGGTCTAGATAGCAGTGTTAAAAGGGGGACAAGACTTGCAGGATAGGACGGACATGCCACAATGGATTATCAGGGGACAAGAAACCAGGTATTGCTCTTAGACAAGACACTTGAGATTAGGAAGGGAAGTTTAGAGATGCTGCTTGTAGAATCATGCAAAAACAACAAGGTGATGGATGGAATGCTTGAATTAATCTCAGCCACAGGCAATTGCCCAGGCCTCATCCCAATCCAATGTTTTTCACCCACCATGCCACCTTAGTTTGGACCAGGCATATTCAAATCAGTCTTGACCTTGCTCCTCATGGGAACAGTCCAGCCCATACAATCACCAAATAGCTGAAAAATAAATTCCCATAAGTAACATCAAATATGTCACCTATTTAAAACTCTTGTTCTAGAAAACAGGGAAATTAGATCTAGTTGCCAAACAACCATCAAACCACACCTATTTACATATGAACAAAAAGAGAGAGAATGTATGGAGGCGAGAGACACAGGGCCCAATTCACAAAGGTAAACTGAGACGAAATTCTAACTTTACGACCTTTGCTATTCAGAAAGGGCATTTACAAGTAGTAAAGTTAGACTTTTGTCTCAGTTTTTATCTCAGTTAAACTTATGACCAAAACTTAAGTTTAACTGAGACAAAAGTCTAACTTTACCATTCGTAAATGCCCTTTGTGAATACCGAAGGTCGTAAAGTTACACTTTCGTCTCAGTTTGTTTTTGTGAATCGGGCCCACACAATTTTATCTAAGATATTGAAATTATTGTTAAGTTCTTGATATCCAGATTATTAGTTATAGAAACAAAGACCATTTCTCAATAACTGACTTGTTCAAGAGTAAGGAAGGTGCACTCGATGCGGAGTCAATTAATCAGGCCAATATTCGTTCCAAAATTACTACTTTTATTACTTTAGTCATAAAACCTGGCACACAGCCAACGCGTTTCGTTCCCAGTTGCCAGAGGGAACTTCGTCAGGGCTCAGAGACCTCCTGTTTAGGAATCAGTATATAGTGCGTAATGAGAAGTTATACAATTCCAAAATGCGATAACTTTCAAATCAGAAGTGGGCAAATATAGTGAGATCTCAGATCACAACACGAGTCCAAAAGTGGCTCCTTCTCCCAAGAGCTTCATAATAAATGGTTCCTGGTGTTTGACCTTTACGGAGCATGATGTACAAGACTCGGCATGATAACCGGCATATATAAAATGGTAACCAATTTTCCCAGTTAGAATTCGCACCAACAGATTCACCCTATATGTTCCTATTTTTCCTGTGTCTGCTTGTTGATGAGTAATCTTAACCAAGTTTCTTCTATTTCTCCACCCTCTGCTTTCCAGTAACACAACTCCTTGTTTACCATTTGAAACTTATATAGACAATTTTGACTCCCCTGTTTTGTCTCTGATGGGTCTCTTGATACCCAATGACCTGCGCAAAAACTTACATTTTGAGACTTGTGTTTCTCATCAAAATATTTCTTCTACAAAACGTGTTTCGTCATTAGACGCAATCTCACTATTGTCACTCACATTGTGTGAAACATTATTACATCTTTTTCTTTCTAACCAACCTGGAAATAAATTAGTATGTGCTTTTCTTCCCCTAAGTAATTTGAACGGGGACAATGAAGTGCCACGTTGTAACTCCAAAAATATGTTTTTCTAGAACTTGCAAACATCATGCACTGATGTCACAACTGTCTGAAGTCCACTTTGAGTAATAATCAATTAGCAAAATTAAATATCTCATGTTGTTTTGAAAAATCAGATATGGACCTGAAACATCCAATCCCACGTTATCCCATGCAGCATCATGAAATGTGACAGGATGCAACAGCCTTTCATTGGCTTTCCAATGCTTATCAGAAAGAAGACATTTAGCGCAAATATCAATAAAAAAAATATGGGTTGATTATCCATAGCAGGACACCAATAAAATAGTTTCTATCTTTTACATGTCTTGTTGACATCCGAATGGCCTTGGTGAGTTAGAGAAATGATGTCCTTTCATAAAAGTTCAGGTGGTACAAATAGCTCACCTCTCTTGATCATATCAATGACAATGGACACATTATCAGAAACTAGAATGTTTTTAAATCACCTAATAAAAGGGCCTCTTTTCAGGCCAGCCATTGGATATGAATTGTTTGACTTTTTTTGCAAATCACCATCATGCCTCCATCATTTCTTTTCTGTCACCTTACTCGCACACTGACTCACAGCATCCACTGCAGGTACAACACACTCTTGTCATCACTTAAATGTTTCTCATCAGCATCATCTAGTGGCATATGTGACAAACAATCAGCCCAAAATTTCTTACCGCCAGCCAAATGTTTCTTCACAAGCCTGTATTCTTGGAGCTTCGACACCAGTCTAACTAACCTTGCAGACACATTACTCGTTCTACTGCCACTCAAAATGTGAACCAAAGGTTTATGGTCAGTAAAACGTTCAAATTCACAACCCTATATATACATTCTGAACTTTTGAACAGTGTACAAGCTAATGCCTCCTGCTGGATGCTGCTGTAATATCTCTCTCTTTGCCTTAATGTTCTGGAAGCAAAAGCCACAGTTTGCTCCTTGCCTGACATCCATTGACTAAGAACAGCACCTAAACCCATCAGATTTGCATCACCAGTAATCATGCACTTCCTTCCTTCTTAAAATGCTCTCAAGTCTAGTGCTTCTTCAGTCACATTCTTAACTATAGCAAAGGCTGCATCCAGTTCACTAGATCACAAGAACTTTTCGCCTTTTCTCAGTAAAACTCTCAATGGCTCCATTATCTGTGGCAAATCCTTGCACAATGCAAGCATAATACTCAGCCAAGCCCAAAAATAAATGAAGGGAATCTCTATCTTCAGGCAGAACTGCCTCCTGGATGGCTTTGATTAAACAAAACGTAGGTTTAATACCTAATGAAGAGATCATGTGACCCAAATAGTATAACTCTTGTGTACAAAATATTTGCATTTACTGCGCCTGGTGGTCAGGCTAGTTTGGAATACAATAAACAGCACATTCCTTAAAATCAGATTATGATGTTCCATGCTTTCTGCAAAAATGATGGGCCTGCACACCTTTCATGTATAAAAAAACTAACTGTCCATCAATTTCTGGAAAACGCTGGCTCCTGAAGCAAGCCCAAATGGCATCCTTCGATAACTGTAAGCACCGAATGGTGTAACACAAATTGTCAATTGTTGTGACTCAGGTGTCAGGGCAATCTGATGATATGCTGATCATAGATCAATAACTGAAAAATATTTAGCTCCTCTTAAATTGGCTAGGAGCTCATATAATTTAGGAAGAGGATGGCAATCAACAAGTTTATTTTTCTTAAGCACTAAAGGTCAGCGCATAACCTGATCTTACCTGATTTTTAGTGCTACTACCAAAGGAGACACTCAATATGATGAACCACATGCTTCACTAATCCTTCCTTAATAATTTTTTTATGACTTGCTTACTTTGTGAACTATAGGTTGTGTCTTTGGTTTGAATTTGATGTGATTCTCAAACCTGTTCAAAGAAAATATCATTAAACTCAAATACAATATTTTTAGTAGTAGTGCCACACGAATTACCAGATACATATGCTAAAGGCATGTCTCCAACAACCACAGGATTTTCAGCACCTGAGTTAAGATACAATCCCATGTTTGCCAAATCCAACCACCCAATGATGCATTTGCCCTTAACTGCAATGTAAATCTTCGAAGTTGTAACTCTTCCTAAAAAATTCTAATTTTGACATAAAATAGCCCAGCATGTCAATGTTTTTTTCGCCAATAGCTATTGGGTTTACATTTGTTGGCAAAAGTGTTACTTTATCTTTCTCTTTATCATAAGAGGTTGTATCTCTTGGAATGGTGATTGGGAATCCCAAATCCGCCACAACCTGCAAAGAGATGTCATCAATGATACCTTTACATAAAGGTCCTTTAACAGACCTTGCACTTGTTTAGGAATTGCATTCCATAGTTAACACCACACTGAGTCTTTCTGTACAAAGGTCCTCTTTTACATCTACGCTACTGACCTTATTCTTTACCACATTCTTGTTGCTTCTACATACAGCTTAAAAATGACCAGTTTTATTTTACATAACATGTAACATTTTCCAACAGCTGGACATGTGGGATTATTGCTAAGGTGACTCTTAGATCTGCACCTATAGCAATTATAAGTCAGTTTATTTGCAGCAATTTTCTCACCTTCGCCACGTGCATTAACTGAAGAAACATACACGATCAATGTCATGTTATATTCACTAGTGACAATAGAGAGCTAACAAAATCTCCTGGATTTAATGCTTTGAAAGAAACCATGAATCTCTCTATGCCTCTAGCTAAGTCAATGACTTCCTGCAGCGTTGGGTACCTACAACTTAGTAATCTTTCCTGAATCTTTCTTGAATGACAATTGAAAACAAATTGGTCACAGATATATCACAACATTAATGCCAAAATCGCAAGTTGCAGCTAAAACTCTTACTGAGACATATCCCACAACACTCTCCTCAATGTGCTGCTTATGCATGTTTCTCAAGCATGATACGTGGTTCATCTGACTACTGTTTGCTTTACCTTTCAATAACGACCGTGTAAAAATTCCACGCAGCATTACCTGCCTCTCCCTGTGCCAAAGGTGCAACTGGCAAATAATCAAAAACTTCTTGAGCAGCTTGACCCGGACTGCGAAACAATAATGCTTGCTCTCGAGCAGGACTGTAGTCTGCTGCATCTATAGCAACAAGATAATCTTCGAATAACCTTAACCATTGTTTCTATTTGATTTGAGATTTTCCAGGATGTAAAAGAAACAGAGCTGGTTGCGGAAAATGTTTAAAAGTTGGTGTGCTAGAATTCTCTATAACTTCCAGTGATAGAGACTGTTGTGCCAAGGGTGCCAGAGTAAAGATTCAGAGACTTTCTTCAAAGATGTAGGGCTAGATGTATGAACATTTACATTTGCGAGTCGCAAATTGCGGCAAATTGCGAATCGCAATTTGCGAGTCACAAAAGTGAATGTACAACAGTGTCTCAGACACTATTTGCGATTCCCAATGGGGTCGCAAATGGCATGCTTCATTATTATTCATGAGGCAGTCGCAATTTGCGACCCCATTGGGGATGGCTAGCACTCATAGGGATGGTGGCCTGCTGAGGTCAGCAGACCACCATGTCTGGGACTGCTATTTTATTTAAGCAGTTTTTATTTGTTTAAATGCATCCCATTTTCCTTACTGGAAAACGGGATGCATTTAAAAAAGAAAAATTAAACTTTTCAGTTTCAATTTTTAAGAGCAGGCAGTGGTCCCTTGGACCACTGCCTGCTCTTAAAAAATATTTTCGCACCTATTCACAAAGGAGACGGGGTCCCCTGGGGACCCCTTCCTGTTTGCGAGTGGTTTACCACCCTTTTGAAAAGGGTAGGAAACTGAGAGTGTTTTGGGACCATAAATGCAATTGCAAAACAGTCATACAATGCAGTCAGACTGGCTATTAGGAAGGGATGCCCTTGGCATGCCCCTTCTTAATAGCGAATAGCAAACCATATTTTGTGAGTCGCTAATTGGTTAGTGACTCGCAAAATATGGTTTGTACATGGGGCTGACCAATTTTGCGCTCGCAAACGTGCCGAATTCCCATTTGTGGCTGCAAGAAACGGTCGTACATCTGCCCCTAAGAGCTTTAGATATATATGATGTGAAATAAATAAATCCAACAGCATGCCGGACAAGAGTTTCAAAATAAATACCTTGTAATTTGAAAATCCTTGCTAAATCCAGTGTATTAATGATCTGTATGTATAAATTCAACTTGTCGATAAGGATCGCACATCCGTCTACTTTGATATGGCCCAAAATGGCCACTAAGGTGCGACGTAGTGACGTGAGCATAAGCGACGTAAACGCTATGCACGACTCACAGGAATAAGCAGGTCGAAACTTCTTGCTTGGCATTCTCCGAGGCTCAGCTTGCGCAATGCAGCGTATTTTAAATGATGGCCTTCGTGCTGTAAATAAATGCTGGTGCTGAAAGTAGCTGGGTGTGGAAGTGAAGCAGTGAGTCTCATGCACAGCTTACACCATATGTTTGCGCTGGGTGTGGAGTAGAAGCGGTATGTCTCACGCACAGCTCACGCCATATGCTTGCACTGGCAGATGTTACAATAAAGGTAAAATAAATATGAACAGTTACCAATCAGCACTCAAGGGCTTTTCTAGTTGAAGAAGGAGTTTGCAGCAATCCGATGAGTATCATTGAAAAGAACTGAAATAAGTCCAACTGAGGAAAAATTGAGAATATAATAATAAAAGTCTCCGGGTCAGTGGGCAATGTACGGTAAAGTGGTTCACTCATCGCCAAATATGTGGTAAATGAATCTCTTCAGCCAAAATGAGTTTCAACAAAGTTTATTCCAAAACAATTGCCCACAACAGGAATCGACGAGCGAGCCTCAGGTCCCAACAGCTGCGGGCCGTCAGTCGCTGCGGGAACGCAACACCCCCACTCCATTCCAGAACGCGAGGACCATACAAAAGAATACAAGGTGAGTATGATGTGAAGTCAAGTAAAAGATAAATAAACAGCTCTGTAACCTCATTACAACCTACAAAACACGTCCTAATTTGTGATGCTGCTCCCCACCTCAAGTGAGCAGAAAAGACACATTGTGAAAGGATGCATCTTGGAACGGTTTTGTAACTCTTTGTGGTTTGTAACTCATGTTTTCTTGCTTTCCATTTGCTGGCTATATTTGTTTTAGGCTGTCCAGCTTGAGTTTGGACCTGCATCCCTATAATCTACTCCACTGCTCTCTAAGCCACTCTACTCCACTCTACCACTGCACTCTGACACTCTACTCTGCAACACTGCACTCTCTGCCACTGAACTCTACGCCAAGGTACTCTGCACTACTCCACTCTACACCACGGCACTCTATGCCTCTGCAGTCTACAGCATAATACTATACTCTGCACCACTCTATTCTACTCTGCTGTGCACCATTCTATGCCACTGTGCTCTCAGCCACTCGACTCTGCTCTGCACTCTACGCCACTGCACTCTATGCCACTCAACTCTACTCTGCGCCACTGCCCTCTGTATCACTCAACTCTACGCTACTCCACTCTGCACCACTCTACGTCACTCTACTCTATGCCACTGCACCCTATGGCACTCTATTCTACACTGCAACATTCCGCTCTGCACCACTGCACTCTGCACCACTCTAATCTAAGCCACTGCATTCTACGATGCTGCATTGTACAAAACTGAATTCAATGCCACTGCACTCTGCACCACCATACTCTGCAATACTTGACACCAATGCACTCTTCACCAGTCCACTCTACTCTATGCCACTCCAGTGTATGCCACTGTACGCAAATGCACAGTATGCCACTCCAATACACGACACTCTCTGCCACTCCACTCTACAACACTCTACTCCACTCTATGCCATTCCACTCTTTTCCATTCCACTGCATGACACTCCACGCCACTCTCCTCTACGCCACTAACTTTTAGCCATGCTGAAAAGCAACCACGCTGATGTACAACATAGCTAAAACACATTGGCAAAGCCAATAACTCTTGTATAGGTGAGACCTATTGGCTTTGCCAATAATTGTTACTTTTTGACTTCGAAGCTTTTCAGGTGGTTGAATATCTTCAAAGAAGCAAGCTTAGAAGCTGTAGCAGAAAGGGCTTAAGGAAGTTGGGGACATTGATTACGCAGTTCCTCTGCATTCTTGAGATGCCTGCATGGTTGTCCCTGTCCTACAAGAATTAAATTATTTCTAGGTCCAAAACTTTTGGACACATCCTGCAAGCTTTATTATCTTTAAGAATAGTCCTCAAATGTTCAGGAGTTTCTCCTTATTCGTTGGTCTACTTATCCACCTGCAGGAGTTCCCACAACTCTGCTTTCAGGTCAGCTGTTGAAGTGCATATAGAAATGTATGGGAAGTATGGGAACTGTGACGCTGCATGCAATGGGGGCAGAGTCAGTGAGCATGGGAGGGGGTGAAAGGTGTGGCTAAAACACAAAATATTCTGTACTTTTTTTGGTATTTCTCCGTCATGGACCTACAAATAAAATAACGCGCTGAGTTAAAAAAAAAAAGAAAAACGTGTTACTCAGTGGGTAATGCATGATAGTATGTTATTAAACCTCTGTTAGTGAATACACTACAGCGGTCTGTGTGTAACCAGGGAGCCACAGAATCAAATCTTTGCTGCAGTGCGTAATTGTAAAACAACATAAGTGCTAGGGCTCTCGTCAGAAGGCCACTGCAGCTTGCACAACACACCTGCCCCTGCCATACTGCAATGATAGTAACAACACAACTACCAACCATCGCACTCCCACAAGTGTGACAATTTAGGCTATTTCAGGCTCCCAAACTATGAGAATGGGATGTAGTAGTCATTTTTAATGTATATTGAATTAATAAATGACTGTTGTTGTGGTCATCTATAAATCAGCCAGACAGAGCACTTTGTGGCAGACTGTAACAAACCATGGTGTTGACAATTAAGTGCCGGTGCATCACCAGAAACCACCAGCTCAAATTAAGCACTGCTTCGTTGGTGCAGTGGAGAATAGTGACTTGCGTATTTTTAATGCTGCGAGTTCACTGCCTGAAACAGAAAGCACTGTGAATAAGTAAGTCATTATTTTAAACTTACACATAGTATAAGATAGACTGCTGCAAAATGTGCAAAAAGTTTAAGATAAAAAGGTGTTTCTAAAATAAAGAGTTTAGTGATACCCATTAGTGTGCATAATGCAATTTTTATTTTTACTTAACTGTCCTTTGAAACACCTTGTCAAGGGTAGCAGGCGCTATGTAAACACAATTACAACTAAAAGCATGCACTTCACTGCTCAGTTGTTAACCTTTTGCACTACCACTCAAAGAGAATAAGCCAGCTTTGAATGATTCGATCAATTAAAGCCGGGGAGGGGATATGGTCTAATGGCTAGTGCGAGAGCGGTCGATCTCGATGCTGGGGAACCGGGGTTGAGTCTCGGCAGGGAACCTCAACGTCCTGCGATTCTGGACAAATCACTTAATCTTCCTGTGCCTAAAACAAAAATTAATTTTCACGTCTGTAACGCATAGGGTGCTCATGTAAAGCGCTATGATACCTTCGGTCGAGTTTACGCTATATAAAACTACAAAAAATAAAAAGCCAGTACAGGATCCTAAGCAACCTTTAGAAATGAGGATTACCCTTTACATTTGCAAATTAATTTGTTGCGCACATGCGCATTTCTTTGAGGGAAGCAGGCACCCTGGCAGGAAGGCTTGTTTAGCTGTCTGCCTGGCTTTGGTTTTCATAGGAACTTCACTGAGTGACACTTCAGCTGAAGCATTGAATTAACTCTCCTGGGACTGTTGTCTTTTTACAAAAAGTAGGAAAACGGTTTTTCATCAATCAAAACAGTATGGGCACGCCGTGGCCCTCTGATCATGTCCACTTCGACCTATGTTTCGGGTCCGTGAAAAATGTCAATTTGAAATTGGTCCACTTGAATACTTAGAGGTAGGAGAAAATTTCAATCTCTTGTAGGGTGACCAACAGTCCGTAATTTTCACAGACTGTCATAAATTAGCCCTAAAGTCCGTTGTACGTGATGAATGTGTGTATTTTTAGTCTCTCGGCTAAAGAACAAGAGTTCATTTCCACCATTGAGATTCCCCAGCTGACGTGCAAGGGTGGGAGTCCCCTGTGCTGTATCCCGGAAGGAGGGGCAGACGGCTAAAAAATAAAACAAGCCTTCTTGCCAGGGTGTCTGCTTCCCTAAAGAAATGCAAATGTGTGCAATTAGTTACTTGGCAAATGTAAAGGCTGCTTTGAGGCGTTGATTGATGGAATCACTTGAAGCTTCCTGATGACAAGATATTTTCTTTTTGTGAGGTACTGTAAGGGTATTCCAAGCTGAGCTGTGGAGTGTGTCCTTTTAAAGAACAGTTATAAAAAATGGATGCAATAGGTTTAGTCTGACTATTAATGAAAGCTATCCTCTAGAAGCACTTTTTATCTTTCACCTAAATTTATTATCATACTGTGTATTATGCACGTTTAAAATAATGACTTAAAAATTCACAGGGGCAGATTTACAAGCCCCTTGCGCCTCTTTGCGCCGCCATTGCGTCACTTTTTGTGATGCAACGGCGGCGCAAACAATGTGCGCTATTTACAACATTACGCATGTAGGGAGATGCGTCCCGTTGTAAAGCCCTGCGTCACATTATACCTGCGTCAAGTATAATGTATGCAGGGGGACGTTCCTATGCAGGAAAGCTTGGTAAAAGTGACGCAGTGAAATCTACAAGATTTCACTGCGTCACTTTTAGGACGGCACTGCGTCAAAACCTTACGCCTGCTTGAAGCAGGCGTAATGAGTGATGCAGTGTACTGGGAATAGGCCACAAAATGCATTGCTGGAGTTGCGTCGTGCTTGCGACACAACTCCAGCAATGCCTGACTTTTGCCCCAACAGATGCGTCAGAATTTCTGACGCATTTGTCAATCCTTCGCCATGGTGCGCTGTATTGTAAATATGGCGCATCCATGGTGGCGCAAGCATTTTTTAGGGTGGCGCAAGGAAAGTGACGCATCTCTATAGATGCGTCACTTTCTTGTAAATCTGCCCCACAGTGTTTTCAGGGATCCTAGCACTAACAATACATGTTACTTTTCCCTGCTGCACCAAACAGGATTACATTCTGTGGGCTTCTGGTTGCACACATATAGATCTGTAGTGATCACATTAACCAACAGAGGTTTCAAAACATAAAATAGTGCATTTCCCACCAATTAGTTTAACTTTTATTAGTTTTTCAGTACATTATTTTATATGTAACCTGACGGTGAAAGATCAACAAAATAGTTACAGAATATTTGTCTCTTTCATTCTTCCTCCATGCTCACTGGCCCCGTCCCCAAGGTAGTATCCATACTTTTTTTTAATTCACTTCAACCACTGCACTGAATAGCTAAGAGGTGGGCAGGCCAACAGATTAACAAAGAGAGCGAGCCACGGGTGTGGCTCTGATCTTAGAGCCCGTGCAGAAGACAAGTGCTGATATGTTTGCAGTGTAAATCATATAACAAACATTATGTAAAATATGATATAATTCAAGAGAAGTGTATTTGAAGTATGAAGTTAAGTCACATCAAAGTCTAGTAAATCAAATGCAATACGTTTTTGTATAATTGGTATTTAAACTCACATATTGGAAAAGTGCTTTCATACACATTCATGAAGAAAAAAGAGTTTTGGTGAAGTAAAGCGTTTGCCTAAGATCACACAACCTGCAATTTATCCTGGTTTTCTAATATAAGTTTGCACAAATCAGCCAGGAAATGGGTATTTGTGTTATCCTTATATTAAAGACTTTGTTTTAACTTCTTTATGCATTTTTCTGCAATTTTTTATAGTGTGAACTCGACTCAAGCACATTACATGAGTACCACTTTCATTACACAAGGTCACATTCATGGTTTATAGGCATGTGGAGATTAAGTGGTTTGCACAGAATCATAGCATATTTAGTCGTTGCCGAAACTCAAACCTGGTTCCCCAGTTCCAAAGTCATCAGCCCTCTCCCTAACGCCACATCCTGGGTAGAGGTAAGGAGGCAGGCAAAAGCCACATGAAATCTCGGCTCGTTATGGGATCAAGGACCTCTAAGCCTCAAGCTTTCAGCGGTTCGCTCACCCCTATGTAATGTCTACAAAATTGGCAATATTCGCACATAGTGTCCTGCCTTTAGTACCTTCATTATGAACCTTTTCTTTTTAGATATTGTAACAAATTAGCCTGTGATCTGTATTTATTTAACACAGTATTCTATTCATTTTACAGGGTTGTGCAAAAACACGGTCTTCTGGTTTTAAAGGGGATTGAGAGAAATACATTAATCTAGTCAGTGGTTAAAGTGCAATATGTGTGACAATGAAGCCTGGCTTCCAATCCCAGATTTCCTGCATGGCTAAATTGCGTGATTTTAGTCTAATCAATTTACTTCATATTTTTAATTCAATCAAGTAATTCAGTTTAAGATGGACTGTGTACAAAAAAATTGCTTGTATATTTTATGAGACTAGAATGTTCCTCTATCCATAATGATAATATTGGATATCGGCCATGATGTAAGGGACAGCGGATAATTAGTTCACTTTGTTCACTCCCGTTGATGTTAAGAGGGAGGGTTAATGAATGCTTTAAAGTTCATGTGTAAAAATGTTCCCTTCAAATAAATGTCAACGCAATGTTGTGATCTAATGCACTAAACTGAAACACTACCATATGTCTGAAAAAAAGATTTATTGTTGCATGCCAAAAGAGGTTACATAGCTTCAGAGTAGCCAGGTATTTAGCAATAGATTCCATCGTACCACTACAGAAGAACAGTGCTGGGCTTTTCCTGAAGAGTTAGCATACCATTGTTAAACTTTTCTATGTAACATACAGATTCATAATAAACTGCCCCTCCCCATCCCCCTACCCAGTTGCCGCTGCTTTAACTATCAGCATAGGGAAGCAGAGCAATGAACCAGGCAGTTCTTAGAAGAAAATGTTCTAGAGGGGAAATCATGACAGTGTGTCGAAGGTAGGTGCCCTTAAACCATTGACTTGAGTAGTTGCCTAGATGTGGTAAGAACAACTACTATATAGAAACAGAGGGGCAGATTTACAAGCCCCTTGCAACACATTTGCGCCGTCGTTGCATCACTTCTGTGACGCAGCAGCGTCGTAAGCAATGTGCCACGTTGCGACAAATGTACAACGTGACACATCTATGGAGATGCGTCACGTAAAGCCCTGCGTCACATTATACCTTCATCAGGTATAATGTGTGCAGGATTGGCGTTCCCACGTAAGAAAGCCTCATAAAAGTGACGCAGGGAAATCTACAAGATTTCACTGAGTACTTTTACGATGCTGCTGCGTCAAAACCTTACGCCTGTTTGCAGCAGGCGTAAGGAGTGACGCAGCACAGCAAGTATAGGCCGCCCCTGAGCAGTGCAGGAGTTGCGTTGTGGTTGCGAGACGACTCCAGCACTGCTTCACACATCTGTCAATCCTTGTGCCACTGTTCGCTGCATTGTAAATGCGATGCATCCATGGTGGCGCAAGGTTTTTTTTACGTGACGCATCTTAACTGACACATCTCTGCTGATATGCAGAGATGCGTCAGTTCATGTAAATCTGCCCTTGAGAGTACATGTGTTGAGTTGAATTATGGGGGATAGTATCATCCTTGGTGCAGTCTTTAAAGCCATCCACCAAAATATCCCACGCCTGTGCAATAAAATATTGTATCAGACCGACTCATTCCTCCCTGTGTAACAGGGTGCTCTCAGATCGAAACAAAGAGAATGAGACCTTGGCCCAACTTTCAATAACTGGAGGAAGTGAATCATTCCAGAGCAGTGTAATATTGCATTTTTCTAGAAGAAGAGCCAGGTCGAGGAACTTTGTGGAGGGTTTCTCGAACCTAGGGCAACAGCACCTCACAAACTATTTGCCTTCAAGGCTCCCACAGGATAGTCTATTCTCCTCTAGAACTTCGCACCCTCAGGCCATCCTTAGCATCTTGCAATGGGCATGACAACTTTCAAGATGGACTTCCCTTCCTATGTAAGCGGTGTGGCTCTGAGATTGGCTCTGTGGTACCGCACTTTAAATTACCCCGCCTGGCTACAGAATTTAAATGTTTGCGTTTGAAATGCCATTCCTTGGTCAAACATTATGCTGAGGTGTTGTGACTTGGTCCAAGATCAAAATCCAGACATTCTGTTCCTGACGGAGACCTGGCTTACCCAGGACTCTGTGGTGGAGCCAGCCCTTGCTCTCCCTCAGGGCTATTTCATGCAAAACTTCAATAGAGTTAGTGGAAGGGGCGGGGCAATTGCTTTCATTTTTAAATAACAATATACCTGCAGGCTATCACCAGGCAATATCCAGTTTGTGAAAGTGGCCTTTTTAATATTGAATTGAAAAGCAACTTCACGCTAGCTGTGCTGTTAATTTACCGCCCTCCAGGCCCATCCAATATGTTTAACGAGGCACTGGTAAACCTGATGGCCTTTCTGACTATTAAACCAGCCAATTTTAATATAGTAGGCGACTTGAATCTCCATTTGGACGTCAGGCAGGATGGCGACATTGTTAATTTATTAGATGGCCTTGCTGCTTGTCAGCTCACGCGATGTGTTGATGGTGCCACTAATGTCGCTGGGCACCTCCTGGATCCAGTCTTGTTGAATCCTAATCTTTTGAAGGTACTTACCCCTCTCTCTATGGCGTGGACGGACCATTTTTGTTCCCTAAGTCCATATGTCTAGTATGCCAGAACCAGTCTTCTTGTTCAGTCCTTAGTTTCAGAAGGCCTTGGCATAAGCTTTACCTCCAAAAATTGGAAGACTTTCTCCAGAAGTGATGCCCGCTGCTGGAACCCAATGTGGAAGATGCTTACAGCAATGTCCAGGGCTGGCTCTCCTCTGCGGTAGGCAATTTTGTGCCCACTAGATCGGTCAGGAGCAGTAAAAAGCAGGCTGCACCTAGTTTACTGAATCTCTGGTATTGGAAAAATGAGCTGTAAGGTTCTGTAACGCTCTTGAAGGGAATCATATGACTATTCAAGAAAAATCATATCATAAATTGATTAAGAGATCCAAAGAGGAATATTTTGCCAACAAAATAAAGATTAGCAATAATCCCACTAAAGTTATCTTTTCTCTCCTTAACAGTCTAACTGAACCTGTACTTGCTGTGGAGCATATGGAAGTCTCTAATGACCACTGTGAGAAGTTGGCAAGATATTTTATTAAGAAAGTAGAAAACATCTACTCCAGCTCAATCCCTAACATTATTGACTCCAGTCCAGCCGGGTCAAATGGCACCATCTTGCCACAACTACACTCCCTAACTCTGATGGCCCTGTCAGAATTGAGCTGCCCAAAGTATACAACTGTTTTGTTTTGTAAAATTTATTTTCAATAAAATATTTTGAAATTAAAAAAAAGAATTGCATATTCTATGGAAAAAGGTTAAATCAAGCTCATAAATCAGGCTCACCTGCTGACCCTCTCAGGCCGGACCTTTTTCTGAAATCCAGGACGGCCTCTCTGCACACCGTCTTGAATTGATGAACCTTTCATTGATATTGGCATTTGTACCTAGTTTCTGGAAGCATGCCAAAGTTATTCCTCTTTTGAAAAAAACTTCTTTGGATGCGTCAAACCCAGAAAATGTCTGGCCTAGTTCTCTTCTGCCATTCCTTGCAAAAGTAACAGAGACACATGTTATAGCCATTCTAACCAACTTCTTAGAAGAAAATCACATTCTAGACATTTCAGAGAATGTTTTTAGGTCATAGCTAAGCCTAGGCGGAGTTTGCAGAGGATAGGGAGCAGGAGAGAGAAGGGTGGGGAGCAGGAGAGAGGAAGATAGGGAGCAGGAGAGAGGAGGGTGGGGAGTAGGAGCAGGGCCGGACTGGCCATAGCGGGCACCGGGCAAATCCCCGGTGCGCCACACAGGTGGGAGCCGGTTTTGGGCCATTTTTGCAACATAGTGGAAAAATCAGCCCTGCACCAAAATCAGCCGAAAACCGGCCCCGGCAAAGAGCTCGGCCGCACCTCCAACCCCCCAAACCCCCTCAGTGGGGAGGGGGCGGCCAAGCACTTTGCCAGCGCCGGTTGTGGTTTCCAGTCCGGCCCTTAGTAAGAGGGAGGAGGATAGCTGAACAGGAGAGAGGAGAATAGGGAGCAGGAGAGAGGAGGGTGGGGAGCAGGAGAGAGGAGGAGAGGAGGATAAGGAGCAGGAGAGACGAGGGTGGGGAGCAGGAGAAAGGAGGGTGGGGAGCAGGAGAGAGAAAGGTGGGGAGCAGGAGAGAGGAAGATAGGGAACAGGAGAGAGGAGGAAAGGGAGCAGGAGAGAGGAGGGCAAGTGATCAGGAGGGTGGGGAACAGGAGAGAGGAGGATGGGGAGCAGGAGACAGAGGAATAAGGAGAGCGAAGAAAAGGGAGCGGGAGGCAGGAGAGAGGAGGGTGGGGGACAGGAGAGAGGAGGGTGGGGAGCAGGAGAGAGGAGGAAAGGGAGCAGGAGATGGGAGGAAAGGGAGCAGGAGCAGGCCCGGTTCTAGCGGGTGGGCCGGGTGGGCCCGCCACCCAAAGATGAGCCTGGCCCACCCAAACAGGAGCCTTGGCCCTCGCAGTGAGGGCTTGAAGGCAGGCGTGCGACGCACAGGTCGTGCGTGTCAGCCCAGGGAGACAGCTCCCTGGGCGCACACACACACAGACAGTTTAAGATTATTGCAGCCGCACCAAAGTATTTAACAGGTCTTTAAAAGACCATTAACATGTTAACTAAGCTTTGTTTACTTTTTTCACCCCTTCATCTCTGCATGGTGAAAGGGGACAAATCCTTTCTTTGACAACGGTAACCTTTGGTAACCTTTGCCTACTGTCCTGCTGCGTTGATATTTCTTTTTCTATGCGGCACAGGGGAAAAGTGGTCTGTTTATTCCTAGTCACCCCCTGACCCCTGCAGCTGCTTATGCATAAGGCGGTGACACAAAGTATGACTAATGGAGTAGGTAAGAGAATGTGTTACAAAAAAAAATCTTTTTAAAATCTGCACAGGCCCAGCAGGACACATACTTCGTATGTGCTTCATTTAAACAGTTTTTATCATTTCATCATAGCCGATGCTGGTCAACAATAAAACAATACAAAATGGCAATGCCCAGATAAAGTTGGTGATTAATGATCCTGCTTTAGAGCAATCGTTTGTCTGTTAGTATTTTTTAAATGCAGACGCACTGTATTTTATGTGGATAGCTCAGTGGGTTACTGCCTTTGTCACAGAGATCCTTGTGTTACTTCAGAAGTTACAATCCTAAAAAAGGCAGTGAACAATGAACTGCCACCAAAGAGCTGTAAACAAACATGAATGGTATAATTAGAACTTCGCTTTTTTTGTTTTGTGATATAGTTAGAACTTCCCTAGTCTTTTCATTATTCTAATGTTGCTAAAATGAGTATGTTTGGGCAGATATACATTTTTATCAGTAAAGCTGACCCCCATGGAATACTCTTTAAATCCTAAGGTTGTGTTTCCCCAGACCAAACGCTCTTAAAATATACTACCCACCAGAATGGATGACCTATGATTCCTACACCTTGTAATCCTCATTGACTTATGTGACATTCCCTGTAGACTGATTTACATACTTGCATGATTCATTGTCTCTGTAAGTGTGTGCGTGGTGTAAAGTACTGACATACACTACATTGATATGAGCAGCGTTATACAACAAATTAAATGCATATGAGAGAGGGGATATGTAAACATGAGGGGCGCTGGTGGAGGGTGCCAGTGAGGGAATCCGAGGAGGAGATAGTGGGAGGGGCTATGGAGCGATGAGGGGCACTGTTGGAGGATGACAGTGAGGGAATCCAAGGAAGAGGTCATGGGGTGGAGGGGGAAGCTAGGGAGAGATGAGGGGCACTGGTAGAGGGTGGTAGTGAGGGAGTCTAAGGAGGAGGTCGTGAGGGGGATGGGCTACAGAGAGATGAGGGGCGCTGGTGGAGGGTGGCAGTGAGGGAATCCGAAGAGGAGGTCATGGGGTGGAGGGGGAGCTAGGGAGAGATGAGGGGCACCGGTGGATGGTGGTATTGCGGGAGTCTGATGAGGAGGTCATGAGGGAGAGGGGCTACAGAGAGATGAGGGGCACTGGGGGAGGGTGGCAGTGAGGGAATCCGAGGAGGAGGTCATAAAGGGGAGGGGCTATGGGGAGATGAGGGGCACTTGTGGCGTGTGGCAGTGAGGGAATCCGAGGAAGAGGTCAATAGGGGGGGCATGGATGGATGAGGTACACTGTTGGAAGGTGGTAGTAAAGGTATTTATGGAGAAAGAGGTTTTTGGTGCAGCGCCAAAAAAGACTTTTGCATCAGCGCTGAAGCCGGCCCGGTCATGGCCTTTCTGTTTTTGTTTATTTAATTAGCAGTCGGGCCATAAGGGCCACTGTGGAACATACTTAAAAGTGCGTGCTAATTATATTTATTGCTCTATTCAATGTTTTAAGTATGAAGGGGATTTTACTAATGTTTTTACCAGGAGATGGTGCCTGACATGGGGCGGGGCCCAAGGTCATCTGTGAGATAAGGTGCACTGGAGAGGAATAGTGGCTAATCAAGCTTGTAAGGGAGTGCGTTGAATAGGACCCGTACCCTCCAGTTCTGCCCCCGCCCTCCACATGATTACCCAAACAATGTTCCCCACATTTGCAATAACCAAAGATTCATGTGGGGTAAAAAAGGCCATGTTACTTGAAAGATGGCTTCTCCTGTTAGATGGCGCCAACGACGGGGGCCTGTGCAGTCCTGAAGTGGTGGGGGGAACAGAGACCCGGGTCACAGGTCCTTGACCCTAAACAGGCCAAAGGTCTCCGCCCCCCCGCCACTCAGGACGCGTGTCCCTGCCCCCTGACCCGGAAGTAATAGGGGCGGGCGGTCGCCGATTGGCTGCCCGGCCGTCCAACCACCACAACTGCTGGGCGGGGCCCGGAGGTGCCGGGTCCTAAGGGCGTGCCTCGTGATACTCCGCTCTTATCAGAGTCCGTGGTCAGGTGGAGGTAGTAATGAAGAGGGATTCTCCCTGAAGGCTCACACAGAGGGAGCCCGAGAAGTGTCACTTGCCTGATACTCCCACCTCAGAAACCTCCTCTTCCCATCAAAGGAACATTACATAGAAAAAATACTTTTTGTGAGTAAATAACATTAAAAAGAGATTTGGAAAAGAGTGAGTTTTACTGGGCCTTGTAAAACTAAGAAGAGATAAAGGAGGGCCCTGAAGCAGGCCTGCCTAGACATATATGCGACACATTGAGCCCGCAGTGGCCCACCCAAATGCGTCCTTGGCCCACCCAATTAAAAATTCCTGGAGCCGGGCCTGAGCAGGAGAGACGAGGATAGGGAGCAGAAGAGAGAGGAAAGGGAGCAGGAGAGAGAGGAAAGGGAGCAGGAGAGAGAGGAAAGGGAGCAGGAGAGAGAGGAAAGGGAGCAGGAGAGAGAGGAAAGGGAGCAGGAGAGAGAGGAAAGGGAGCAGGAGATGGGAGGAAAGGGAGCAGGAGAGAGAGGAAAGGGAGCAGGAGAGAGAGGAAAGGGAGCAGGAGAGAGAGGAAAGGGAGCAGGAGAGAGAGGAAAGGGAGCAGGAGATGGGAGGAAAGGGAGCAGGAGAGAGAGGAAAGGGAGCAGGAGAGAGAGGAAAGGGAGCAGGAGAGAGAGGAAAGGGAGCAGGAGATGGGAGGAAAGGGAGCAGGAGAGAGAGGAAAGGGAGCAGGAGAGAGAGGAAAGGGAGCAGGAGATGGGAGGAAAGGGAGCAGGAGAGAGAGGAAAAAGAGCAGGAGAGAGGAGGGTAGGGAGCAGGAGATGGGAGGAAAGGGAGCAGGAGAGAGAGGAAAAAGAGCAGGAGAGAGGAGGGTGGGGAGAAGGAGGGAGGAGAGAGAAGGATCCACAGCAGGAGAAAGGAGGGCGGACGCAGGAGAGAGGGAGGGTGGGTGGGAAGCAGGAGTGAGAAAGATCCGTAGCAGGAGAGAGGGAGGGCGGGGAGCAGCACACAGGGATGGATCGGACGCAGGGATGCCGGGTGGGGTCGGTAGAGACGGAAGTCCCGGGCCTCCAGCCCCTGCACGCCGGCTCCACAGCGGGATGGGGGGCGGCAGCCGTGGGAGAGCAGCTGCGACTTAAACTCTGGGCCAAGTCAACAGAGCTGGGCTCTTCCCGCAGAGATAGTACAGACTCCAAATAGATCCTGAGGTTTAGGGGGTCAAAGGTCAATGAGATTATAATGTTTATAATGTCTCCCACTGGCCAGGCCAGAAGCTCTATCACCATTCAGTGTCTGATATCAATGTCCAGCCCTGCAGCTCTCACTGTGACCCCAGTGACTGCAACCAGTGACTTAACGCCAGTGACTGCAGTCTCCAGCTCTCACTGTGGCCCCAGTGACCGCAACCAGTGACTTAACACCAGCGACTGCAGTCTCGAGCTCTCACTGTGGCCCCAGTGACTGCAGTCTCCAGCTCTCACTGTGGCCCCAGTGACTGCAACCAGTGACTTAACGCCAGTGACTGCAGTCTCCAGCTCTCACTGTGGCCCCAGTGACTGCAGTCTCCAGCTCTCACTGTGGCCCCAGTGACTGCAGTCTCCAGCTCTCACTGTGGCACCAGTGACTGCAGTCTCCAGCTCTCACTGTGGCACCAGTGACTGCAGTCTCCAGCTCTCACTGCGGCCCCAGTGACCGCAACCAGTGACTTAACGCCAGTGACTGCAGCCAGCTCTCACTGTGGGCCCAGTGACTGCAACCAGTGACTTAACACCAGTGACTGCAGTCTCCAGCTCTCACTGCGGCCCCAGTGACTGCAACCAGTGACTTAACACCAGCGACTGCAGCCTCCAGCTCTCACTGTGGCCCCAGTGACTGCAACCAGTGACTTAACACCCGTGACTGCAGTCTCCAGCTCTCACTGCGGCCCCAGTGCCTGCAACCAGTGACTTAACACCAGTGCCTGCAGTCTCCAGCTCTCACTGTGGCCCCAGTGACTGCAACCAGTGACTTAACACCCGTGACTGCAGTCTCCAGCTCTCACTGTGGCCCCAGTGACTGCAACCAGTGACTTAACACCCGTGACTGCAGTCTCCAGCTCTCACTGTGGCCCCAGTGACTGCAACCAGTGACTTAACACCAGTGCCTGCAGTCTCCAGCTCTCACTGTGGCCCCAGTGACTGCAACCAGTGACTTAACACCCGTGACTGCAGTCTCCAGCTCTCACTGTGGCCCCAGTGACTGCAACCAGTGACTTAACACCCGTGACTGCAGTCTCCAGCTCTCACTGTGACTCAACACCAGTGACTGCAGTCTCCAGCTCTCACTGTGGGCCCAGTGACTGCAGTCTCGAGCTCTCACTGTGGCCCCAGTGCCTGCAGTCTCCAGCTCTCACTGTGGCCCCAGTGACTGCAACCAGTGACTTAACACCCGTGACTGCAGTCTCCAGCTCTCACTGTGGCCCCAGTGACTGCAACCAGTGACTTAACACCCGTGACTGCAGTCTCCAGCTCTCACTGTGGCCCCAGTGACTGCAACCAGTGACTTAACACCCGTGACTGCAGTCTCCAGCTCTCACTGTGACTCAACACCAGTGACTGCAGTCTCCAGCTCTCACTGTGGGCCCAGTGACTGCAGTCTCGAGCTCTCACTGTGGCCCCAGTGCCTGCAGTCTCCAGCTCTCACTGTGGCCCCAGTGACTGCAACCAGTGACTTAACACCCATGACTGCAGTCTCCAGCTCTCACTGTGGCCCCAGTGACTGCAACCAGTGACTTAACACCCGTGACTGCAGTCTCCAGCTCTCACTGTGACCCCAGTGACTGCAAGCAGTGACTTCACACCAGTGACTGCAGTCTCCAGCTCTCACTGAGGCCCCAGTGACTGCAGTCTCCAGCTCTCACTGAGGCCCCAGTGACTGCAACCAGTGACTTAACACCAGTGGCCCCAGTGACTGCAACCAGTGACTTAACACCAGTGACTGTAGTATCCAGCTCTCACTGTGGCCCCAGTGACTGCAACCAGTGACTTAACACCAGTGCCTGCAGTCTCCAGCTCTCACTGTGGCCCCAGTGACTGCAACCAGTGACTTAACACCAGCGACTGCAGTCTCCAGCTCTCACTGTGGCCCCAGTGCCTGCAGTCTCCAGCTCTCACTGCGGCCCCAGTGACCGCAACCAGTGACTTAACGCCAGTGACTGCAGCCAGCTCTCACTGTGGGCCCAGTGACTGCAACCAGTGACTTAACACCAGTGACTGCAGTCTCCAGCTCTCACTGCGGCCCCAGTGACTGCAACCAGTGACTTAACACCAGCGACTGCAGCCTCCAGCTCTCACTGTGGCCCCAGTGACTGCAACCAGTGACTTAACACCCGTGACTGCAGTCTCCAGCTCTCACTGCGGCCCCAGTGCCTGCAACCAGTGACTTAACACCAGTGCCTGCAGTCTCCAGCTCTCACTGTGGCCCCAGTGACTGCAACCAGTGACTTAACACCCGTGACTGCAGTCTCCAGCTCTCACTGTGGCCCCAGTGACTGCAACCAGTGACTTAACACCCGTGACTGCAGTCTCCAGCTCTCACTGTGGCCCCAGTGACTGCAACCAGTGACTTAACACCAGTGCCTGCAGTCTCCAGCTCTCACTGTGGCCCCAGTGACTGCAACCAGTGACTTAACACCCGTGACTGCAGTCTCCAGCTCTCACTGTGGCCCCAGTGACTGCAACCAGTGACTTAACACCCGTGACTGCAGTCTCCAGCTCTCACTGTGACTCAACACCAGTGACTGCAGTCTCCAGCTCTCACTGTGGGCCCAGTGACTGCAGTCTCGAGCTCTCACTGTGGCCCCAGTGCCTGCAGTCTCCAGCTCTCACTGTGGCCCCAGTGACTGCAACCAGTGACTTAACACCCGTGACTGCAGTCTCCAGCTCTCACTGTGGCCCCAGTGACTGCAACCAGTGACTTAACACCCGTGACTGCAGTCTCCAGCTCTCACTGTGGCCCCAGTGACTGCAACCAGTGACTTAACACCCGTGACTGCAGTCTCCAGCTCTCACTGTGACTCAACACCAGTGACTGCAGTCTCCAGCTCTCACTGTGGGCCCAGTGACTGCAGTCTCGAGCTCTCACTGTGGCCCCAGTGCCTGCAGTCTCCAGCTCTCACTGTGGCCCCAGTGACTGCAACCAGTGACTTAACACCCATGACTGCAGTCTCCAGCTCTCACTGTGGCCCCAGTGACTGCAACCAGTGACTTAACACCCGTGACTGCAGTCTCCAGCTCTCACTGTGACCCCAGTGACTGCAAGCAGTGACTTCACACCAGTGACTGCAGTCTCCAGCTCTCACTGAGGCCCCAGTGACTGCAGTCTCCAGCTCTCACTGAGGCCCCAGTGACTGCAACCAGTGACTTAACACCAGTGGCCCCAGTGACTGCAACCAGTGACTTAACACCAGTGACTGTAGTATCCAGCTCTCACTGTGGCCCCAGTGACTGCAACCAGTGACTTAACACCAGTGCCTGCAGTCTCCAGCTCTCACTGTGGCCCCAGTGACTGCAACCAGTGACTTAACACCAGCGACTGCAGTCTCCAGCTCTCACTGTGGCCCCAGTGCCTGCAGTCTCCAGCTCTCACTGCGGCCCCAGTGACCGCAACCAGTGACTTAACGCCAGTGACTGCAGCCAGCTCTCACTGTGGGCCCAGTGACTGCAACCAGTGACTTAACACCAGTGACTGCAGTCTCCAGCTCTCACTGCGGCCCCAGTGACTGCAACCAGTGACTTAACACCAGCGACTGCAGCCTCCAGCTCTCACTGTGGCCCCAGTGACTGCAACCAGTGACTTAACACCCGTGACTGCAGTCTCCAGCTCTCACTGCGGCCCCAGTGCCTGCAACCAGTGACTTAACACCAGTGCCTGCAGTCTCCAGCTCTCACTGTGGCCCCAGTGACTGCAACCAGTGACTTAACACCCGTGACTGCAGTCTCCAGCTCTCACTGTGGCCCCAGTGACTGCAACCAGTGACTTAACACCCGTGACTGCAGTCTCCAGCTCTCACTGTGGCCCCAGTGACTGCAACCAGTGACTTAACACCAGTGCCTGCAGTCTCCAGCTCTCACTGTGGCCCCAGTGACTGCAACCAGTGACTTAACACCCGTGACTGCAGTCTCCAGCTCTCACTGTGGCCCCAGTGACTGCAACCAGTGACTTAACACCCGTGACTGCAGTCTCCAGCTCTCACTGTGACTCAACACCAGTGACTGCAGTCTCCAGCTCTCACTGTGGGCCCAGTGACTGCAGTCTCGAGCTCTCACTGTGGCCCCAGTGCCTGCAGTCTCCAGCTCTCACTGTGGCCCCAGTGACTGCAACCAGTGACTTAACACCCGTGACTGCAGTCTCCAGCTCTCACTGTGGCCCCAGTGACTGCAACCAGTGACTTAACACCCGTGACTGCAGTCTCCAGCTCTCACTGTGGCCCCAGTGACTGCAACCAGTGACTTAACACCCGTGACTGCAGTCTCCAGCTCTCACTGTGACTCAACACCAGTGACTGCAGTCTCCAGCTCTCACTGTGGGCCCAGTGACTGCAGTCTCGAGCTCTCACTGTGGCCCCAGTGCCTGCAGTCTCCAGCTCTCACTGTGGCCCCAGTGACTGCAACCAGTGACTTAACACCCATGACTGCAGTCTCCAGCTCTCACTGTGACCCCAGTGACTGCAAGCAGTGACTTCACACCAGTGACTGCAGTCTCCAGCTCTCACTGAGGCCCCAGTGACTGCAGTCTCCAGCTCTCACTGAGGCCCCAGTGACTGCAACCAGTGACTTAACACCAGTGGCCCCAGTGACTGCAACCAGTGACTTAACACCAGTGACTGTAGTATCCAGCTCTCACTGTGGCCCCAGTGACTGCAACCAGTGACTTAACACCAGTGCCTGCAGTCTCCAGCTCTCACTGTGGCCCCAGTGACTGCAACCAGTGACTTAACACCAGCGACTGCAGTCTCCAGCTCTCACTGTGGCCCCAGTGACTGCAGTCTCCAGCTCTCACTGTGGCCCCAGTGACTGCAGTCTCCAGCTCTCACTGCGGCCCCAGTGACTGCAACCAGTGACTTAACACCAGCGACTGCAGTCTCCAGCTCTCACTGTGGCCCCAGTGACTGCAGTCTCCAGCTCTCACTGTGGCCCCAGTGACTGCAGTCTCCAGCTCTCACTGCGGCCCCAGTGACTGCAACCAGTGACTTAACACCAGCGACTGCAGTCTCCAGCTCTCACTGTGGCCCCAGTGACTGCAGTCTCCAGCTCTCACTGCGGCCCCAGTGACTGCAACCAGTGACTTAACACCAGTGGCTGCAGTCTCCAGCTCTCACTGTGGCCCCAGTGACTGTAGTATCCAGCTCTCACTGTGGCCCCAGTGACTGCAGTCTCCAGCTCTCACTGTGGCCCCAGTGACTGCAACCAGTGACTTAACACCAGGTCCTGCAGTCTCCAGCTCTCACTGTGGCCCCAGTGACTGCAGTCTCCATCTCTCACTGTGGCCCCAGTGACTGCAGTCTCGAGCTCTCACTGTGGCCCCAGTGACTGCAGTCTCCAGCTCTCACTGCGGCCCCAGTGACTGCAACCAGTGACTTAACACCAGTGGCTGCAGTCTCCAGCTCTCACTGTGGCCCCAGTGACTGAAGTATCCAGCTCTCACTGTGGCCCCAGTGACTGCAGTCTCCAGCTCTCACTGTGGCCCCAGTGACTGTAGTATCCAGCTCTCACTGTGGCCCCAGTGACTGCAGTCTCCAGCTCTCACTGTGGCCCCAGTGACTGCAACCAGTGACTTAACACCAGGTCCTGCAGTCTCCAGCTCTCACTGTGGCCCCAGTGACTGCAGTCTCCAGCTCTCACTGTGGCCCCAGTGACTGCAGTATCCAGCTCTCACTGTGGCCCCAGTGACTGCAGTATCCAGCTCTCACTGTGGCACCAGTGACTGCAACCAGTGACTTAACACCAGGTCCTGCAGTCTCCAGCTCTCACTGTGACCCCAGTGACTGCAGTCTCCAGCTCTCACTGTGGCCCCAGTGACTGCAGTATCCAGGTCTCACTGTGGCCCCAGTGACTGCAGTCTCCAGCTCTCACTGTGGCCCCAGTGACTGCAGTATCCAGCTCTCACTGTGGCCCCAGTGACTGCAGTCTCCAGCTCTCACTGTGGCCCCTGTGACTGCAACCAGTGACTTAACGCCAGTGACTGCAGTCTCCAGCTCTTACTGTGGCCCCATTGACGACTGCAGTCTCCAGCTCTCACTGTGGCCCCAGTGACTGCAACCAGTGACTTAACGCCAGTGACTGCAGTCTCCAGCTCTCACTGTGGCCCCAGTGACTGCAGTCTCCAGCTCTCACTGTGGCCCCAGTGACTGCAGTCTCCAGCTCTCACTGTGGCCCCAGTGACTGCAACCAGTGACTTAACACCAGTGACTGCAGTCTCCAGCTCTCACTGTGTCTTAACACCCGTGACTGCAGTCTCCAGCTCTCACTGTGGCCCCAGTGACTACAACCAGTGACTTAACACCCGTGACTGCAGTCTCCAGCTCTCACTGTGACTCAACACCAGTGACTGCAGTCTCCAGCTCTCACTGTGGGCCCAGTGACTGCAGTCTCGAGCTCTCACTGTGGCCCCAGTGACTGCAACCAGTGACTTAACACCAGTGACTGCAGTCTCCAGCTCTCACTTTGGGCCCAGTGACTGCAGTCTCGAGCTCTCACTGTGGCCCCAGTGACTGCAGTCTCCAGCTCTCACTGTGGCCCCAGTGACTGCAACCAGTGACTTAAAACCAGTGACTGCAGTCTCCAGCTCTCACTGTGGGCCCAGTGACTGCAGTCTCGAGCTCTCACTGTGGCCCCAGTGACTGCAACCAGTGACTTAACACCAGTGACTGCAGTCTCCAGCTCTCACTGTGGGCCCAGTGACTGCAGTCTCGAGCTCTCACTGTGGCCCCAGTGACTGCAGTCTCCAGCTCTCACTGTGGCCCCAGTGACTGCAACCAGTGACTTAACACCAGTGACTGCAGTCTCCAGCTCTCACTGTGGGCCCAGTGACTGCAGTCTCGAGCTCTCACTGTGGCCCCAGTGACTGCAGTCTCCAGCTCTCACTGTGGCCCCAGTGACTGCAACCAGTGACTTAACACCAGTGACTGCAGTCTCCAGCTCTCACTGTGTCTTAACACCCGTGACTGCAGTCTCCAGCTCTCACTGTGGCCCCAGTGACTGCAACCAGTGACTTAACACCCGTGACTGCAGTCTCCAGCTCTCACTGTGACTCAACACCAGTGACTGCAGTCTCCAGCTCTCACTGTGGGCCCAGTGACTGCAGTCTCGAGCTCTCACTGTGGCCCCAGTGACTGCAGTCTCCAGCTCTCACTGTGGCCCCAGTGACTGCAACCAGTGACTTAACACCAGTGACTGCAGTCTCCAGCTCTCACTGTGTCTTAACACCCGTGACTGCAGTCTCCAGCTCTCACTGTGGCCCCAGTGACTGCAACCAGTGACTTAACACCAGCGACTGCAGTCTCCAGCTCTCACTGTGGCCCCAGTGACTGCAACCAGTGACTTAACACCAGTGCCTGCAGTCTCCAGCTCTCACTGTGGCCCCAGTGACTGCAACCAGTGACTTAACACCCGTGACTGCAGTCTCCAGCTCTCACTGTGGCCCCAGTGACTGCAACCAGTGACTTAACACCCGTGACTGCAGTCTCCAGCTCTCACTGTGACTCAACACCAGTGACTGCAGTCTCCAGCTCTCACTGTGGGCCCAGTGACTGCAGTCTCGAGCTCTCACTGTGGCCCCAGTGCCTGCAGTCTCCAGCTCTCACTGTGGCCCCAGTGACTGCAACCAGTGACTTAACACCCGTGACTGCAGTCTCCAGCTCTCACTGTGGCCCCAGTGACTGCAACTAGTGACTTAACACCAGTGCCTGCAGTCTCCAGCTCTCACTGTGGCCCCAGTGACTGCAACCAGTGACTTAACACCCGTGACTGCAGTCTCCAGCTCTCACTGTGGCCCCAGTGACTGCAACCAGTGACTTAACACCCGTGACTGCAGTCTCCAGCTCTCACTGTGACTCAACACCAGTGACTGCAGTCTCCAGCTCTCACTGTGGGCCCAGTGACTGCAGTCTCGAGCTCTCACTGTGGCCCCAGTGCCTGCAGTCTCCAGCTCTCACTGTGGCCCCAGTGACTGCAACCAGTGACTTAACACCCATGACTGCAGTCTCCAGCTCTCACTGTGGCCCCAGTGACTGCAACCAGTGACTTAACACCCGTGACTGCAGTCTCCAGCTCTCACTGTGACCCCAGTGACTGCAAGCAGTGACTTCACACCAGTGACTGCAGTCTCCAGCTCTCACTGAGGCCCCAGTGACTGCAGTCTCCAGCTCTCACTGAGGCCCCAGTGACTGCAACCAGTGACTTAACACCAGTGGCCCCAGTGACTGCAACCAGTGACTTAACACCAGTGACTGTAGTATCCAGCTCTCACTGTGGCCCCAGTGACTGCAACCAGTGACTTAACACCAGTGCCTGCAGTCTCCAGCTCTCACTGTGGCCCCAGGGACTGCAACCAGTGACTTAACACCCGTGACTGCAGTCTCCAGCTCTCACTGTGGCCCCAGTGACTGCAACCAGTGACTTAACACCAGTGACTGCAGTCTCCAGCTCTCACTGAGACTAAACACCAGTGCCTGCAGTCTCTAGCTCTCACTGTGGCCCCAGTGACTGCACCCAGTGACTTAACACCAGTGACTGCAGTCTCCAGCTCTCACTGTGGCTTAACGCCAGTGCCTGCAGTCACCAGCTCTCACTGAGACTGAGAAAGAATGACATTATGCACGACAATTAACTATTCCTTAATTGTATGTGTGAAAGATAGAGTGAGTGACTGCGAGAGTAAGACCGTGAAAGAGACTGAGAAAGACGGGCAGAGAAGGAGGGGAACAGAGGCGGGGTGATAGATACAGAGTAAGATGGCTAGCTAGAGAGAGGGGGTAGAGGCCAGAGAGAGGCTAATATCTATCTATCTATCTATCTATCTATCTATCTATCTATCTATCTATCTATCTATCTATGAAATTCACATTTATGGTCCGCCATGCAAAATGCAAAACATAGCTAAGGACCCTCTCCATGCTCAATACACGCCTTAGGCGAGGGTATGTAAAACAAGCATTTGAAAATCCAATAGCTCTTGTCTTGTGACCTATTGGCTTAGCTCATGCTTTTTGTGGATGCTTCGCAGCATCAATAAAAAATAAAAATGCTTTTTCGCAGATGCTATTTAGCCTCAGCACAAAATGCACCATAAGTGCGTGGCCGTCGCTGACGGCTGCATGATTCCCTGTGCACGGACATTGGAAATGACCTACGTGTATTTTTTATTTACATTTCAAAGATGGCAGGTGCTATATGGATCTGTGAATTAAAAAAAATAGATTAAAAAAAGTGTTACAGACAGCGCAGGGTTCAGAGTGCAACAGAAGAGCAGATGGGGGAGCAAGTTGGGGGTAAGCAACATGGAAGGGCGCTGGGCAAAGAAGCAAGAGAGGTGCTTGAGGCTGGACTGGAAGGGTGCCATATATAGGATAATAAAGCTCCTGAGGGCTGGGTAAAGCAATGGCCGAGTTTGGGGTGAGGGATAGGGGAGCAAAAGGGAGCGTGTGGGGAGCAGGAGGCTGGGGACGGAAGAAGCCCACGATTGAAAGAGCTAATAGAACACATGCACTCTCATTGAATGCTGAACGAAAAAGAAAAAAGTAATTCCAATGTGTGCAGTGGAAGGATACGAGTCAGCCAATCAAAACGAATCAAAACGATGGTAAAGAGGGCATGCTTCTTGGAGGGACAAACACAAGATGAGGAAGCCAAGTCATTGAATAAGAACCAAGGACATGAGAGTGAAAATAAAGAGAACTTATGGTGAGCAATAGGCAGGTCCTACGCACAGTGTACGTTTTTGGTATGGTCCACTAGCCCCAAAAGGCTTTCATTTAAAGCTGTCTGGTACGCAAGACCTAAAAACAGGCTATCTACAATTTACAAAACATGCTGGGGACCACAGTCGCTGAAATAAAAGTGCAGGTCCTCACTATCGCAGAGTACATGTCTGCTTTTGAGAAGTGCCAGTATTCTCTCATTAAAGGTTAAGTGCAGGTAGTGATTACCTGAGAGTTCCTGCCTATTTACGGCACCATCATAAGTCATAATGTACATTATATGGCACACCATAACTGGGACATTTCAGGGCTGTTAACGTTTTGCGTTTGCTGAACCATAATTAACTTTTGTGCATTTTCTGTGTGCCATAAATACAACTTGTTGATATTCTGCAGAGTTTGTGAAGCAAATGAAGACAGTTTGCCTTTGATTTCAGCAGGTGGGGATGCTAACATGAACCATAATTAGAAAGCTCTGGCTGTGCTCAAAAGCAGTTTTTCTGCTGCTCCATCTGTCCCGCGGACCACAATGATGTACAACATTAGTGCATTATTCAGGGGGCAAGAGGAAGACCTTAAGTCCACCTATATTCATGGGACCCCAGATATTACTTTGAAGAAGGCCCATCTTCATCTTCATCCTAGTCAGGCTTCTCTCAGAGGCCAATGCCTGGCAGCCACCTTTGAGTAGCAAACATGTATATCCAATCCCTGAGTGTTTGTACACACATCCTAACCCTCAGCAGCCCTTAACCCCTTAGCTGCGGCGGTTGTTCCGCCACAGCGCTAGAGGGGCGCGCGGCGCTCCCGTACTCGTGACGGAACGGCTCCGTCACGAGCCTCGGGAGGGCTGTGCTTGTGACGGAGCGGTCCGTCATGGCCCCGCCCGCTCAATAGAACACTCCGCGCAGGCACGAAATCAGCGCCGCACGGCGAGCGGGGCGTGATGGAACCGCTCCGTCACCAGCACAGCCCACCCGAGGCTCGTGACGGAGCGGTTCCGTCACGAGCATGGAACGGGTTAATATTCCAGTCAATGTGCCCTGTGCCCACATCCTATCCCTAAGTGAGCTTACATACAAACCCCGTGTGACACACTACATTATTTCCACCTGTGATCCTGCACCCATATTCTGTTCCTGAATAATCCCAAACCTACACCCTATTCTTAATTCAAATCATGCCAATTATCGTAAGTGATCCCGCACTCAGTTCCTATTATTAAGTGTCCACCTCATACCCAGAGTGACCTAGGGCCGACATCCTATTTGTAAGAAATCGGTGTATAGGTTGAGAGGGTGCTTACCCCCCTCAATTAATAACCAAAATCCTTCACAGAGTGTACCACTAATGTCAATAAATAAACCTGAGAACCCTCCCCTGGTAGCTATGGCACAGAGCAGACAGGCTTAACATAGAGGCAGTGTGTAAAATACTCATGTAGTACTAAAACAGTAATAAAGTCGAAACAGAAAACAATAAAAATCCCAAACTGAATTAGAAAAATACAGTAAGGCGTAATAAACAAAATGACACCAACATGACAAAAATTGAATAATGAGACACGGAGATATGAATTATTTTATAATGTTAAGTAGCAATAGTGCTAAGAAGCACTTGCAGCCTGATTCATGTACGGGCCGTTTTGCGTGGCCCTAATAGCGAATCATAGCGACTCGCTATTGAGGACACGCAAAACGGCATTCATGTAGGAATTGCAAAATCAATAGCGATTCCTACATGTTCTCTAAAAAAAAGGAATAACTCCCCATTCATTCCTATGGGCCAAAAGGCCCATAGGAATGAATGGGGAGTATCCCTTATTTGCGAGTAGCAATTTGCTACTCGCAAATCAGATAGCGATTTTAAGGGTGCCAGGGGTGTCCAAAGGACACCCTGTAGCACCCCTAAAATGCACATTTGAACAGGTGTTGCGCACACACATGTCCAAAGGACATGTGTGTGTGCAACATGCAACTTAGAAAAATGCTTTTAAAAGCATTTTTCTATGTTTTTGCTATTTACCGAGAGGTCTGACCTCTCGGTAAATAGCGGCCCAATTTTGCTAAATCGCAATTTTTGCAAGTGTCATGAATAGCATTTAAGGAATCTCTAATAGAGATTCCTTAAATGCTAATCCTCGCATATTTGCTAATTCCTCATTAGCGATTTTTGCATTTGGGATTGTGAATCCCAAATGCCAAAATTGCACTCGCAAAAGGCAAGATTCTGAGAATCTTGCCCTTTGCGAGTGCAATTTTGCTTCATGAATCAGGCTGTAAGTGCTAATGAAAATCAATGGTCGTGGTAGAATACGACCTAGGTGCAATTTGACACTGACTGCGATGGAGCACAGGTCTGATATTTACAAGCCCTGGCTACACTTTGGTACCACATTCTAGTGGATGGGATTTATAGGTAAGTTAAATATACTAATCATTAGGACACCAATTTATAGATAAGTTAAATATGCTAATCAGAAGTATACCAATGTTACCATTTTGGAAGGAGGAGCACAAGCACTCCAACCCTGGTTAGCAGGGGTAAACTACACAGAGATCTACAGCTAGCAAAAATAGGATTCAGCAAAAAGGCAAAACAAATCTGGGGAAACCCTGCAGAAAAAGCAAATAACCAACACTATTCTGTATTCAACCCAACCTCACCCCTATATCTGATCCTAAGCCTGAACGTTATCATATTCTTAAATGACCCTGGGGCTGCATCCAGTCCCTGACTGACCACACAGCCAAACCCTATGCCTGAGTGACCCCACAACTCACACCCTAAGCCTGAGCAATCCTGCACCTCACACCTACAACCTTATCTACAGCAATCCCATGCTTCACACCTGTATCCTTACCTAGAGTGACATCATAACATACAGTGACCCCCTGGCCCGCACACACATCCTTTCCTAGAGATCATATGTTCATATCCTATGTGCTTGAGTGACCCCATGCCTCTCACCTACTTCCTGTCCTAGTGTGACTCTGCATCTCACATTCCCATTATATCCCAGAGGAACCCCATGCCTCACATTCACATCCTATCCCATGCTGGTGTGTCCCCATGACTACATCCTACCCCTCTGTACCCGCATCTTATGTTTGAGTGATTCTGTACCCACATCCTGCACCTAAGTGAGACATATCACATCCTTTGCTAGAGTGACCCTGCACCTCATGCCCCCACCCTTTCTCCGAGTGACCCCACGCCTCACACACATTCTCCACTAGAGTGACCCTATAGCTGACACCCACATCCCGTCCTAGGGACCCCTTGCTTCAAAACCACAACCTATCCAAGAGTCATCCTTTTTCTCACACTTACAGTCTACACTGATGTGACCCTTTGCCCACATCCTATGCCAGAGTCAGTGCCTTCATACTTTCCCTGGATGACCCTATGCCTCATACCCACATGCTATCCTAGAGGGACCCTAAGCTCACATCCTATACCTCGCACACACTATCCCAGAGTAAGTGTCCACATCCCATTCTCAAGTAATCCTGTCCACATCCTATACCCGAATGATGTGTGTCCACATCCTATACCCGAGTGACCAATGTACGAACCCTATACCTCTGTGACCTGTGTCTGCATTGTATACCCCAGTGACCCATTTCCACATCCTAAACCCCAGTGACCCATGTCCACATACTATACCTGAATGATCATGCCCAGATCTTATCCTATAAATGCCCACATCTAATTCCCTAGTGGCCCATGTGCACATCCTATACCTGAATGGCCCTTGCCCAAATCCTATACCCCAGTGACCCATGTCCACATCCTATACCCCATTGACCCATGCCCACATACTATACCTGAATGATCATGCCCAGGTCCTACCCAAAAACATCATGTGCCCACATCTAATTCCCTAGTGGCCCATGTGCACATCCTATACCCAGGTGACCCGTGCCCACATCCTATACCTGAACGACCCCTGCCCACATCCTATATCTGAATGATCCAAGCCAGCATCCTATGCCTGAATGATCAATGCCCACCCTCAATCCTGAATGAGTCTGTGATCATAGCCTTTTCTTAATAGACCTTTTGTTGACATAATATCCCAAAGTTGCCCATCCCATGGTCAAGCTCTCGAACACAGACCCCAAGCAACCCTCTTTTCCATGCCCACACTTGCCCACTCATCCACATCCAGGAGAACCCACTTCCCATGTAATCAGCAAATTAACCAGACCATCTTTTACTAGCTACCCCTTCCTGTCTTTAAACAACCCCACTCTGCCTCAATCCCCACACTCCCCAGTCCCTCACCTGAGCGGGATGCGGATGGCAATGTAGCGGTCCATGGCGATGGCCAGGAGGCTGAAGATGGAGCTCTGCGTCAGCACCAGGACAAAGCAGGCAATGAAGAGGCAGCCGTGGAAAGCAGCACAGAAACCAATGCTGATGGTGATGGCAAAGGGGATGGCCAGCACGCCGACCGCGATGTCCGCTGCAGCCAGGGACACCACGAAGTAGTTGGTGGCGTTCTGCAGATTGCTGTTGATGTAGACAGCCCAGCAGACCAGCACGTTGCCCAGAATGGCCAGCACAGCAATGAGCAGCTCCAACACAATGTAAAGCAGGTTCCAGGTCAAATTCCCATCCTCATCCGTTATCATGGTGAGAGCGGCCAGATCGACATAAGTGCGTGGGCAGAAATCTCACCGTCCATAGCGGCAACGTGCTCAAACTTCCTACTTCCAAATTGTGGTGAGTACGTAAGAGGATGTTGTGGTCCAACAATCGTGATGTTAACTGATTCCTCGTTCGCCAATATCAGATGGTCTTCAAATAGCAACTGAATGATTCAAATCAAAAATCAAGCCAAACTCTTGGTTTGCAGTTGAGCAAATTTGTTCATGATGGGTGAGCTGGAAGGAGGAAGTTAAGGAGACCGACAAGCAGGAGTGTGGTAATGAGCGACAGTTGCAAATTTGAAAAAATGCAGAATCTACTATGGTGCCACTAAGGTGGGATCCGGGCAGGGTCAAGATGGACGACTTCCAGGTCATGAACCAAGAGGCCTCAATTCCGGCACCATGTAGGTCTTTCCAGCTCCTGAAGTCACAGCCTCGATGGTCTTGCCTCTCTGTTCACCACAGCGCCAGCTGGCTCGAAAAACATCCAGCTGTTATTCTTTCCAGACGCCTTCCCATAAATTCTTCCTAGGAAGAAATAACAAAAAGATGATCTGGGTGGGTGACCAAGTTCAGGGGAAGGGATGCAAGGAGGGAACCAGCTTTCATCCCTCACAGGCTTTGGGAATAGAGGCCTGAATTGTACATGTCAAAGAGGAGGCAGTGCAGGGACAGACATCAAGTTTTTAAAGTTCGGAGATAGGGGTGCACGAGGCAAACATAAGGCTTGAAAATAGTAGAAGGGAACAACAAGAGAGAAAATTTGGTTTGAGGGTAGTAGAAGAGAAGAATAGGTGAAAACAGATGGAGGAGCAAAGAATACACAATCTTAGCTCTTCGAGCTCAAAGTGGTGGGAAACGAAAGCCTGAGCTCTCACACAGCTTAGGAAGAGGCATTAGGAAATCCCCACTTTGAATATTCAGACTATTGATGGATGACACTGGACTTTCTTTAGATTTGGACCTATTTTATGTCCTTACTGACACAGTGTTACCCGGATTCATCCCTGTCAGCTTATTTTTGGCTATTTAATGTATGTTCAGCAGCACTGCGTGTGGCATCAACAAGCAGTGAGGCTTCTCCCTTAAATTAGGCCCTGCTGCATCATGAGTGCTCTAAGGAAGAGGTGGGAGGACAGCATAGCTTTAAATGCACAGGCAGGATTGGACAGAAAGAGCAAACAGTTCAGAGGGAGAAGATCAAGAAGACGGAAGCAGAAAGAGAAAGCAGATGTTGTTTGTATTCCCAGAGTGAAGATGACACTCATGAATAACACATGGATGGTACAACCGTGCTTCTCCAGCTATGATCTTTCTTAAACTGCAACTACAGCCCCCACGCCTGCCTCTCTGCTGTCCCATGTACCCCCCCACACATCTATTCTACTCAGCTTATAGTGGGTGGTGGAAAGTTGAGCACATTGTGTGTCAGGAGACAAGTCAGGGCTGCACTGGAGGGTGTGTGTTCTTCTCTGATTTCTTCTGTGTGGAGCCTGGGATACATGCGTTTAATGGAACTGGGCTAGTAAGGATGTTGTTCATGGATGTGCATTAGCATCTTGTCTATGTAGATGGAGAACAGTCTCTTGCGTTTCCATGGCTCCAAGTCACTATTTACCCATATTCTTCAGAGTCCAAATGTTCCCCAGGGTCTTTTAACAAGATTCTAAAAGGGATGCTGTTGGCGATGAGGACTGGCATCACTGCAGAAGCCCACCTGAGCCAGTGACCCCTGGACACCGACTCACCAGCACGCAGGGGGAAGCAGGAGCGGCATTAAGTAACTTTTGCACCACAATGACATTAGAGAGTAGGCCTTTGTCCCATACCTCAGCACCTAAACAACTTCCTATCTGCTGCTGAGGGGCTGGAGGAGGCACAAGGAGAGGAAACTACAGAACAGGAACATGGCTGCCAGAGCTCTGTTTAGTCTCTGTTGCTGCCTTTGTAATTCCTGAGGCAAAGAGCGGCAAGGGCAATGCCAGGAGCAGCACATGGAAAGCTGGAAGTGCTGATACCCCTCGCGACACCTAACTCACATCCATGCCCCCAGTATTGAATCTATGCTGCTTGCTGAAAGTGGAACAGGCACTTATTACAGGGGCGATCTCCCACTGTGCCCATCCCTATCTGCAGCTACCTGTATTTAGAGAGAAGTTAATGGCAGTCGAACCGTTGGATTGCTTTATTTCCATACTAATTCACGAAAATAATAGCAGTCTCTCTTCTATTTCCATGGGCATGGTGGGGAAAAACAAGCATTGGCAAAGGCAACACGTTTTACCTTTTGGGTCTATTGGCTTTGCCAATGTAGGGTGCTGATGATGTACAGCATCGGCAAAAAGAAAAGTGCGTTTTAACAATGCTGGACAGTATGAGCAAAAAGAAGAACAAAAGGCACAATGACCCAACTGCTGTTGCGGGGGCAACAGAGGTGCTGGTTGGGGAAGCACATGAAGAAGAGGGTAAGAGCAGCAAACAAAGGGGAGAAATGCAGGGTTGAAGCACAGAAAAGAGAGGACAATACAGAGAGCGGGGACACGGGAGTTTAGTGGGAAGAAGCACATCAGAGAGAGAGAGAGAGAGAGAGAGTTAGGGCCCGATTCACAGAATTAACTTAAGACAAAATCCTAAACTTACTACATTTGGTATTCACAGAAGTTAGGATTTTGTCTTACATTTGTCTTAAAACAGACTTAAGACAAAATCCGAACTTAAATCTATCTTAAGTCTGTCTTAAGTCTGTCTTAAGACAAACTTAAGACAAAATCCTAACTTCTGTGAATACCAAAAGTAGTAAGTTTAGGGTTTTGTCTGAAGTTAGTTCTGTGAATCGGGCCCATAGAGAGCAACATGCATAGGAGACAGCAAAACGGGATGTGAGAAAAGCACAGAGAGCAACACAGAGTGCGAAACAGGGGAGGTTTGCTGGGGAGAAGAAGCACACAAAAACGAGGAAGCAACACACAAGGGAGAGAGCAACAGAAACTACAGGCGGGTATTTGGCAGAGCTGGAAAACACATGCCCTCACATGGTATACTCATCCAAAATGTAGATCTTTAAAATTGGGCGGTGTAAGGGTACAAAACAACCAATTAAAAGGATGGTAAAGAGGCTATGCTCCAAGGAAGGACACACGCAAGAAGAGGAAGGCAAGTCATCGAATAAGAAACAAGCAAATGAGAGTGAAAAAAAAATCAACAAATGGTAATCAATGGGTGGGCTGTAAGCCCACTATAAGTCCTTGGTAAGCACACAATAGGTGTTTCGCAACCAGGCAGCTTTTGGTATCTGGTAGGTGAGACCTAAAAAGGGCTGTAAGATTTCCCTCCTCAATGTTGTGCGTAATCCTATGAGGCCAGGCCGACGGGTATTGGGAGAGGGTGTAGGGCCACCCTCCGCCTCCCCGGCTCACACCCTCTGCAGACTCAGCACCCAGAAAAAAACAATTTGGGAACTGACACTTATTTATTTATTTGTGTATTTAATTATTAATCAATGTATAACAAATTAGGCAGGGCATGCCCCGTACCAGACTAGTTTGTGTGGACATTTCCCGACACGCCCATACAAACACACTGGATGGAGGCTGCCCAAAGCCCCGGGGGAAGCTCCTTCTCCACCCTGTCCGGGGTCCATCTAATCCCTGGTACCCATCAGATAGTCCCTGTTGTCAATCTCTCGTCGCCTTCATGAGGAGAGCCAGGTCCAGGCTACATGACCTGCCCAAAGGACATATGGGGCCCGATTCACAGAACTAACTGAAGACAAAATCCTAAACTTACTACTATTTTCGTATTCACAGAAGGCACTTACTCATTTTGGTATTCACAGAAGGCACTTACTCATTTTGGTATTCACAGAAGACACTTACTCATTTCGGTATTCACAGAAGTTAGGAGTCCTAACTTTAGGACTCCTAAATGCCTTCTGTGAATACCGAAAGTCTTAAAATTAGGAATTTTCTCAATTTAGTAGTAGTAAAGTTGAGAAAAATCCTAATTTTAAGACTTTTGGTATTCACAGAAGGCATTTAGGAGTCCTAAAGTTAGGAGTCCTAACTTTACTACTACTAAATTGAGAAAAATCCTAATTTTAAGACTTTTGGTATTCACAGAAGGCATTTAGGAGTCCTAAAGTTAGGACTCCTAACTTCTGTGAATACCGAAATGAGTAAGTGCCTTCTGTGAATACCGAAATGAGTAAGTGCCTTCTGTGAATATCGAAATGAGTAAGTGCCTTCTGTGAATACCAAAATGGTAGTAAGTTTAGGATTTTGTCTTAAGTTAGTTCTGTGAATCGGGCCCATCGTACGGTTTTCCGTACACTAATAGCAACGCACGCTCTCTACAGCGCCTTGGAGGAATTAAACCTGCGGTAACATTGCGCTACGATATTGTATATATTACCATTGTTATAGAAATTATTATTATTATTATGGATATTATTGTTGTCATTATTATTATTACTATTATTAGTGTTGTTATTATTAAAATTACTTTTATTGTTATTATTGTTATCATCGTTAGTGGAGACGACGCTGTCCATCCAGGGGCTCAGTCTGCCTCCACCCGGTGTCTGTCTATGGACTCGTTCAGGAATCTCCAAGCCCCTCTGTGGTGCGCCTTGCAAGGTCTAATTATTGAAATGAAACAATCATTATTGTAATCAAATAACTACTGTCATTATTGTTGCTGCTTTTATCATCATCCTCTTCATCTTCATCATTCCTGACAGACATCAAGATGCAACGATTATTATAAGAAAGTGGAGGGAGCCAGAGCTCCAGAGACAGGAGAGATCACCAGCTCCAGAGACAGGAGAGATCACCAGCTCCAGAGACAAGAGAGATCACCAGCTCCAGAGACAAGAGAGATCACCAGCTCCAGAGACAGGAGAGATCACCAACTCTAGAGACAGGAGAGATCACCAGCTCCAGAGACAGGAGAGATCACCAGAGACAGGAGAGATCACCAGAGACAGGAGAGATCACCAGCTCAGAGACAGGAGAGATCACCCGCTCCAGAGACAGGAGAGATCACCCGCTCCAGAGACAAGAGAGATCGCCAGCTCCAGAGACAGGAGAGATTGCCAGCTCCAGAGACAGGAGAGATCGCCCGCTCCAGAGACAGGAGAGATCACCAGCTCCAGAGACAGGAGAGATCACCCGCTCCAGAGATAGGAGAGATCACCAGCTCCAGAGACAGGAGAGATCACCAACTCTAGAGACAGGAGAGATCACCAGCTCCAGAGACAGGAGAGATCACCAGAGACAGGAGAGATCACCAGAGACAGGAGAGATCACCAGCTCAGAGACAGGAGAGATCACCCGCTCCAGAGACAGGAGAGATCACCCGCTCCAGAGACAAGAGAGATCGCCAGCTCCAGAGACAGGAGAGATCGCCAGCTCCAGAGACAGGAGAGATCGCCCGCTCCAGAGACAGGAGAGATCACCAGCTCCAGAGACAGGAGAGATCACCCGCTCCAGAGACAGGAGAGATCATCAACCCCAGAGACAGGAGAGATCACCAGCTCCAGAGATAGGAGAGATCGCCAGCTGCAGAGACAGGAGAGATCACCAACTCTGGAGGCGGGAGAGATCACCAGCTCCAGAGATAGGAAAGATCGCCAGCTCCAGAGACAGGAGAGATCACCAACTCTGGAGGCGGGATTGATCCCGCGCTCCAGAGAAAGGAGAGACCACAAACTCCAGACCCAGGAGAAACCATCAACTCCAGAGACAGGAGAGATCACCAACTCTGGAGACGGGAGAGATCACCGACCCCAGAGGCGGGAGAGATCACCAACTCCAGAGACAAGAGAGATCACCAGCTCTAGAGACAGAAGAGATCATCAACCCCAAAGACAGTACAGAGAGCAAATGTCAGAGACAGGAGAGATCACCAGCTCCAGAGACGGGCGAGATCACCAGATCCAGAGACAGGAGAGATCACCAACCCCAGAGACAGGAGAGATCTCTGACTCCAGAAACAGAAGAGATCACCAACCCCAGAGACAGTACAGAGAGCAAATGTTAGAGACAGGCGAGATCACTAGCTCCAGAGACAGGAGAGATCACCAACCCCCGAGACGGGAGAGATCACCAGATCCAGAGACAGGAGAGATCACCAACCCCAGAGACAGGAGAGATCACCAGCTCCAGAGACAGGAGAGATCACCAGCTCCAGAGATAGGAGAGATCGCCAGCTCCAGAGACAGGAGAGATCACCAACTCTGGAGGCGGGAGAGATCACCAGCTCCAGAGATAGGAGAGATCGCCAGCTCCAGAGACAGGAGAGATCACCAACTCTGGAGGCGGGAGAGATCACCAGCTCCAGAGATAGGAGAGATCGCTAGCTCCAGAGACAGGAGAGATCACCAACTCTGGAGGCGGGATTGATCACGCGCTCCAGAGAAAGGAGAGACCACAAACTCCATACCCAGGAGAAACCATCAACTCCAGAGACAGGAGAGATCACCAACTCTGGAGACGGGAGAGGTCACCGACCCCGGAGGCCGGAGAGATCACCAACTCCAGAGACAGGAGAGATCACCAGCTCCAGAGACAGAAGAGATCATCAACCCCAGAGATAGTACAGAGAGCAAATGTCAGAGACAGGAGAGATCACCAGCTCCAGAGACGGGTGAGATCCCCAGATCCAGAGACAGGAGAGATCACCAACCCCAGAGACAGGAGAAATCTCTGACTCCAGAAACAGAAGAGATCACCAACCCCAGAAACAGTACAGAGAGCAAATGTTAGAGACAGGAGAGATCACTAGCTCCAGAGACAGGAGAGATCACCAACTCTAGAAACAGGAGAGATCACCAACCCCAGAGACAGGAGAGATCACCAAACCCCGAGATGGGAGAGATCACCAGATCCAGAGACAGGAGAGATCACCAGCTCCAGAGATAGAAGAGATTACCAACTCTGGAGACACGTGAGATCACCAACTCCAGAGACAGGAGAGAACACCAACCCCAGAGACAGGAGAGATCACCAGCTCCAGAGACAGGAGAGATCACCAGCTCCAGAGACAAGAGAGATCACCAACCCCAGAGACAGCAGAGATCACCAGCTCCAGAGACAGGAGAGATCACCAACCCCAGAGACAGCAGAGATCACCAGCTCCAGAGACAGGAGAGATCACCAACCCCAGAGACAGGAGAGATCACCAGCTCCAGAGACAAGAGAGATCACCAGCTCCAGAGACAGGAGAGATCACCAGCTCCAGAGACAGGAGAGATCACCAGCTCCAGAGACAGGAGAGATCACCAGCTCCAGAGACAGGAGAGATCACCAGCTCCAGAGACAGGAGAGATCACCAGCTCCAGAGACAGGAGAGATCACCAGCTCCAGAGACAGGAGAGATGAATAACTCTAGTGACAGGAAAACCGGGGAGATCGCTCACACCAGAGGGGAGGCCAAACATCACAGAGAAAAGAGACCCCGCTCCGGAGGAAGGACCAGGTGTTCCGGGGATAAAAGGGTCAATAAAACGAGGAAACGCCAGAAACACAAACAAAGGGAGAGATCTCCACACGAAAGACAGGAAAACAGGAGACATCACCCGCTCCCGAGACAGAAGGGGCAATCATGAGAGAGACTGATAACACAGCAGCTCCAGACAGGATGGGGCAGAGCCGGGGTACAGAGCCGGGGTACAGAGCCGGGGTACAGAGCCGGAGTACAGAGCCTGGGTACAGAGCCGGGGTACAGAGCCGGGGTACAGAGCCGGGGTACAGAGCCGGGGTACAGAGCCGGAGTACAGAGCCGGGGTACAGAGCCGGGGTACAGAGCCGGAGTACAGAGCCGGGGTACAGAGCCGGGGTACAGAGCCGGTGCGGGAGAGGGTGTCGGCTCCAGGGGTCAAAACGGAGCCTGGGGGGACATGGCAGGCTCACAGAGGAGACGGGGGCACGTCCTGTTCACAGGACATAGGATATTATAGAACAAGGTCACAAGATGACGCCTGCCAGCAAGCGCGCCGTGCTCAAATTCTGGTTTTCATTCAACACCAAACTGCATTCTGGGTCTTGCAGTCCTGCTTCACTTCAGCTAAAATAGATGAGCTGTCGCACCTGCAAGCAAAGGTGCACAAATAAAAGGCCCAGGACTAGGGGGTTGCGACCTTGGAAAGGGGGAGACACCTAAAGGTGTGAGCTCTAGATTTCAGGCAAGGGGGCGAGCGAGGGCATCTTGATGGGGGGTACACAGGATAATATAGGCAAGGACGCCAGCCTGGTGGCCAGAGGGAAGGTTGGGGGCATCCGTACATAGGGGAAGGGTACCAGGGCACAGGTGCACGCAGGCGGCCGGCTCCACAGTGGGTGGGTGGGTGAGGCAGGCAGGCGAGGGGACATCCGTACATAGGGGAAGGGTACCAGGGCACAGGTGCACGCAGGCGGCCGGCTCCACGGTGGGTGGGTGGGCGAGGCAGGCAGGCGAGGGGGCATCCGTACATAGGGGAAGGGTACCAGGGCACAGGTGCACGCAGGCTGCCGGCTCCACGGTGGGGGAGGAAGGCAGGCGAGGGGGCATCGGCCTCGAAAGTTCACAGGAGACAGTCACACGTGGACAGAAACCGAACACTTACCAACGCAGAGGCCTCGAGAAATGCCCTTATACGGCCGCGAGCTGCAGCGCAGCCCCTTTATTTCTGGGATAAAATCCATTCAGTTTGGACCAAAAACAAAAAATGATCAACTTTCGTGCTTGAAGACATCAATATGAGGCATGCAGATCAAAAACTGCGCTCTGACGGGCAACAGCGCCATAAAAATAGTTCCAATAAAACAATGGCCGCAACCACCGAAGTGCTGGGGCCGCGCCAGCCTCCTGTTGGACGCAGGACGGACCAAAGTCTGGCAAAGTGAGCCGGGAAAATCCTACCCCATCGACCAGCTCTGACCCTGCCACCTGCCCCAGGGCCGGCTTTAGCTTGTTGGTGCCACCCTCCCCCAGACATGGTGGAGGTGGTGACCCCCTCCTCCAGGGATTCCCTCACCACCACCTTTTAACCGTGCCCCTCAAGTCTCAATGAGCACTCTCTTTCAGATGCATTTATTTAGTTATATAGCGCCACTCATACCAGTGTTAGGTGTTATAGCATTTTGGGTCACACCAGGGCACGAGTCCTAAAAAACAGAAGTGGGGGAAGCTGACGTCACGATAGAAAGTGACGTCACGAAAGGTGGCCTGCACCATCAGACTCATTGCCTCCCCTCGCTCACCCCTTAGATGCGATTGCATCAGAGAAGCAAGCGCGTGAGCAGCGTTCTGAATGGGCTCCAATCTCGCCCCAGAGAGGCCAAAGAGTGAATGTGTGGCTCCATTTGCTCCAGTTTTAGAGCTCCCGGTAAAATAAGTGGGGGGACACCGTCCACCCGCGTGGTTCCCCGACTCGAGCCCTGGGTCACACACACATTACACAGACACAATCAATCATACGTGTGTAAATCAGTGGAATGCTACATAAGACATAGGACTACAAGGTGTAGGAGTCACATGTCATCCATACTGGTAGACAGCATAGTGAAAGAGTGTTTGGTCTGGAAAGGCACAAACTCAGAATTGAAAACGGAACACTATAGTTGGGGGTTCTCCTTAATAATAAGAATCGTTTTCTACCCAAATGAACCCTTTTTACAACATTAATCTATGCTCTAATCTATACTTTGCAGTGTGCATGCAGTTCTTTGATGCCAGTTAATCATTCACTGTTCTATATTGAGATTTTAATTTATAAACTGAAAGTAACAATTAGATGCCTCTTAGAAAAGCAGTGACCCACTGAGCTTCTTACATTATATGCACTTTGTGATCTGCATTTGTACACGTTCTTTGCAGCAGGCATATTAATACTCTGTGCTATTTTATGATCAGTCAAAACCTCAGCTGGACACAATTCTGATCTCTCTCCAGGAAGAACATTAATCACTAGAGTTATCGTGACATTTTTATTGTTGTCTGGAAATTGCTGGAGACAAGGAATGTGACAGCAGGTGCTTATAAAACGAAAATAACTTGCAAACTCGACGCCCCCAAGTCAGCACCCGGTGCAGTGGCACCGGTCGCACCGCCCTGACCTGTCTCACAAGAGGACTGTAGCAAAGCAGTTCCATGTGCTTACATCTCGCAGGACACCTTCATTCCAGGCCTGGGCTTCCAAGTGAAACAAGATGCATTATGGGAATTATAGTGTTAGCTTCCATAGAAACAATTGTATTAACATGACTGATAGCAACGATTTGTGACAAAAAAGGCCAGGGCTAGAAAAATGGTGTCTAAGCAACAAGAAGGCAAGTAACACACTCAAATGTACCTGCTTTTCAGCAACAGAGAGATGCTCCAGGGCCAGTCCATCTGCTGCACACTTTACGGTCCGGAAGTTTCAGGCTGTGCCCTGCTGTGTAGAGGTACAGGCTGCAAAAGGCCAGAAGACAATGGCATGCAATCTGTAGCATGTCAGGCCCACTGTCCCTTTGCAAAGTCTGCCCCAAGCTCTCCCTTCCTTTCAGACTCACTCACACTGATTTATTGTTATTATCACACATCAGCCCAGCAGCCCGTTCTGTAGGAGAATATATGCATCTGATATCACCCACGGGCCATTCCTTCGTCATACTTATTAAACATCCCTTAAGCTATATCAGCCCAGTATTATGTACTGGACATAGACACAGAAGGTAAAGACAAAGAAAGTCTGCTTTGTCTAAAGCAAAAGTAAAGATCACGCATAATCTGGGCCTTCTCCACCTTCACCAGGACCACTAACTTTATGATCCAAGACTTTTTCAATTCCAATGATGTTGGCCCTGCCGCTGATCTTTGGAGCGTATTATCAAGCAATTTCAATGGACCGAAACGTATACTACAAGTCGATCGAGTCTGGGTTGGTGGAGGCACAGCCTTACAGCAGCTAGTCCAATAATACTTATATGGCCTACTTAGTGTAGGTTTAGCGCTTTGTAGCTGGACTCTGGGTGATTTTCTATGATCACGAAATATTGCTCCAGGAAGTTCTCTGCTGGGTGATCAGTATCATCAAATACCATCACTCAAAGCTCACACTTACATTTTGAATACCTTCCACCCCAGTAAATATATTCTCAGGAAGCTTGTTCATTGATGGTCACGTGAGCTAATATCATCCACAGAAGATCCCAGATGCATGGCTAAAATCACTGAATTTCATCAATTAATTGTCACCATGAGTAATCAATGCTACTCAATATCTTTCACTGAAGACATTCTTTGGACAGTCAATATAATTAAATATCATTCACTAAGCTCATCATCGGATGATCGATGTCATCAAAAGTAATCCATTCAAGCTCTCTGTTGGGTGTCCAACAAAGGAAAGAGAAATCCACTAGATTCAACGATTCCTGTCTTCAAACAACATCACATTTCTTGAATTCTAAATATCATCAGTTTAATTCTCTGACGCTGTATTATGATTTTTTATTAAACTGTCACTTCAGGAGGATGGATGATAAATGCCATCAGATGTCATCCTCTAAAGGTCGGACAGTATATTATTCACTGAAACTTGCGATTTTGTAATAAATGGCATCACATATCATTACGGGAAATTCGGTAATGGATGGTCGATGTTATCAAATATCCTCCCAGGAACCTCTTTATTTGGTTTTGAGTATCATCAAATATCCTTTTAAACTACAGAATAAATAAGCTATCAGATATCACCCACTGATTTTGTCTAACCAGTGATCAACATCATCAAATATCATTCTTGTACTTCTCTGGTGGGTGGTTGCTGTCATCAATTACCATCTAGTGATGCTCTTTTTGAATTTCATTATCATTTTTAAAAAATCCAATGAAATCCTTTGCTTGGAAGCCGGCATCATAAAATATCACCCACTACAACTCTCTGTGGATGGTCTATATTGTCAGATATTATCCACTGAAACTATCTAGTACCAGGCACTGGAGATCAGTGTTAGCAAGTACCATTCCCAGAAGAATTTACATAGGTCGTCAATGCCATTAGAAGGCATCTATAGAAACCCTCTACTGGTTGTAACATGTAATCAAATATCTAACGAAGACCTCTGTTGTATTGGCTAATATCATACAGGGAACCTTTTGATTGGATAGTTAGAACCATCCAATATCTTTACAGGAATCCATTGGTGGGTCTGTGTTATAAAATGTAGATACTGGAAACTCTCCATTAGGTGGTCAATTTCATCAAGGGTCCTCATAGGAAGAACTCTATTGGCATCAGAAGTCATCTAATATTCTGCAGTAAGTTCTCTGGTGGGTGGACAGTGTGATTAATGCCATCAGATGCACATCTGGATTGCAAGTTAAATGCCTTTAAGTAGCAGATGGAGCTACCTACAGGGTGCTATGATCCAATATGATCAGAAGAAGCTCCCTAATGTGCGATGCACCCATCAAAGAGTATCCTTGTAGGGTTTTGTGGAAAATTAGTGCGTTTTGGTGAACATTATCTGCGCCATCTTGCCTCTTCCCTGATGCCACACTTTTGTCGTGCGCGCCCGCCATTTTAAGATGCCCCGATCAGAACAAACCCTTTTGCATGCCGCTGGCCCCTGACATAGCCCTTTGCCTTCGCTAAGCCCGCACGCTGACCACCCCCTGCTTGCACCTGCCTTGAGTCATAAACCCCTCTCCGGCGCTGCTCTGCCCCAGGCCCTCATCCTGTTCCCAGCGCGACGCCTCCCTGCTTTCCTTTCATGATCTCCGGCCCTTAGATGCAAACCCCTTTTTCCCCGTGTGCCCGTTTTGTCCTCCCCGTTCCCAAGCCGACACCCAGCTCTGCCGATACCATCCTTGCCCCTCCCCGTACAATAGAAAGCTTCCCCCATCAAAGAATCCCCGGGTTGATCAAAGCCCCCACCCCATGAGATCCGATCAAACTCCCCACATTCCGTGAATCGGCGGATTATCCAGCTGCGCGATGCTCATCACCTGTTGTGACTAGGGTGGGGACTTCAAACTGTAAATGTGTGTGGGAACGGGCCCAAAGGGGAGTTCCGAGAATGTCTTTTCCATACATCAAAGCTTTAAACATGTATGTGTAATCTGCAATAAAGTCATAAATGTGGGTATAAGAGGCCAGGCCTCAGAAATACAGTTAGAGCACCTCAGAACGATACCTTCTGTCCGTTTCGTTGTGTTCTCCTCCGGAGAGAATAAAAAAACCTTGTTTCCTGCTTTCCAGTCTCCAGCGCCTGCCTCTTCATTGATTTAAATAACTAGAGGGTCACAGAGGCAATACCGCCGGGCAAATATCGATTGTCCCCGACCCGATTGAACTTTTTTTACAATTGGCGTCCCAAGCGTGGGGCCCATCAGCGACTCGTGGATCCAGTGGGAGAGGTCCCGACGACAGAGTGAACGACTGCAACGATCGGGAGAGCTCTTGCCCAATAGACCCTCGTCTGGCAGCCGATCATCCGAACTTCACTAGTTCCGAACAGACCTCTCTCGAGTGATCTACGGTCCTGACTGGGAACCATCAGGAGTGCCGTGAGAAATAAGAGAAAAAGAGGACGATCGGGCGCTGGATTCGGAAGACAAGAAACTGTCCACATGGTCCGGGTAAGGTCGTGTTGCCACGACAAGTTGCAAAAAAAAAAAATTTGTTTTGATTGCTTGATTGTTCAAAATACTAGTATTGCTCTGATTATTTTTATTTGGAGATTCACTGTCTGCAAACGGAGAAACAACAGGCTCTCTCTCCCTTTGCAAGCAGTGGAGGATAGGTAGGGTAGCAGCCGTGCTTGTTCTTTTTTCTCCCCCACTCGATAATTGCTTGAAACTGAACTGTTGTTCACAAAACTATTGTTTCCTGGAGATTCCCTGTCTGCAAGCAGGGAAGAGACCACCCTTTTTGCAGATAGTGAAAAGGGTAGGTAACGCAGATCTTTGCGGACCTACTCATTCTCCCCATTGTTATTTATTGGTCGTTTGGTTTTATATTTTTTTTTTGATCCATGAGGTATTCACTACCTGCAAACAACGTAGAATAGAAATATTCTGTCTAGTCTTTGCACCTAGTGATAAGATAGGCAGTGCTGACTTTTTAGTCCCTCGTTACGAGCCGTCATGTCTGTCTTCTCCCCACTGATAAATAGCCTGTTTAGCCCGGACCGGGTGTTAGAGGTGGACCATATAGCTCCACTAGAAGGCACCCCTAATAAGGACATGTTCATAAACTATGGGTTAGTCACCATAGCTTATAATAAACTATGGCACAGGTATACCGAAGATAGCCAAGACAAACAGTGGCCACTGGCAGGATCCTTTGACCTTGATAAAATAGAAACGTTAGAAATAGCCTTTCGAAATAATAAGACGACGCCAATTATGCTCGACAGTCTCGGTATGTGGCGCAGAGAGGCTACGAAACGACAGAGAAAAGACGAGGATAAACCAAGTAGGGAAATATACCGACAGGACAACCCCAGGACACCGCTACCCACAACTTATCCCCCGACACTATGCAAAGGACGACCAGACTTAGGGTCAGACCAATGCGCTTTTTGTAGGTATGTCGGACACTGGAAAGCCCAATGCCCGACTCTACTGAGCGTGAGTAAAGGCAAAGGGCCGACAAGAACGACAGGCCGACAGTACGAGAAAAGGCGCGAGACAGAGAAGAACCCGACTTACATAGACAGACCAGACAGAACCACCGCGTTTGATTATGCCCGATGGCACAGATTTCGCCAGGAAAATCTCAGCGGCATGATCAAGTTCTCCTAGGTCGGGCAATGTCAAGACGGGAACCCAGCCTCGTTTAAAATTCACAGACGGAAAGAGATAATTATGACCAATAACTGTTTTTATATTTGTCTTGGGTCTTTGTATGTCGTACTTGTACTGTCCCCCGTCTGAGTTTGTGTGTATGTAATGTACAAATCTGCGTCATCCCTCTACACGTGTTTCCGTGTTACTCGACCTCTGTTAGCAGAAACCTAGCATCAAAGCAACCTGGAAAGAAAGAAATGGTAAAACAAAATCCGTAGACCATTAATAAACTTGAACTTTTAATTTAACACAACAAACAAGGAATAATAACGATAAACTGTAGAAAATGAAAGTCAAACAGAACATTCGCCCCCCCCCCCATTCTGGAACCTTCCAAAGTAGGGCAGGGTTACGGCTACGCCCAACCAACGGCAACCCATATAAGGCGAGCCCCGCCGCCAACTCTTGGTCAGGAAATCTTAACGTATGGGGGAGCCGGAGGAGAGGCAGGAGCCCGCAGCCTGGGCATTTGCAGGTAGTCCCGCCACATGTCTCCTTGGCCGGCCGCAACGGGCCTGGAAAGACTAAGGTAGTCCCGCCACATGTCCAAGAGGAGAACAAGGCACCTCTTCCTTTTCTCTTCCGTCACAGCCGCAGCAGTCCTGGACGGCGGGATGTCCTGCACGTACCTCCACAACAATTTGTCCAAGTTGGGCTGGGAGGGAGAGGCGACGCGGACGAGCCTCTCCCACCTCCACCGGTAGGAGGTTTCCCAGCCCCCAGCCCGACGCCGAACATCCCCAGTCAGGCGATGGTGCCCATACTTCCACAGCACCGAACACACCATGGTGGTACCCCAGTACTTGCGCAGCACCGAACGTACAATGGTGGCACCCCAGTATTTGCGCAGCACCGAACGTACAATGGTGGCGCTTGGGGAACACCGGATGTGGAGAGGCCTTCATGCGGGGCGATGAAAAGGAGCGGCATGGAGTGCACCGGGAGAAGGAGACGATGTGGACGAGTCTCCCTCGCCCCCCAGGTGGGGGCATCACGGCTGCACCCCAGCTGAGCGTCCCGCTCTCACGGGGCAGGGACCTCTTCCTTTCACTCCGGGGGGTCTCTTCCATTCTTGCAAACTCGACGAGAGTGGCCCCTGTAGGGCCTCAAAGTGGCGTCTGGATCCGCTGGAAGGCGGGCCCCGGCCACTAGAGTGACTTTGGCCAGCCATACAACTCGAGCATTTGTCCCATGGAGCGCGAGCCCCCATCTCCGACAGCATCTCCGCAGCCTTGAGGATCATACAAAGGTCCCCGGCGGAACCTTCGGCCTTTGCAGGTTTCCGGTAAGGGACGGCTGCCTTGATCGCCAACGAAACAAACATGACATTGCCACACCTTCTGTTAGCGTGAATTCTAGAACTGCCGAAAAGGACTCTGGTCCAAACTGCCAGTAATGGAAACATTTCCCCCTGATGCTGCTTCCGGACTGTGCCGGCCCCGCCCAAAATGGCGCTGGTATCAATCGGAACTTACGAACACCTCGTGGTGTTCCTTCGCACTAATATAAACTTGATGTTCTGAGATTTTATATGATCCTTTGTACACTTGGCTAGAAAAGACGAAGAGAACTCACTCGACGAATAGTGTGAAAAGATCCCCGTTACAAATGTTGATTACGAATGTACAATGTATTATATTTTTATAACTGATGTAAACCTCATTTACGACGCACACGTACGGTATGCATATAGGAAATCTGATTACAACTGTTATGATTATGCTTCTAAATTATGAAAATATATGCCCCCGAACCCCCAGCCAATTAATAGACGTTTTAGTCTCTTACAAATGAATGAGTAAAACTTTCCGATGTTTTTATTGTTGCAAACGACACCCCCCACTGTACGCACTTTAGCCATTGCCACGACCGACCAAATACGACCACACCCTCCTAATCCATATGCTGAAATGAATTTGCAAAATAAAGTCTTTGAAACTATGGACGGGTATTGCATGCTTTATTTTAAAACAATATGGGATGGGTAGGAAAGTTCTTTTTCTGTGCACCCTACTCTGCTCTCTCTTTAAGGTTAAAGGAAGATGGTTGCCCAGCCCTGGAGGACGGATCGGATCGACAACACGACACTCCGTCTTAAAAGTACGCGACTGACTCATGAACTCTCGCGTAGAGGAAGACCGTGACTTCCAAGGATGGGTAAAACGAATGGTGTAAATGAGGGAATGTAAAAGGAGGGTGAAATGAAATAATGTAAATATTGTAAAGTACAACGTTCCAAAGTAGCAGGGACCCAAGAACCGAAGAACTTTAGAACGCCACGGCGTTGAAAGAGGTTTAAGGATCCCGATAGTGAGATATATCCTTTGACTAGATACCTCGCACTAGGCACCTCTGGTTTCCTTTTTATGTTTCCCCGCACACGCCCTACATGAACACACTACCCCCCCCTCGACTCCGAAAACTATATCCCCGGGGACCCTGCCCCAAGGAGGAAAGACGAGTAAGAGGTAAGTAAAGGACTTATGAATCCATGTATTTGAATGCGCGCGAATGCTGTCTCCCCCACCCCCCCCCCCTTTTTTCCTCCCTCTGCAGGTTACATCAGAGATTACAGCCAAGGTGTGGCGAAGATCTGAGACCTTGCCATGTCTGAATACACGAAACGGACTAGCGCCGCAGGGTGGTGTCTAAGCACGCCTGCAAACTACTCACGTATCGAACAAACCCGAAAAATTAGCACAACCTGATAAAAAGTGATCACCCTTAAACCAGACCGGACGAATGAACCCATGTCACGTATGATGCGAAACTGTGAGGGAATGTGTGTGTGTGTGACTGAGGCGTTTACCCAACTGGTCGAAGGACCGAGAATGCGAGAAAGTGCGACAAAATGGTACCTCCTTTTTTCTTCTTTCCTTTTCTCAAAGCACGTCCCCTCTACCCTGTCTAATGCTCAAACTGCATGATTACAAGATTCTAACGCGGACTCGTGAATACCCTTTACTGTGTAATGCACTAAATAGCCTTTCTTGAATGCACTGCCGCCCTCTCTGTTGCACGTGTACTATTTAGCCTGCCGTTGCACTCTCTCTCTCTCTCTCTCTCTCTCTCTCTCTCTCTCTCTCTCTCTCTCTCTCTCTCCCTCTCTCTCTCTCTCTCTCTCTCTCTCTCTCTCACTCTCTCTCTCTCTCTCTCTCTCTATTTTTGCACTACCACTCTTCCGATTGGTTAGCCCCGAAATTGGCAGACTGCCACCCCTAGCACACCACCTAATTGGCTTCAAATACCGTCAGTATTTGCACAAACGCTTGTCTTTAATACAATCACCCTGAGGCCGCGTCATTACCTCTCCTTTTCCGCTAGAAGTCAATGAACCCAGGTTGGGCCGTAAGGGAAAGGACAGGTAAGACGACAGAGGTTCCCTAATCTGGCCCGAAATAAGGGAACTACATGTCAACGGCTCCTATAGTATAAAACAAGGACCTCAGAATACGCGACCCTCCCCTCCCCGAATCGTCGCAATACCCAAACCAGAAAAACGATCACCCCCGTTACCTCCCCTGTCTATGTCCCTGGTTGTTTCCCATAAAACCCCTGTCCTTCCTAGTTAAGTAACCGGGCTGTAAAAGGTTACGTAGGACCCAGAATGATGTTTTACAAGGTTAACAGACTAGACCAAGGTAAAGAAATCATCAAAATGAACCCCGCAGTAGTTGAAAAACAGGATGCACCGATAGAAAGGAAATGTTTAGCCATGTTCGTCTCTCAGCAAAATACCTGTGTAGTACCATGTTGACGACTCACTGTACCCTTTTGTAAATGTGAAACTCTAGAGAACGGCATATCTTTGCCAGATTTGTCTCCCGAAGGTGGGTTACCATCAGATGAACTGTCATGCCTGTAATAAATGATTATGAAGGAAAGTCATAGTAAATCCAACAGGTCCGCCACCGGTCATTCATATGCCAGTTGTGAACGTTAAATATAACGGACATTTTCATTCTTTGCCTGGAGCTGGGAGAGAAATAGACTTTTTGATTATCTTCATCTGCAAATTTTCTAAAAACTGTCTTTTCAAACTTGTTTAAGGGTACTGCTGTTGGAGGAGAGAAGGACCGGATGTGGGAGCACGAGGCCCGACTGCAGACTAAGGGACACCTGCGACATTAGCCAAGGCGAGACCACGACTGAAAGGAGCTGCAGGACGAGGCACTGTTTTCGACAGCATGAAAAGAAAGGGTCGACCTGATGCCCCTGCTCGACGTCCAGTGCCTTTCGACAAGTCCCCGCTCTCTGAATTCCGTCGCACGCCCGCCCATTTGAAGTCTCTCGTTCCCCTAGTTTGTTCCCAATTTGGCCTTGCTCCATCCCCCTTTTTCCTCTGACCTACCCTATGGACTGTTTTGAACGCTCTTCTTCCATCGGAACTTTCTGACAATCACCTCAAAGGACACAGGGCGAAAAGGACCTTTCCGACCAGAAACGCGAGGAAAGGGTCGTGCCCTGCAACGCAGAACTTAGAACAGAGCTGGACTTGTAGCTCCACCGCCGGTGCTCAACAGCGCCAACGAAAGACCACAAAGAACAATGAGAACTCATAAAACTTCGAACATTCGACATCCTCAACCACCGTTTTGCTACGCCTCATTTCTCTCCCAGCCGCCATTGTATTGATCCTGCTCCAATCCGAATCTGAAACATGTATTAACCTGCCAGTTCACGTTATGATATGTACTTGCTGCTCGCCGTTTTTGTATTTCATTCCTATGACTTTCCTGCTTTATCAAATAGGTGCACCTCCTAAAAAAAAACTAGAAACCTCAAAATGTATTGTTTACAACTCTTTTCCATCTAGGGTTCCTACCGTTTTCTTTCTCATGCTCACCACAGTAGAACCGAATAGAAAATGAACCAGCAAGATGTCTTGAATATGTTAAAGGGAGGACTGTGGAAAATTAGTGCGTTTTGGTGAACATTATCTGCGCCATCTTGCCTCTTCCCTGATGCCACACTTTTGTCGTGCGCGCCCGCCATTTTAAGATGCCCCGATCAGAACAAACCCTTTTGCATGCCGCTGGCCCCTGACATAGCCCTTTGCCTTCGCTAAGCCCGCACGCTGACCACCCCCTGCTTGCACCTGCCTTGAGTCATAAACCCCTCTCCGGCGCTGCTCTGCCCCAGGCCCTCATCCTGTTCCCAGCGCGACGCCTCCCTGCTTTCCTTTCATGATCTCCGGCCCTTAGATGCAAACCCCTTTTTCCCCGTGTGCCCGTTTTGTCCTCCCCGTTCCCAAGCCGACACCCAGCTCTGCCGATACCATCCTTGCCCCTCCCCGTACAATAGAAAGCTTCCCCCATCAAAGAATCCCCGGGTTGATCAAAGCCCCCACCCCATGAGATCCGATCAAACTCCCCACATTCCGTGAATCGGCGGATTATCCAGCTGCGCGATGCTCATCACCTGTTGTGACTAGGGTGGGGACTTCAAACTGTAAATGTGTGTGGGAACGGGCCCAAAGGGGAGTTCCGAGAATGTCTTTTCCATACATCAAAGCTTTAAACATGTATGTGTAATCTGCAATAAAGTCATAAATGTGGGTATAAGAGGCCAGGCCTCAGAAATACAGTTAGAGCACCTCAGAACGATACCTTCTGTCCGTTTCGTTGTGTTCTCCTCCGGAGAGAATAAAAAAACCTTGTTTCCTGCTTTCCAGTCTCCAGCGCCTGCCTCTTCATTGATTTAAATAACTAGAGGGTCACAGAGGCAATACCGCCGGGCAAATATCGATTGTCCCCGACCCGATTGAACTTTTTTTACAGTTTGGTATGTGGGGCTAATGACACTGAGTATTGACTCAAGGGTCCTATCCTGGTAGATAACATCAGATATCCCAGGAAAGACTCTCTTGTTTGACAGGTATAATAAACATCTGTTGGATGGTCAATGATGTTCATTACTCCTGTAGCCTGTGGTCATGTTGGTTAAATATTCCCTGTGGGACGTCTACATGGGTGGTCTGTCACTTCTAGTAGGGCGGTCTCTACTAACCCTGCCTGAACATATGTTCCCAAGCGTCCCCTCACCGCCGCCGCCGCCATCTCCAGGAGCGGGAGGTGATGCATCTCTGGGCCTCTAATGAAGATCCATAGCAATTGCATTTGCCTCCTAATCACATCTGAGGTGAACAATCCATTTATGCTCCTGAGAATGGGCTGCAGAGAGCACCGCCAGTCTCGCCTAGCGTCCAGCGTCTGCCGGGGCCGCAGCTGTCCGAACCACTTTCTGCGCGCTCCTGTCTCGCGCGCTGTTAATGTGGTGATTATTTCCTCGCGTCCCTAGGCTATATGGCAGCTTTTTGAAGGGTTAGATAGGTTCTGCTCAAGACCTGTCGCCGAGGCTGGAACAGTGAGTGTGGGCTTGGGTGAGCAATGGGCATGGAGCCAAAGCAAGGTGCCAGGCATCGCTCAGTGAGGCGTGGAGTCAGATCATTCAGGGACAGGTGATGGCCACATAATTACAGGAGTGCCTTGGGGAAAATTGGCGACCCAGACGCCCCTTCTTCCCCAGCTCGGAAGAGCAAGTCCAGCCAAAATGATGGTGAAGCAGCTTTAAAGTTCTACAAGAGGCTTAGGACAAGTTCTAAATTGAATGAGGGAGGCGTGTTCTCTCATGCTGGTGCTACTGTTTGACAGACATCCGGTAGCCTAGTGTAGTTTTTTGACAGACATCCAGTAGGCAGGTGCAGCTTTTTGATAGACATCCGATAGCCAGGTGCAGTTTTTTGACAGACATCTGGTAGCATGGCGCAGTTTTAGATATACATCCGGTAGGCTGGTGAAGTTTTTTGACAGACATATGGTAGCCTGGTGCAGTTTTTTGACAGACATCCGGTAGGCTGGTGCAGCTTTTTGACAAACATCCAGTGGTCTGGCAGGCACAGTTTTTTGAAAGACAACTAGTAGCCTGGTGCAGTTTTTTGACAGGTGTTTGGTAGGTTGGTGCAGCTTTTTGACAGACATCTGTTAGCCTGGTGCAGTTTCTTGAGAGACAATCAGTGGGCTGGTGATGCTTTTTGACAGACATTCAGTAGCCTGGTGCAGTTTTTTGACTGACATCCAGTAGAGAGGTGCAGCTCTTTCACAGACATCCGGCAGTATAGTGCAGTTGTTTGACGGACATCTGGTACGCTGGTGCAGTTTTTTGACAGACACCCGGTAGGCGGGTGCAGATTTTTGACAAACACAACACCGATTTATTGGGGCCAAAGAGACTTTTTAAGACCAGTCTCTGACACGTTCCCTAATCAAACTTAACTACACAAAAGTGTCAAAGGGTCTAGAAAGAAGTAAATGTATACGCAAAAAGTGAAATAAACAAGAACACCTCCCACATGTATCTCTATCTTGGGTCACCCTCATTTGACCTTTATACGGGTTTTAGACGGGTGACCCAAGATAGAGATACACGTGGAAGGTGTTCTTGTTTATTTCACTTTTTGCGTATACATTTACTTCTTTCTAGACCCTTTGACACTTTTGTGTAATGCAGCTTTTTGACAAACATCCGGTAAGCTGGTGCAGCTTTTTGACAGACATCCGGTAGCATGGTGCAGCTTTTTGACAGACATCCGGTAGCATGGTGCAGCTTTTTGACAGACATCCGGTAGCCTGGTGCAGCTTTTTGACAGACATCCGGTAGCATGGTGCAGTTTTTCAACTGACATCTGGTAGGTTTGTGCAGTTGTTTGACAGACATCCGCTAGCCCAGTGCAGTTCTTTGTCAGACTTCTGGTGCAGTTTTTTGACAGACATCCGGTAGGCGGGTGCAGCTTTTGAAAGATACCGGGTAGCGTGGATCAGGCTTCTGTGGATTACGGGTGGGCTTCTGGCAGACCTTGCGTTGGCTTGTGCGTGTATCTTTGAGGTCACCGTAGGCTGGTTGGGGTTTCTGGTAGGCTGGCAGACCCACGAGAGGCTGGTGATGGTCTGTGGTACTTGAGCAAGAGCTTAGGTGGGCCTGGAAGATTCCTGTTCCTGTTGGGCACTTGTAATCTGCTGTTGGCTCCTGTTAGATAGGCTGGACTGCTGCTAGCCTGGGTCAGCCTCCTGGTGCACCAATGATTACATCAGGGAAGATGGACAGGGTCCCAGCAGGCTCGAAGAGAGACTCTGGCAGGCAGGACAGGGCAAGGGTGCGCTTTAGATGGTCTCTGGTGATTTGTTTGACTGGTGGAGGGGTCTCCTGACGTCTTTAGATGGTCTCTGGTGATTTGTTGGACTGGTGGAGGGGTCTCCTGACGTCTTTAGATGGTCTCTGGTGATTTGTTTGACTGGTGGAGGGGTCTCCTGACGTCTTTAGATGGTCTCTGGTGATTTGTTTCACTGGTGGAGGGGTCTCCTGACGTCTTTAGATGGTCTCTGGTGATTTGTTGGGCTGGTGGAGGGGCCTCCTGACAACTTTAGATGGTCTCTGGGGATTTGTTGGGCTGGTGGAGGAGTCTCCTGACGGCTTTAGAGGGTCTCTGGGGATTTGTTGGGCTGGTGGAGGAGTCTCCTGACGGCTTTAGATGGTCTCTGGTGATTTGTTGGGCTGGTGGAGGAGTCTCCTGACAGCTTTAGAGGGTCTCTGGTGATTTGTTGGGCTGGTGGCGGGGTCTCCTGACAGCTTTAGATGGTCTCTGGTGATTTGTTGGGCTGGTGGAGGAGTCTCCTGACGGCTTTAGATGGTCTCTGGGGATTTGTTGGGCTGGTTGAGGGGTCTCCTGACGGCTTTAGATGGTCTCTGGGGATTTGTTGGGCTGTTGGAGGAGTCTCCTGACAGCTTTAGATGGTCTCTGGGGATTTGTTGGGTTGTTGGAGGAGTCTCCTGACGGCTTTAGATGGTCTCTGGGGATTTGTTGGGCTGGTCGAGGAGTCTCCTGACGGCTTTAGAGGGTCTCTGGTGATTTGTTGGGCTGGTGGAGGAGTCTCCTGACGGCTTTAGATGGTCTCTGGTGATTTGTTTGACTGGTGGAGGGGTCTCCTGACGTCTTTAGATGGTCTCTTGTGATTTGTTGGGCTGGTGGAGGAGTCTCCTGACAGCTTTAGAGGGTCTCTGGTGATTTGTTGGGCTGGTGGCGGGGTCTCCTGACAGCTTTAGATGGTCTCTGGTGATTTGTTGGGCTGGTGGAGGGGTCTCCTGACAGCTTTAGAGGGTCTCTGAGGATTTGTTGGGCTGGTGGAGGAGTCTCCTGACAGCTTTAGAGGGTCTCTGGGGATTTGTTGGGCTGGTGGAGGGGTCTCCTGACAACTTTAGATGGTCTCTGGTGATTTGTTGGGCTGTTGGAGGAGTCTCCTGACAGCTTTAGAGGGTCTCTGGGGATTTGTTGGGCTGGTGGAGGGGTCTCCTGACAACTTAAGATGGTCTCTGGTGATTTGTTGGGCTGGTGGAGGAGTCTTTTGACAGCTTTAGAGGGTCTCTGGGGATTTGTTGGGCTGGTGGAGGGGTCTCCTGACAACTTTAGATGGTCTCTGGGGATTTGTTGGGCTGGTGGAGGAGTCTCCTGACGGCTTTAGAGGGTCTCTGGGGATTTGTTGGGCTGGTGGAGGAGTCTCCTGACGGCTTTAGATGGTCTCTGGTGATTTGTTGGACTGGTGGCGGGGTCTCCTGACAGCTTTAGATGGTCTCTGGTGATTTGTTGGGCTGGTGGAGGAGTCTCCTGACAGCTTTAGAGGGTCTCTAGGGATTTGTTGGGCTGGTGGCGGGGTCTCCTGACAGCTTTAGATGGTCTCTGGTGATTTGTTGGGCTGGTGGAGGAGTCTCCTGACAGCTTTAGAGGGTCTCTGGGGATTTGTTGGGCTGGTGGAGGGGGTCTCCTGACGTCTTTACATGGTCTCAGGGGATTTGTTGGGCTGGTGGAGGGGTCTCCTGACGGGCCGGTGTGGGCTCCCTCTGGTACTGCTTTTGAAGCAGGTTGGGGCAGATAGCCTGTGTCAGGCTTCTGGTACACCAGCCGATGCCCGGTGACCTGGAAATAGCTCCAAGTGGGCAAGGAGGGGCCATGGCATTCTGTGGTGAAGGTCTGCCAGGTGAGTGAGGGGTCTTGACAGGCTGGGTACTGGTTGTGGCAGATACTAGAGGGATCCCACAGGATACAATGCACTGCTGGCAAAGGCGGGTTGGCATTGAGGGTTCTTGGCAGTCTGTGACAGGCTCCTGGTGGGCTGGGGCAGGTTACTGAAGAGGGTCCAGGAGTAGGGGTGCTCCTGGCAGCCAGAGGCAGGTTTTCTGAGAGCTGTGGTGAGTTCCCATAATTGTGGCATAGATGGTCTCTGGCGGATAGACCCACTTTATGAAGAGAGCAGAGCTTTTTAAACAGTAAGAACCATTCCTATCTCAAAATGGATCCATATGTTTATTTTGTTTACATCTATTCTGTCAATCATTCTCCCCCTTACACCTACCCACCCCCTTTCTTTCATTCACCTGCCCTCCTATGGTGACCCCCTCACTCAGTGTCATCACAGACATTATTTCCAGTCCGAGGTTTTACATATCATTGCTATCTGGTGTGCAAGTCTCAGCAGAATGGAAGTAAAGCAGGACTACCACTCCCAGAATGCACTGCATGACCACATGAACGCCCAGGAATAGAAATAATGCGAATAATGACATGGAGTGAGGTGGCCACTCCATGCCCCACTGCCTTTTCCAATTTTCAACAATGTCCCCAGAGGTGCACGTAAAGTTATGCACCTCAACCTGCCGCACTGGATACGTACCGTAACTACCTGCAATACAGCCTGAGTGGAAAACATGTCCACCCCTCCAACCCCTGGCTGAGAGCTGAGTCACAACGCTCTCAGACTAATCACAATGCTGTATTGCAGCATTGTGATTGACTGCGGGGAGCGTGAGAGCCCAGGTGCTTCCTGTTTCTCCCAAGAAGCCAGGAACAGGACGGAGCGCAGGAGAGCCGTGGCGGCCGGTCGGCCTGCCGGGAGGTAAGTGATTTTTTTTAACCCGATTCACTCAACCCCCCCATCGCTCCCACCCGCCCCACTGCTGCTTACAGGTAGCAGACTCGACTGCCCACATGGCATGGTGCCCCCCTGCCTGCCCCGTCCCCAGACCAGGCTTCTGTACTCCAAACCTGTAGGATGGACTGGTCGTGTCATACATATTGGTGTATCGATCCTGGCAATATTGCTGAGTCAGATCCAGGGACCAGCTCATCCATAGTTCGTATGTCATTGGAATACTTACCAAGGAGGGGTTGGCAGCACATTTTGCGATGCAGGGCGCGCTACGAAATCTGTTTTATTTATTAAATTGTTTACTTACCTCCAATTATCCATATTCCGGTTTTTAGCACCCCTCACCCTGCCCCTGCCCCGCCCCGCCTTTCTGCCCCACCGGAACTCCCTCTACGGGCCACGGCTGCTGAGACCAGTATTTTGGTTGATGCATGTGCCCCTAAGTGTCAGCAGGAGACCGCTTTCAGCTTTGAGCTTTCATTTAAGATGCAGCCTCTGTTTGAATCGGTTGAACCAATTGGAGTAACGAGCCAGGTAACACTGAACTGCACAGGGTCGGACTGGGACAGGAAATAGGCTTGGACACCAAAATAAATAAAAAAACGCCCATTAGCGCATCAGATAGCTAAATAGAAGTGGCCCACATTTGCAAATATGGCAGTTTTGAACTAGTGAAGACACGTTGTATAGGTGTTTTGCAATGTATGCATGCATTTGTGTTTGCTACAAGCAATATTTGTGGTAATATCAGTGAAATCAACAGTAAAAACCGCCCACAAGGCCAAAAAAGAGGCACGTAAACCTTTAAAAAACAATCCCACACACTATCCTATCGGACCAGCCCTCAGGCACTGCCTGATTGCCCTATAGGCGGGGCCACTGGATTATGCGACTGTGCGGCCGAGCGATTTCTGCACAAGTATAGATTTGCCGCATTTGAAACATAATCCATCATATGCTGCATGATCTGCAGATTTTAACAAAAATTTATTTTATTTCTAGCTTAAATGGTTCAAACATTACAAAAAATGCAGCGACACGTGTTGCTAGCAGTGAATGGCCCTTTGCAAAGCTGAACTTGTCACCTTTTTGATGCTTATTGCTATATTTGGGTATTAAAATGGTACTAATGAAGTGCAACCAATGCCCAGTCAGTGTTACCAAGTTTAACAATGGCAAAATAATGAAGTAATACTATTACAAAATGTGGCGCATAATTTGCCTTTTCTTGTCACATAATTTACTCAACCCTGCCGCATAATTTCGCCTTCTCCTGCTGCATAATTCCAGTGGTCCTGCCTATAGTCTGACAGTGGCTCGTGCTCTTTTGCAGTGGTGGAGGAAGAGGATGGCGTACACACCCATCTTGAGTTGACGGGAGGGGCTAAAAGAGACATTTATAGCACCATTTTCATATACATATTGCTAAAAATAAAAAGCTGTACGTTGTGTAGGGGGAACGCAGGAATCTGGCCCTTCGGAGATCCGGCCTAAGAAGTGACTGATCCAGCCCCAGCCCTTCTAGCCTTCCAGGGGTCCTGGCCTATCTGGAAACCTCCCATGTGGTCATTCTATTTCTTTCCCCCACCCGCTCCCACCACTGTCTGTCAGGGGGCTGTCAGGGGGCATCCAATTACATTTCCTGCTCCCTCATCGGCTCATCAGACAGAAATAATTTGGTTTTAAGTAATTCTTGCTGCCATCTCCTCCGCCGACAGGAAATGAAATATTAATCAGGATGTATTTCCCATGTGATTGCTTCTGTTTGATGAAAGCAGTCAAATCTAAAGTGTGTTTGTGTGTGTGGTGCGAGAGGACAGGGGAGGGGACGTTGGGCATTAAGAGATTACAGCAGTTAGCTCCTGGAGGCCTCTTGGGGGGCTTGAAAGCACTAGGTAAGTAAGGATGAGAGGCCTTCCCCTGCGGATGCTCTTTCTTTATCCCATAAACCGGTCCAGAATCCGACAGCCTGTTTTACAAACATAAGGGCATCTCCTGAAGTGCTTGAAGCTCACAGCTAGCCGGTCCCAGAGTTGCCAACAGCAGCACGTGCTCTGTAGGCCCAAACATATACTCAGGGCCACTGGATTTAAGTGATTCTGCAGACACTGTGGGGCAGATTAATGTTAACTGGCGCATCCCCAGGGATGCGCCAGTTAACATGCGCCACAGTGCGCCACAGCTCCGCCACCCATGGTGCGCCGCATTTATGATGCGGCGCACCATGGGGCAACAACGGCACAGATGCGTGACGCATCTGTGCCGTAAAGGTGGCGCAATGCTGGAGTTGCGTCGCAAGCGCGACGCAGCTCCAGCAAGGCTCGGGGGTGCCCATCTTAACAATGCTGCGTCAAGCCTTACGCCTGCTTCAAGCAGGCGCAGGCTTTTGACGCAGCATTGGCCTGAAAGTGACTGAGTGAAATCTCATAGATTTCACTCAGTCACTTTTGCGAGGCGCACCTGCCCCGGAACGCCCACCCTGCGCCGGAACGCCCACAAGCGGCGCAGGGCTTTACAACGTGACGCATCTGCCTAGATGCGTCACGTTGTAAATCGTTCGTAGGGATGCGCCACGTTTACGCCGCCTTTCGTGACGCAACAGCGGCGTAAACGTGGCGCAAGGGCCTCATAAATCTGCCCCACACTTTCTGTATACTATGGCTCTGCCGCATTTGCCACATACTCATCATCTGCTGCATAATTTGCAGATTTTTCTAACAAAAACATTTTCTAACTCAAAAATGCAGCGACATATGCTGTCACACATATATGTATATATACAAGGCCTTTTTTATAAAGGATGACTGGTGAAATTTTCAGTTGCTTACTGCTGTATTTCGCTCTTAAACTGGTACTAATGTGGTGAAACGTTCTCCCAGACAGTGCTAGTGAGTAATGACAAAATACAGACGTAATCCCAAAATGTGCTGAATTTCACAACATAATTTGCTTTTTCTGCCCTCATAATTTAGTTAATCACACCCCATATTAAGGTGCTGCCTAGTCACATAATTCCAGTGACCCAAAATTCAGGGGATAAGGCATCACTGTCATTCCCAGCATTCAAGGGGGCATATTCTCAAAGACTTATCGCCGATTTATCGGTACTTTTAGCGCCGCAAAAGAGGCAATAGATTTATCGCCCTATTCCCAAGCTGGTGAAAACTGCCGATATCGCCAGTTTTCCAGCGACAGCTGCTGCAGAAAACATCGTCACGGGTGAGAGTGACTACTAATGCTAATGATATGCAGAGTAGGCGTTCCCGTGCAAAAACACGAAAACACCACTTCACGAAATTCTTAACGACCAGCCAAATCGGCGAAGCGATCCAAAAATAGGCGACAAGGCGCGTTAGCAGCAGGGATTTAACACCTGCCTATTGCTGGTGTTAAGCAGGACGACAACCTGCAGTAGAAAGGGAGCCCAGCCCAGAGCCACATCTGAAGACCAACAGATGCCATTGAGCCAATGATCATGCAGGTTGGAGACCCAAGTGTGCCACAACACCCATCGCCACCCCCCCACCCCCAGACCACCACCCCCGGACTACCACCTAGGCAGCGCAGAACAAGACAGCGGATGTTCCTAAGACCTGTTTACCTGCGGACTAAACTGCGTCTTCCTCTTCTTCTCCTTTCCCTTCCCTGACCCCTAGGTCCCAGGCTGGTTCTCTGTGGGGCTTGTAGGTTCTGGTTGTCCTCTGTACTTGCTTGGGCTACCTTCATTGTGCTTCGCAGTTGTTTTGTTTAGGTTTTGAGGTTTTGTTTGTGGGATTTTTTCTGCTTTTATGGTGATTTTTCCCACCAGATGTGTGTGAATTGCAGGCCTGGCGCAGCTTATCACTCATTTTTGTATCACGGTTGGGCCCATCACCACTTTTTTCACATTGAGCTTTAGATTTTCATCGCCGTCCCGGTGATTTTATCGCGGACATTTGACGCGTTATCAGGAAACTATCACCTGTTACCGCCGTGTTGAGAATGTTAGGTTAACACAGCGTTATTTTCCCGCGATGGATCGCGATATGGAAAATCGCGTTAACCTATTTTGGCAATGAATATCGCACGTTCTTGAGAATATCCCCCAAAGTATTTTATACCAAAAAGCCAGGCCCTAAAACTTACAGCGGTGCTCCCAATGCCTTGTAATGACCTTGGTCCAGTTGGTAACTCCAGGAGTTCCTACCCTTCTAACTGCCAGGTTCATCCCAGGTTCTACTTTGTCTATTGGGACATGTGTTTGTTTGGAACATTCCCTCGCTCTAACAAGCGGTGGAACAAGGTTGTTTGCTCTGGCGGCTCCCACCCCGGATGTGAATTGGCGCCATGTCACGAGGGTGACTTTCAGCCACGCCTGTTTTTTCGGCCAACAGCACTATGTACATTGGAACTTGGGAGTTTCACTTTTTTTCTATTATAAGTATGGCTCTAGATATAAGTTTTTTAAAAAATGTATCCTGCCCTCCCGAGAAGGATTCTCAGCCTTAAGATGTGACTGAGAATCTACCTGGGAGAGGGAAGATGATAAAAAGAAGGGGAAAGAACGCGCATGTATAGACAGAAGTCAAGATTACGTTTTCTTTTCTGTTTGTTTCACTTATGCATTTAGGACATTTATTAGAACAATTGTGCTGACGAAGGCTCGCAGTAGCACCGTCTTCTCAAAATTCTATTGAGGAAGGTGCAGGGCGGGGCCTTGGAAGGATGGAGCTTGACTAGCACGCCACAAAGGACCGCTTTACCTGCAGCTGAACCCGCAGAGGCAGCCGGAAGTAATCAATACCGAATGTATAGATTGGTCAGCTGGTGCGAGCATTGTCATGTGTCGATTGTAAGACGATATGCATTGATGGACGGTATTAGATGGAATTTTGATGTATATCTGTAAATACTGCATAGATTTTAATTCTACGAACGCTTGCTGAAATTCTTCCTCTTTCTTTCTTTCTTTCTCGCTCTTTCTTTTTCTCTCTCTTTCTCCGTCTCTATATATCTCTCTCCTCCCTCTTTTTCTTTCTCTCTGTCTCTCTTTACCTTTCTCTCTCTCTCTCTCTCTCTCTCTCTCTCTCTCTTACTCTCTTTCGCTTTTTTCCTCTTCCTCTGTCTCTCTCTTTCTTTCCCTCTTGTTCTCTCTCTCTCTCTCTCTCTCTCGCTCCCTCTCTTTCTCTCTCTTTTTCTTTCTCCCCCTCTCTCTCTTTCTCTCTCTCTCTCCCCTTTCTCCCTCTCTTTCCCTGTCCCTCTCTCTTTCTCTTTCTAGCTCTTTCGCTGTCGCACTCTTTCTTTCTCTCTCGTTCTCTCTCTTGCTCTGTCTCTCTTTCTTTCTTTCTCTCTCGTTCTCTCTCTCTTTCTCTGTCTCTTTCTTTCCCTCTCGTTCTCTCTCTTTCTCTTTCTCTCCTCTCTCTCTTTCTCTCTCTTTTTCTGTCTCCCCCTCTCTCTTTCTCTCCCTCTCTACCTCTCTTCCCCTTTCTCCCTCTTTTTCCCTGTCTCTCTCTATTCCTCTTTCTCTCTCTCTCTCTCTCTTTCACTTTCTTGCTCTTTCGCTGTCTCTCTCTTTCTTTCTCTCTCGTTCTCTCTCTCTCTCTTGCTCTGTCTCTCTCTCTCTTGCTCTGTCTCTTTCTTTCTTGCTCTCTCTCTCTTTCTCTGTTTCAGTCTCTCTCTTTCCCTTTCCCTCTCTTTTACTTTCTTGCTCTTTATCTTTCTCTGTCTCTCTCTTTCTTTTTCTCTCGTTCTCTTTCTCGCTCCCTCTCTTTTTCTTTCTTTCTTTCTTTTTTAGGTTTCGACCTGGCGAGGGCACTGCAAAGCAGTGCCCCGCCCAGGGCGAAAGCTTTTGAGTTACAGTATGGATGTTCGTCCCGCCTCTGTTTCCCATTGGCTAGCTCCATAAATGGACGGAGGCGACTCGTGGGCGTTTCTGGAGAATTTTTCTCATCCGGCCCCTTTTGTCACGTCAGTGCGGCGGTGGGCGGGGTTTATTTTTTTTTTCTTTCCGTGTTGTTTTCGTATTTTCAGGAGTGCCTTCAGCCGGATTGGTGTCTCGTTGCTGCCCCGTGTTGTGAATGTTTTGCTTTGCACGGTATGCTTGTTACTTATGTTTTTTTTTCTTCATTACCAATTTTCTTTGGCTCCGGATTGGTGTCTCGTTGCTGCCCCGTGTTGAGAATGTTTTGCTTTGCACGGTATGCTTGTTACTTATGTTTTTTTTGTCTTCATTTCCGATTTTCTTTGGCTCGTCTACGGCTTGTGGCTTCAGGTATCTTTTTCCTCGAGATAAAGGTAAGTGCGACACTCTTCCCACATGCCCCGTGTTTGTTTGTGTACCCCGTCTTATGTTGTCTCCCTGTTTGTTTTACGTCTGCGACCCTTGCAACATGGCCCGTGTTAAGAATGTTTCGCTTTGTACTGTATGCTTCAGACAGTATGTGTACAAGCGCGCGAGGCTGGAAGAACATTTAGCGGTGAATAGCGTCTGCCACTTCCTTGTGCGCATGCGCCATATTAGAGACCCGTGAGGTGAAGGAGGGGGAGTCTCTATACTTTCCTCATCCGCAGAACATCCCCAAACGAGCTCTACACAGCGAGGGGTGCTGGAAACATCACAAGAGTTTGAGCAGTAAGGGAGAGCCAGGGCGCGTAATCAGCTGACACGCGATACTGCGCGCGAGCCCCGGAAAGAGACGGGGGGTGGCCGGTGCAAGTGTCCGGACTTGACATATCGCTCACGGTGACCAGGCGCGGGTAGTGTGGCCGGCGCCGCGAGGAGCAACCCGCGGGCCTCGGAGGGCGCGCTGTCACAGGCCTCTCCCCGGCCCGCAGTCGCCATGGACTCGGACGAGGGCTACAACTACGAGTTCGACGAGGACAAGGAGTGTAGCGAGGACAGCGCAGAGGAGGAGCCGGTGGACGAACACCTTGATTTGGGGTTAGTTGAGCCTGGCTTGGGCAGTGGTGAGAGGGACGGACTAGAACCTGGCGGAGTCAGTGGCGTTGGGGGCAGTGCACTGGGTCCAGGCCACGATGAGGAGGATTATCGCTACGAAGTGTTGACGGCTGAACAGATCCTTCAGCACATGGTGGAGTGTATCCGGGAGGTGAACGAGGTCATACAGGTGAGTAGTGGGGTCACAAGGTAGAGTTGAAGGGGCATGCGAGTGACTGTGTGCCAGAGGTTAAAGGATATTATGGGGGCAGGGGTGTTTTATGCTGGTAAACTCCGACTAGCACATAAGGGAGAGAGAAGGGACTGAGTGTGACTGTGATCGTGAAAAGTGATGCTTCATAACATAAGGAAGAGATGCGGATCAGAATTTGAATATGATAGTGAACAGTGTCCATGTGTGCCCGTTCCCGCCCCCCCCCTCCCGCTGTCCAGGTGTGCCCGTTCCCGCCCCCCCCTCCCGCTGTCCGTTCCCACCCCTGTCGGTGAGCTGGTGCATTGAAGCACTGGAGCTGCAATGGTGCACTAGTGCACCCCGGGGTGCGCTAGTCTCGCGCGGATCGACACTGAGGCGAAACCGTTGCATTGTGAATGCTTGTTCTTTCTTTCTTTTTCTCACTCTCTCTCCCTCCCTCTCTCTCCCTCTCTTTCTCTCTCTCTTTTTCTCTTCTCGCTCTCTCTCTTTCTCTCGTTCTTTTTCTCTCTCCCTCTCTCTCTCTCGCTCTCTTTCTCTCTCTTACGTAGACTCCCACTCACTGGGGGTATTCCACCATACTCGGAGTCTTGCGCACAGGCACTAGAGAAGCATTTGTTATTGCAGTATCTAAAGACACTTGTACAGCATGGCTCATACAGCTCCGAAGGAAACGTTTAAGAGGGGAGCTTGTAGACACAGGCATGCTGCAATGACGGGAGGGCCACATTTCTAAGGTTATGATCATTAGAGCACTCTGGAACCCTCTTTAAGAAGTTATCATCCAATCTCCACTAAGTACTCACACTTTTTGTTCCGACAGAATAGCAATGTAACGTCTTTTTGTGAATTGGATTTTAAGCTAGTTTATTGAGTCTTCCATCAAATTTTTAGCATAATATGTACCAAGATGATGTCTATGCTTTTTAAATTTGTATTTTATAGTTTTCTCATTTTTGTTTTTAACTGTTGTGATTATTTATGATGGAAAAGTATTGTCTGTTTTATTGTGCATTGATGGGTCCCTTGTGTCCTGAAATAAACTAATGATGGTACGTAACATATTTTCACAGCAAAATTCTACACAGCTCTCCTTTTTATGGTCTGGCTTTACAGTGCAGCTGTCACCAGACAATTATTTGAGCATCACTAGAGAGGGGCTTAGGCTCCGCCCACATGTTGGGACCCAGGAGAATAGTGCTTGCCCTCCACATAGCTGGGATCATTTTATATATCCAGCTGGGTTAGCTTGAACTTTCTGGGGCACACACGTGACATTGTAATGCTGTAAAAGTGCCTTAGATAACTAGATAATTTTTGGTGCTTGTCTTTCTCTGGCAGCAGCACGAATGGGGGGAGGGCAGTCATTAAAGAAAATTGATTTTTAGGTCTGAAGTGACAGTGCAACTGTTCCCAATATTATTCTACAGCTCTTTGCTTCCACTCAAATAAAAATTAATTCCATTACTATTTGCTTGTAATGTTTCACATTGCCACATAACATTCTTTTAAAGCCAGACCTTTTGGCATTCCCAATGCTTGTTATGCCAAGAAAAGAGACCAGGGTGCCTTTTCCAGCTGGACAGCCTAGGAGCTATCAAGGAGGTGCAACCTTGTCCAAATGAGTTAAAGCTCATCCCATAATGAACACTTCTTCAGGAGAACTAACCCCAAAGAGCAATCATAAGTTGCAGAGTGTCTAGGGAAGATCTTCGGGGCGGGGGCTTAGATTAGTCAGCAATTGCTAAATTAGGGGTGATTTTGTTTATGTCCTTTGTCATTAAGGTATGTTTTTTTAGACATTTCTGTCTCTATTTATTCTTAATATTTTTTTTCTCATCTTATTGGTGTCCATATTTTGGTCCGGTAAATGAAATTCATTGGCGGCTGGCGCAGGTAAGCACGGTGAGGTCAGGTGGTGTCCAGGCGAGGTGGGAAGGGGTTACGCAGACGGACGAGGAAATAAGTATCATTAAATAAATAAAACCTATTCCGTCATCTGTCAGCTTCCCCCTGCTGTGCCCTGCTCCGCCCCACCGCGCTTACCTGTGCCAGACGCCGCTGTTGAAATCAGCGGCGTATCAAGGGCTTTATAGGCCCTAATACAAGGAGGAACATTGGGCCCCATCCACTAGGGTTGTCGCAAAAAGCAGCCAATGATTGTGTTGAAGCGAGCCTCTGACTTCCCCGTGCCTTGGTGCCACTGCACTTCCTACATGTTGAAAGCTAAACCCTTGAAAGAAATTACCCAGAGGCTAACATATGAAATGAAATACCAGTATTTGTAAAACGCACAGCTACCTCCGAAGTGGTGTCCCGGTGCTAGGGGCCCTCGGGAAGATTAAGCAAGCTATTGCCCAGAGTCACATGGTGCTGGGCTGACCTGTCGCTGGTGCCTGGGATCGAGCCGTGAGCCCCAGAGTCCAGCGTCAGTCGCCCTGGCCGCTGCGCCACACCTCTTCCACGTGTGAAGAAATGTACACTCATGCTTCGAAGTCTATAGGGTTCAGTGTGTGAAGCAGTGACTTGAAATTAAAAACTACACTCATCTGAAAACATTAGTATTGTAGTACTGGAACAAGTGCATGTCAGAAGTTTTTTATTCTCCATTAGAAACTCCTGCTCCTTTTGCGATTCCTTATTTTGCGATTGCATTTAAGGACTCGCAAATTTAGCGATTCCTTAAATGCAATGTAAGAAGCAATAAAAAAGTGCAATTTGGCCTGAAGGAATCGCAAATTACCACCAACATCAAGTTGGTGGTAATTTGCAATTTCTTTGAAAAATGCACTTTTTTGCATTTTTCAAAGTGCAATGTGAAGCACATACACCCTTAGGGCATGTATGTGCGCCACATGTGCACCCATGCTTATTTCAGGGGTGCAACAGGGTGTCCTTTTGACACCCTTGCACCCTTGAAATTGCATTCTCAATTTGTGATTCTCTAATTGCTAATCGCAAATTGAGAATATCTTCCCATTCATTCCAAAGGCCTATACCCTCCTGGGGTATAGGCCATCAACCAGGACTCTTTAAGCCTGGTAGAACCCTCAAAGTTGAGGACCCAGAAGAAGACCACTAGTAGGTAAAATGCTACTAACAGAAAAAGTCAGACTGTACACAACCTCCGTGCGGAGCTAAAAAAAGATAAGGGATTTCATCTGTTTCAAGATGAGCCCAAAGACTAGATTATCCATTCTTTGGCAGCTAGCAGGAACCGGGGAGGAGGGAGCGGGGGGGGGAGGCGGGGGGGGGGGGTAAGGTGGGAGGGACAAAAGAAAAAAAAACACTTATCTTTTCACGGTCGCCGTCTCTTCAGCTTCGGTCCCTTCACGCGGCTGCCTTCTCCTCTGCTTCAGTCCCAGAAGCAGACAGGCTCCTCTAAGCCAATCACAACACTGCAATGTAACGCTGTGATTGGTCTGAGCGCCGAGGTTCGGTGCTCATACTGGGACTCGGAGCCTGTACATGTTCCCCCCTGGGCTGTTGGGTGGGGAACATGCAAAGTATATGACTGTTTGGCCGGCCCAAGACGGCCGGGCAAACTGTGATGCGTGCTTAGTGTGTGCCGCTACTCCTCCCCCTAAGACCCCAGTCCTGCCCCGCCCTAACCCAGCCCGTAGCGAAAAATAAAATGATAATAACAAGGTTATTTTTTTTTCCTGCTCTGAGAGCAGTGGGGCGACGCTCCTCCGCTTTAGCAGAAGAGCTGCCCCTGCCGCAATTGTAAGCATACAGCGCCTGGATGCCTGTAAGATTTCGCCACTATATAAATGGAACACATTTCTCTGTGAGCAAGACATTTTAATAGATAAAGAGAAAATTCAAGCGGTCCAACAGCCAATCTTTGAAGTAGAGAATTGTGGAAATAAGAAACTTATTTAAACTTTGATCTGATGTCTCCTAAGTTATGATATGGGCGTGGTTTACATCGCTTGTACAAGTAAACCAAGAATAAACACAGATTATGAAATAAGTGCTATAGACCGGGCAGAATGCACAGATGTTTGCATGCCCTTCTCTTGATGCGAACTTGGCGCCTCATTGAGACCCTGATGATTGTTCTACTAATATTGATAGCTCAGCGGGAATGGTGCCTGCACCAGCTTGTAACTGGCGGTGATTGTGAGGACAAACCCCGAACCTAAAAATGACATGTGCAAAATGGTTATAAATACGGTTTCTGTACGTTATTCCAACTTTTTTTTTTTTTACACTAAACTGGAAATCAGGGAGTAAACCTCAGAAGACCCAAAGGGCAAACAGAAGGCCCTTGTGCTCTGTTTTTGTGCTGTCCTATAAATAAATGCATCAGAAATGGGGTTGCCCCAATGTTGGCAGGACAGTCCTTCCAGCCTCAGGCTTTCATGGAGTAAACAAGGTCTTTATTCATGGAGTTGGACCAACTGGACCAACACTACTGAAAGGATGTATGACGTTACAACGCATACTTTTACTCCGCATACCATTACAACGCGGTATTTACAACGAATACCGTTACAACGCATAGCGCTTTGGGGTGCTGGATAGTGGTAAGTATAATTTACTATTCTAACTCCAGTCCCCGTGGACCCTAGGGAAGGTGTTGGATAGTAAATTAAACTTACCTCTTATCCTAGAGCGCCCCCCAGCGCAATGCGTTGTAATGTCATGCGTTGTAATGCCCGCGTTGTAATGGTAGTGCGGAGTAAAAGTTGCGTCGTAACGGGTGTATACCCTACTGAAAAGGTCCAAAAAGAAAGAAGTCTTCGGCCGACATGTAGTGATCTGGCAGTCCTACGTGCCGGCCATGTGAGTGTCTCGCACTGCTGGACTCTCTGTACTTCCCATCATTTACACAGTAGATGGCAGAAGCAAGGGTTAACTGGCTGAGCCATTTTATAGCATATTAGATCATTCAAACCTGGCAGATACCTTCCCCTCTGGCAGCTGGGGAGGAGGAGAAAAGAGAGAGAGAGAAAATATATATGTATGTGTGTGTGTATATATATATATATTGACTATAAGATTTATCTCCAACAGTAGTAAATCATCCGGCACTCCGAGGTAGGTTGTGAAAGTCCTTTTATTTAATTTAAAATGACGAATTACATCTACGCGTTTCGGGAGTCACGCTCCCTTGCTCACGATTTATATACATCGAGTCACCACCCGCAGCACCTGATACGCAGCATCCCATATGGCGAGATGCTGCGTATCAGGCGTATATGCAGCTCCGACGTGGAGTGTGAGATTGCACAGGAAGCCAGCAAATATCGTTTTTTTGGCCAGGGGCTATTCCGCAAACATGATTGATATTGGCATTAATAAGACTAAAAACATGTCTAGAAGTGATGCTCTGATCCCTAAAGTAAAGCAACATGTGCAGAGCAATATTAGGTCTAGCACTCAGTCCAGGATCATTCTTACTTTTAGCATGCAACATCAGGAGCTCAGGAAAATCTTTAACCGTAACTGGAACCTGGTACTGGGGGATCCGGTTATTGGAGACTCTATGTCTAAAAAACCAGGACTTACATTCAGGAAGTCATTTTCATTGAGCAATAGCCTGGTTAGTAGTAGCCCCGAAGTGGCCATTCCAATTACTTAGATGGCCCAGGTCAAGGGTTTCGGAAAATGCCCAAGTTGCAAGGCGTGTAGATTTGGATGTAGCAAGACCCATTTTTCCAGTACCTTCAAATCAGAACCAATCGTGATTAATTAAAGATTAACTTGTAAGACCAAGTTTGCCATCTACGTGCTGGAGTATCATTGTGGGCTTAGGTACGTGGGTAGAACCAAGCTACCGGGCCACAAAAGGATACTCCAGCACATAAGGGCCATCACAGGAAAAGATCGAGCGTACGCTAGGCATTTCGAGCAGACCCACAATAGTAACCTGAATTTCCTTCAATACTATGTGATAGACACAGTGTTACCCATGAAACGAGGAGGTAATCAGGAGGCAAAATTGCACCTCCTTGAAACCCGATACATACTAGAGCTCGATACAAAAAATCCGGCTGGATTAAATGCTAGCGGAGATTTTTACACCTGTTTATAGTCTCCAATCATTTAAGATCATTGGTAAAAAAAAAAAAATGTGGGCTCACATTATTTGAAATATGAGAATAACAGCTGCTATGTAAATGGTCTGGTTAAACACATGAATTTGTTCATTGTATTTTTAATGAAAAAGAATGTTTGAAATGCATAAACAAATATTGTTTTAGATTTTGATAAACTCTTTTTGTGGAATAGTATGTGTAAACAGGAGCACCTATAATGGGTGTCCGTGTTTACTAGGATTTTATAATTTGCACTGTTTTGCACACAATTTTGGGTAACGGCAGAGTGTATGATAAATACAGGATAAGTCCTATGACTGTCATAGGAGGAAATATTGCCCACTTGGGCTTAGTTAAGTGCATAAGTTTAAGCAATAGCAAAAAGAAAGCTATCTATTTGACTTTTTGTGCGCAATGATTGAACAGTTGATTTATGAATTATCACCCTTAACACGAATGAAGGTGTTCATTGACAAATTATATCTTAGAATTTCAAAGGGTTTGATAGCTTGTACATACAAATATTGTGAGTGTCTAAAGGAAAAATTATTACCGTTTCATATTTTTAAGGAAATATTGTTTATTCAATTTTATATATTTATGTATTTATATTTATATATTTATTTGAATGACGCTTAAAATGATTTTGCATGATATTTTGCACAATTCGCACTTTGAAGCTGCTATCAGTAACTTGTTGCTTTCTATGCTGAAATTTGCACCATGACGATGTCATTTCCTGTTTAAGAACTTTATATGCCGCCTCTTCCTACTGCAACGCATCATGTGATCAACACCCGAGTGGGGGTCGAAACGTGTAATGGCGGGCTGGCTGGGTGAATTAATAAAGCACTTTGATTGGCACTAACCTTTGGGGGGAAACAACCTTTACAACGCAACTTTTACAACGCACTACCATTACAACGAAACTTTTACAACGCAAAATCTATTACAACGCATGCATTTACAACGCAGTCATTACAACGCACGACACTACAACGCACACTACTACAACGCATACCATTACAACGCAGTAATTACAACGCATACCATTACAACGCAAAACTTACCATCCAACACTTACCCTACTGTTGCACCCCCTGGAGTTAGAATAGTAATTTTAACCCCTACACTATCCAACACTTTCCCTACTGTTGCACCCCCTGGAGTTAGAATAGTAATTTTAACCCCTACACTATCAAACACTTACCTTATATGCAATGTAATGTAATGCGTTGTAATGGTATGCGTTGTAAATGTAGTATGCGTTGTAGTGGAATGCGTTGTAAAGGTAGTTTCTAAGAATTCGTTGTAATGGTATGCGTTGTAATGGTGTGTGTTGTAATGGATTTTGCGGTGTATAAAATGCGTTGTAAAGGTATGCTTTGTAAAAGTGTGCGTTGTAACGTCATACATCCACCTTTGGGTCCTCTCTTTGTCATTTTCTGCCTAGGTGAGGCAGTTGCAAGAGGCAATTTGCATATATATATATATGTTGGGTCGTAATAAATTAAAAGATCTTGCTTGAAGTTCTGTGGGGTCTGTGCCTCCTTCTTCGCCATAGCCACCGCAGCGTGGAAATCGGAAGTGGTGGGAGCATTCGAATGGATATATATATATATATATATATATATATATATATATATATATATATATATATCATTCCAAGCCCCCAAGCTTTAGAGATGCACTCCACGAGAGATTGCTTCAACAGAGCCTTTATTGTATAAAACAGCGTTTTGAGCCCAGTCAATTGGTATCCCTACGCGTTTCGGTGCTCCTGCACCTTAATCATGGGATGGGCGACGTTGAAGCACGAAGAAATGAACTGCCGCATTTATTACCCATGAGGCATGTGTTCCCAGGTGAACAGCATGCCGGGAGCAGTAGTCCTGATTTTTCCCCTTTGGTGGGGTCCGTCTTTCAGCGAATTTAAAACTGCCCAGTTTAGTGTCTCTGCAATTCTTACGACCCTCCAGTGGGTCCCAGGCTCAACCCGCTGCTTTGAATTGTCCCTCTCTCGTGCTGGAACAGGCTGTAATCCAGTTTACAGCCACACAGAACTTCTTCCGGTGTTGTAGGCGGTGCAAACTCCCACGGCTGGAGCAACCGTGTACAAATATCATTCCAAGCCCCCAAGCTTTAGAGATGCACTCCACGAGAGATTGCTTCAACAGAGCCTTTATTGTATAAAACAGCGTTTTGAGCCCAGTCAATTGGTATCCCTACGCGTTTCGGTGCTCCTGCACCTTAATCATGGGATGGGCGACGTTGAAGCACGAAGAAATGAACTGCCGCATTTATTACCCATGAGGCATGTGTTCCCAGGTGAACAGCATGCCGGGAGCAGTAGTCCTGATTTTTCCCCTTTGGTGGGGTCCGTCTTTCAGCGAATTTAAAACTGCCCAGTTTAGTGTCTCTGCAATTCTTACGACCCTCCAGTGGGTCCCAGGCTCAACCCGCTGCTTTGAATTGTCCCTCTCTCGTGCTGGAACAGGCTGTAATCCAGTTTACAGCCACACAGAACTTCTTCCGGTGTTGTAGGCGGTGCAAACTCCCACGGCTGGAGCAACCGTGTACAAATATCATTCCAAGCCCCCAAGCTTTAGAGATGCACTCCACGAGAGATTGCTTCAACAGAGCCTTTATTGTATAAAACAGCGTTTTGAGCCCAGTCAATTGGTATCCCTACGCGTTTCGGTGCTCCTGCACCTTAATCATGGGATGGGCGACGTTGAATCCAGTTTAGAATTGCAGAGACACTAGAATTGCTTCAACGTCGCCCATCCCATGATTAAGGTGCAGGAGCACCGAAACGCGTAGGGATACCAATTGACTGGGCTCAAAACGCTGTTTTATACAATAAAGGCTCTGTTGAAGCAATCTCTCGTGGAGTGCATCTCTAAAGCTTGGGGGCTTGGAATGATATTTGTACACGGTTGCTCCAGCCGTGGGAGTTTGCACCGCCTACAACACCGGAAGAAGTTCTGTGTGGCTGTAAACTGGATTACAGCCTGTTCCAGCACGAGAGAGGGACAATTCAAAGCAGCGGGTTGAGCCTGGGACCCACTGGAGGGTCGTAAGAATTGCAGAGACACTAAACTGGGCAGTTTTAAATTCGCTGAAAGACGGACCCCACCAAAGGGGAAAAATCAGGACTACTGCTCCCGGCATGCTGTTCACCTGGGAACACATGCCTCATGGGTAATAAATGCGGCAGTTCATTTCTTCGTGCTTCAACGTCGCCCATCCCATGATTAAGGTGCAGGAGCACCGAAACGCGTAGGGATACCAATTGACTGGGCTCAAAACGCTGTTTTATACAATAAAGGCTCTGTTGAAGCAATCTCTCGTGGAGTGCATCTCTAAAGCTTGGGGGCTTGGAATGATATATATATATATATATATATATATATATATATATATATATATATATATATATATATATATATATATAAATGTTTGTGTATATATGTGTGTCTGTGTGTGTGTCCGTGTATAACTAATATTGTTCTTAACACCAACTCCTACATGTGTCAATATTGGGACTACATTTCCCAACATGCCTAGCCCTAGACTTAAGGAACGGCGAAACAAAAGCAAGCAATGAATCATTGCCACCTGATGAAGACGGAGGATGAAACGCATCGTGGCATTTTAAGATTAACAGCGTGCTGTGATGGAAACTATAAAGAACTGATTATTTACACTTCTGGGAGTGCGGCGCATTCTCCTTGTTGATCAATAATGCTGGGGGTGCGCGGTCATACCCCCCAACGCCGAACCAGCAGTTGCGCCCGCCGCTAACGGATCACAGTTGGTTGGAAATATATATATATATATATATAGAGAGAGAGAGAGAGGGAGAGAACTGTGTGAGCAGGACACCATGGAGCCTGCATAACCCGAGCAGCTCCCAGCCTCCTAATGGGGCTTCCGAGGCATTCCTAGCCAGATCTAATTTAGCATTACAAATGTACCTCCCTTGCCTGGATGTGCTGACCGGAGAGTGACTCACCCCCTCACAATCTACCTGAACTCCCCATCCACCCTCCCGTTAACCCTTTCACCTCAGTCTCAGCAAGTGAAACAGAGACTGTGGAAGGTCAGAGTCCCTATTAGGCACCCACACCTCCCCCACGCACAAACAGTGCTTGTTCAGCACCAAAGGCCACTTTAATTATGTATGTGTAAAACTAGGAGCAATCAAAAGGGAGACACCAAAGTGATGTAGCATTTCTGTCGCGCAAGCCTGTATACATCATGCTTGTTTCGTATGGTATATACAATATAAAGTATACCTACATATCTTGAAAATAAGCTATTAATGTGTGTTTGGGCGAAAAAAGTTGAAGTCATGTGGTGTAACGGTCAAAGCTGAAGATTTTGGAACTGTGGAACCAATTTCGAGTCTCGGCGTCAGCTCAACATCCTGTGTTTCTGGGCAAATCACTTAGGGGCAGATTTATGTTAACTGGCGCATCCCCAGGGATGCGCCAGTTATTGTGCGCCCCAGTGCGCCACAGCTCCGCCACCCATGGTGCGCCGCATTTACAATGCGGCGCACCATGGGGAAAAAACGGCACAGATGCGTCACGCATCTGTGCCGTTAAGGTGGCGCATTGCTGCAGTTGCGTCGCAAGCGCGACGCAGCTCCAGCAAGGCTCGAGGGTGCCCCATCTTAACAATGCTGCGTCAAGACCTACGCCTGCTTCAAGCAGGCGCAGGCTTTTGACGCAGCATTGGCCTGAAAGTGACTGAGTGAAAACTTATAGATTTCACTCAGCCACTTTTGCGAGGCACACCTGCCCGGAACGCCCACCCTGCGCCGGAACGCCCACAAGCGGCGCAGGGCTTTACAACCTGACGCATCTGCCTAGATGCGTCACGTTGTAAATCGTTCGTAGGGATGCGCCACGTTTACGCCGCCTTGCGTGACGCAACAGCGGCGTAAACGTGGCGCAAGGGCCTCATAAATCTGCCCCTAAATCTCCCCGTGCCTACCAAAAAAAGAATGTATCCTTGTGTAACGTAACTGGTGCTCATGTAAAGTGCTCCAGTACTTTCGGGTCAAGTTTGCACTATATAAAACTGCAACAAAAAAATCACTAAAACAGTCCAGTTATTGGCACCTCTTCACCATAAATATATCGTAGGTAACATTGACACCTTACTCTACAAGGAGTGGAATTTTCGTACCTTTATTAAGCTTGTCACCGCCTACCTAACATGCATCAAATGTTGACGAAATAGCATTTAGCTAGCCGGGACCATTCCAAATTAGATGCTGATTTGTCACACAGTTAAAAAGATGTACGTGGGGGTCTCGAAACTTGTCACATTTTTAAGTGACGGTTTCCCACACTTTTTCAAAATGCAAACAGGGTGCAGACCCCAGGAAAGTGCCTAAATGCCCTGCTCGCCCTTGGCTACGGTGAGAGGCACAGTCCAAACTCCCTTCAAACAGCTATTATTTTATCGCCCAGATGTTTGCAAACAAAAAACAGAGGGGCGAGCAAGGTAAGTGAGTTTCCGCTTTCCACCGTGAGCTACATGGGCGCATTGGAATGAGTACTCCACTTAAAATAATAAAGTATACTTTGTCTCTTTTCTGCATTAAAAATATGAGGGAATAGCAAGGAGGGAGAAAGAAGGTGGCTTCCAACTGTTACCATTCCGCTATTAAAGTTGGAGAGAAGCGGCAGAAACTACATTTTGTATTGTGGTGGGTAATTTAGTGCCTGAAAAAGGTGTTTGGCAGAAATTTCCCGTTAAATGTCAGGTCCTCCGCCCTCTTTGCCTTTACATTAATGTAGGCAAGCAAAGAATGAATTTGGTTATTTATGTTTGTCGCTGCTAGTAGAGGAATCCACTCTTGACAAGTGTAACTAGGGACTGATAGCAAAGAGTTAAGCAGTAAGGTCTTGGAAGACAATGTACCGTCTCCACCCTTCTTTACCTTCCTTTAGGGAAATAAGTATTGATGAGTTATTGAACCACATATATGAAACTTTATACATGGATGGTGGACATCTTAAGATTGAAGCAGATACATAGAACTCTGTACATTGATGGCGGGCATCTTAAGATTGAAGCAGATGCATATAACTTTATTAATGGATAGCGGACATCTTAAGATTGAAGCAGATTCATAGAACTCTACTAATGGATAATGGACATTTTAAGATTGAATCAGATACATAGAACTCTATATATGAATGATTGACATCCTAAGATTGAAGTAGATAGATGGAAGTCTATAGATGGATGGTGGACATCGTAAGATTGAATCAGATACATAGAACTCTATATATGAATGGTGGACATCTTAAGATCGAAGTAGATAGATGGTAGTCTATGGATGTATGGTGGACATCTTAAGATTGAATCAGAAAGATGGAAGTCTATAGATGGATGGTGGACATCCTAAGATTGAAGTAGATAGATGGAAGTCTGTAGATGGATGGTGGACATCTTAAGATTGAAGTAGATAGATGGTAGTACATAGATGGATGGTGGGCATCTTAAGATTGAATCAGAAAGATGGAAGTCTATAGATGGATGGTGGACATCCTAAGATTGAAGTAGATAGATGAAAGTCTGTAGATGGATGGTGGACATCCTAAGATTGAAGTAGTTAGATGGAAGTCTATAGATGGATGGTGGACATCCTAAGATTGAAGTAGTTAGATGGAAGTCTATAGATGGATGGTGGACATCTTAAAATTGAATCAGATACATAGAACTCTATATATAAATGGTGGACATCTTAAGATTGAAGTAGTTAGATGGAAGTCTGTAGATGGATGGTGAGCATCTTAAGATTGAATCAGAAAGATGGAAGTCTATAGATGGATGGTGGACATCCTAAGATTGAAGTAGATAGATGAAAGTCTGTAGATGGATGGTGGACATCCTAAGATTGAAGTAGATAGATGAAAGTCTGTAGATGGATGGTGGACATCCTAAGATTGAAGTAGTTAGATGGAAGTCTATAGATGGATGGTGGACATCTTAAAATTGAATCAGATACATAGAACTCTATATATAAATGGTGGACATCTTAAGATTGAAGTAGTTAGATGGAAGTCTGTAGATGGATGGTGGACATCTTAAGATTGAAGTAGATAGATGGAAGTCTATAGATGGATGGTGGACATCTTAAGATTGAATCAGATAGATGGAAGTCTATAGATGCCTGATGTACACCATCCACTCCGGCTCCCCTACCGACCCCTGTCCACACCACATCCTCAACAAAGCCGACTCCATCATCACACCCCAACTCCGGAACATCATCAACAGCTCCTTCGCATCCGTCACCTTCCCGGAGAGCTAGAAACATGCCGAGCTGAGCGCCCTACTGAAGAAACCCACAGCGGACCCCACGTACTTCAAGAACTTCCGCCCCATCTCGCTCCTCCCCTTCCCAGCTAAAGTCACCGAGAAGACCGTCAACAGACAACTCTCCACCTTCCTCGAGACCAACGGATCCCTCGACCCCTCACAGTCCGGTTGCCGAGCAAACCACAGCACCGAGACCGCCCTCATCGCAGCCACCGATGACATCAGGTCGCTGCTCGACAACGGGGAAACTGCTGCCCTCATCCTCCTGGACCTCTCAGCAGCCTTCGACACCGTATGCCACCGCACCCTGATACAGCGCCTCAGCAAAACCGGAATCCAAGGAGCGGCATTGGAGTGGATCACCTCGTTCCTCGCCGGAAGAACCCAGAGAGTCCGCCTCCCCCGTTCCGATCCGCGGCCACCGAAGTCATCTGCGGCGTTCCGCAAGGATCCTCACTCAGCCCCACCCTCTTCAACATCTACATGAGCCCTCTCGCAGCCATCGCTTGCCAACACAACCTCAACATCATCTCCTACGCCGACGACACCCAGCTGATCCTCTCCCTCACCAACGAACCCGCCACCGCCAAAGCCAACCTCCAGGAAGGAATGAAAGACATCACAGAATGGATGAAGATCAGCCGTCTGAAACTGAACTCTGATAAGACGGAAGTCCTCATCCTCGGACCATCTCCCTCGGCCTGGGAGGACTCCTGGTGGCCCCCTGCCCTGGGCACCGCACCCAAGCCAACGGACCACGCACGCAACCTGGGCTTCATCCTGGACTCCTCCCTCACGATGACCAAGCAAGTCAACGCCGTCTCATCATCCTGCTTCAACACCCTGCGCACGCTCCGAAAGATCTTCCGATGGATCCCCACCGAAACCAGGAAGACGGTCACCCAGGCCCTCGTCACCAGCCGTCTGGACTACGGGAACACCCTCTCCGCTGGAACCAAAGCCAAACTCCAAAAAAGACTCCAGCGCATACAGAACGCCTCTGCATGACTCATCCTGGACATCCCTCGCCACAGCCATATCTCTGCCCACCTGAAAGACCTGCACTGGCTCCCCATCAACAAAAGGATCACATTCAGACTCCTCACCCACGCACACAAGGCTCTCCACGACACGGGCCCCAAGTACCTCAACAGCCGCCTCACATTCTACACACCCACTCGCCAGCTCCGATCCGCCAGCCTCGCCCTCGCCTCCGTCCCACGATTTCGGAAATCCACCGTCGGAGGAAGATCCTTCTCCTACATGGCAGCCAAGACATGGAACTCCCTCCCCACTCACCTGCGGCTGACCCTGGACCATCTCTCCTTCAGGAAACAACTCAAGACCTGGCTGTTTGAGCGGTAGCAACTCCCCTCCCCCCCACCCCCCCTTAGCGCCTTCAGACCCTTACGGGTGAGTAGCGCGCTATACAAATTTCGTTGAATTGAATTGAATAGATGGACGGTGGACATTCTAAGATTGAAGTAGATAGATGGAAGTCTATAGATGGATGGTGGACATCTTAAGATCGAATCAGATACATAGAACTCTATATATGAATGGCAGGCATCCTAAGATTGACGCAGATAGATGGAAGTCAATAGATGGATGGTGGACATCTTAAGATTGAATCAGATACATAGAACTCCATTATTTGTTGGTGGGCATCGTTTTGCACAAATATTCACAGAAGACCATTGTGTCGACTTGATACAATTCCCACAATCTTCCCCTGAGGGTCTGGGGTTATTATAATCACAAAAGCTGATGTAACTGTCCTGGACTGCACTTTTAGCCTGTCCCTCCAAAAAAACACCAGCACCATATCATTTGCTTAAGTGTTTTACACAAAGTCCACAGGGTGACAAGCTGGTGTTTTAACTAACGTCTATAAATACAAGAAATATTTACATACACAACTTAGTGTTCCAATTGCACCCACTTGAAGACGGGGTAAACTTCAATGTATTGAGCAGTGTGCATAACATGGCCTACAAGCAGGATGTGGAGAAGCGTGGCTCAGTGGTTAGAGGCGGCAGACCCGGAAGCTGAGATCGGCCGTGGACCAGGGTTCGATTCCCCGCCTCGGCGGGTCTCGGGCTCAAAATTCCACGGACTCGACAATTCTCGCTCCGGTGCCTACTCAACTCACGGGGTCACACTCTGCGACTCTGGGCAATAGCTTGCTTAATCTCCACTACGGCCCCTCGCGGCGGGATGCCTGGCTTTCACCTTGCGGATACCCTGCCGGGGTATCTCACAGGGGAATACCAGGACGGGTTCCCTAAGCAAGCGCCTTGAGACCCCTGGGTGATTTGTGCGCTATATAAATCGAAATACATTTACATTTACATGTGGCTCCCCGTAAAAGTACACACAATTTAAATCGCACCACACAGGTTTGCAAACTTGGAAAATTGGAACATCCTAAAGTTGACAAATGTTGTCAACTGTGCATATGTTCATCTGAGAGAGGAGATTCCTTTAAAAAAAAATTGGGCCGAAGCAATTTTCCACTTAGGGTCAGATTACAAGTCTGGTGGTCCTCGGACAGCCAGACTGGTGGTGATTGATCCAGCCACCACTGCACCGGCGGTCCGACCACCCGATTATGACTCGGGCAGTCGGACCATCGGCTCCACCAGCTAACTGCCGTTCCCTGGCGTAGGGACAGAGGTCAGTGGCCCCAATATGCTTGGTGGGACCGTCACGGTCTGCTGGTTTGGGATTTCTACAAATCTAATAGGCTGCTCTGGGTTCCATCCTGCACCCAGATATGAAAAGTATGAGCCATAAGGATTCTACACCACTTGTAAAAACGTGCTTTTATTAATTTGCCCTGAAAGTCGTTCACTTACTAATTTGTTTGCCTGGAATATTTAGAAATCTGAAGGTTCAAGTACTTCCAAAGAGCTAGGTATGGGATGTTATGATATTTTCTTCCAAAAATTAACTGAGCACACACACAACACACCTTAATATAAATAGTGTGTGTGTTGTGTTAGCAGCACATTCACACCCTCACAAATACAACTATGCGTTGAGTGTAGGAAATACAACTACACCCTCAATAGTGCAAGCAATAAGCAAAACTGTGCCACACTGGTACCATGCCAGCATTTAGCGTGGTGGCACGCACAACAAAATCTCCCCCCACCGCCCACACCCTGGTGTGTGTGGGGGGGGGAGGTGGTCTTACAAGATGATAGCACTTTGCTTAATGTATTTCTGAAGCTTGCACTATTTTTCCAGTTTCTTGCTTATTTTACAACTGAGAAAACCCCTTCTGAAGTATGCCAAGGGGTTGAAACATCAACAGTTAATTGCTCGCTGGTTGTCTCGTCGTTTTTTTACACAATTTTAGTAGAGTTATGGTTAGTGTGTGCTGCTTATTTAGGGGTCAAACACTTGTACATTGTACTATCTGCACCCTGCACAATGCACCTAGCAGCTCGCTGCTTCCACCTTAGAAAATATGCATAGAATTGTTCATCACTGTTCACATTTGTTGTGCTAAATCTTGTCCTTCAAAGGACCCAGTAAATACCTAATATAATCAAGCTAATAACCTTATCAAATCAGTTCAATATAAGGTCATCTGTTTTCTCCCCATAGAACAATGTTTGTTTTATTATTGAATCAACAGACTGGATTCTGCCCACGTGACCCGAGCTCTTTAAAATAGCTGGAGCTGGGGCTGCAGGATGACTCCTGAGGGAGCGCATCTCTTGTTTTGCAGCATCTACTTTCCTGCAGCCTCGGTCCCCGCTCCCCCCACCCTATCCATTTCCTCCCAGACATCCTGCCCACAGCATCTTCAGCCAGAAACCCTGGGGTTCACATCCACCTATCGAAGAACATGCGGAAGTGCAGCAGCAACACTCACACAAAAGTAAGATTTAACATCTGAAAAATAAGTTCACAGATTTCTTTCCAAAAGGGTCGGCCATTGATCTGCTCACTACACCTCTGCAAACACTACACTGCACCAGTCTGCTAGTAGGACTCCTTTCATAGTCCCTCATCCCACTGGCTCAAGCTATCAATTTCCGCACAAGGGCTCTCTTCAGTCTATGTGGACATGCCCCCATGTCTCAGTCAACTCATCATGCACCAAGCAGCTAACTGTCACATAAGAAGCATCCAGCATTTGCATAGCCAGTAGGTCTCGCCTTTCTGACTCATTGTCTTTACCAATGCTTTTTCCGATGCTGTACATCATCGGCAAAAAAAAGAGACCACTGCTGGTGATAATGTCATTCTGCTGGTCGCGCGTGCTGCCCCAGACATGCATGCACCAGCGATAGGACACAGCACCATTTTATTTGGGGGTTTTTTCTTAGTATTTACCAGTCCAAGAGGGAGAATGCCACATGGATAGGTAAATAAAATTTAAAAAATGGGTGTTTTCAGCACTTTCAGCACTAGCTGAACAGCAAACTACAGCTGCCGGGCCCTCCCCATGAATGACAAAATAAATACAATGTGAAATCCACCACGGGATTGGGGAAATAAGCAGGACCAGGTGGGAGAAATGGTGGGGGAGTAATAGGGGTTGGAGGTTGGAGGGGGGGGGGGGGGGGGGTAGAAGGAGATGCTTGAGGCTTTGCCCGGTGGAGGCTAATCACATAATTAAAAAAAAAAATGCCACGATGGGGTGGGTAAAAATATGAACAAGCTTTGGGGGCGGTATGAGGGAGTGACACTAAGAGAGAGAGGGTGGGGTGGGAAGCAGCGCATGAGGGAAAGAGCTGGGAGAAATAAAAATGAAAAAGTTGTTTCCTTAATAAATACCTTTAATGAGTGTTATGTGCAAGCAGGTGTCCCTTCCTGCACATAAACAATCAATAATGGCGCTGTGTTACTTCTATGTGTGCTGCATTCTGCAGCGCACATTGAAGTAGCAAATCACCATTATTTAATGAGTGTTTATGTGCAGGAAGGGACACCTGCTTGCACATAACACTCATTAAAGGTATTTCACTCTTTCCGTGTGTGCTGCAGACTGCAGCACACATAGAAAAAGCAAAAAGGTAGAGAAATACAAGTATTCCTCCACGTTGCACTGTTCTAAAGCCTGCTATTGCAAGATGTTAGTTTTTGTCTCTGCCTCAGATTTACACCTCCTTGTATATCTGGGGCAGAGCTAAAAAGCAATGGGTGTTGCGGTGGAAGCTACACCCATTGCAGGCCCCTATCACGCAGATACAAGTGTGAAAGGGCACCATATTTACATAGCAGCGTTAGGCCACAAAAAGTGGCTTACCATTACTTTGTAAATATGGTGCAATTATGTTTTGGTGGTGTTATACCCTTGTAAATATGAAGTAATGTTTCTAATAAAGTAGCAAGACATATTGGCTTTGCCAGTGCTTGCTTCCAGCAAGTTGCCAAAAGAAGACTAGTCAAACTGAACGTGAATGTAACTTTCACTCAGGTGATCATATAATCTTTATTTAACATAGTGCAATGCCTGCTTGCTAAGTTTCCTATTACAAATGAGGCAAAATCTGTTTACTTCAAATGTTTGTTTAATGTGGGCTGGAGCAAAATTCTGTGTGGTCAATTCCCTCCTGAATGGGGCAGCACAAAAACAGTAAAAAGAGCTTTTGTTCCATTTTAGCCCCAGTGCAAAGTTTATAAAATCGAACCCTAAAAGTAAAGATGGACTGTCCGCATTGCACCATTCCTCTCTGGCTCCAATGACAGCGAAGAGTGCTGGTTCAGGAGGACTCTTGATTGGTTAGAATGGTGGTTATGTTCTTTGCAGGGTTATGTCTAGGCTTAGGGTAGTAAGCCTGAATATAGGCAGTTTGAACAATTGGAAAAAGAGGGGCAGGTTCGAGGAGTATATCAAAACAATAGGGGCTGATATTTTATGCCTACAAGAGACTCACCTACCCTGGAAAAAGAAACATTGGCTAAACTTAAAGGGGTATGAAGTTCTGTCCTGTTCCTCGCAGACATCAATGATAAGGGGGGTAGCAATCATCGGCAGGGTGGGCCTGGGGGGAGCAAAAAGATGTAAGGCCGATGCACTGGGAAGATGGGCAATATGTGAAATGAATCTCGGTATTACTGTATGCTCAATATACGGTTCTAATCTGGATGACCCGGGGTGATGGATCACATAGAGAGGGAATTAATTAACTGGCCAGCCCCTATAGTAATCTGTGGCGATCTCAACATTTCAGCAAATTTTGAAAGTGGCACCCCATACACAGGTCGGAAGCCTCGGGTATTCAGAGCAGTGTCTTCCATAATGCAATCTCATGGGTTGAGGGATGTGTGGGGAAGTTTAAAGAAAGATGATCTCGGGTTCACATACTTCTCACACCCATTTAATAAGTATACAAAATTGGATTATTTTATGATATCGGCTACCCACCTTTCCAATGTGGAAATTGTAATGCTCCCTATGATAATATCAGATCATAACCCCCTTGCTCTAACGATGGTCATTAACAAACAATTAAAAAAAGCCAGACCCTGGACCTTCGACAGAAAGCTGCTAGTGGATAGCAATTATATAGCACACGTGAAGGACTGGTCTCAGTCATTCTTTGATGCGAATAGGTACAGCGCCTCCCGTGTCGCTGTCTGGGATAGTTTTAAAGCAGGTCTGAGGGGGGAGACCATCAGCTATACGGGCCGAATGTGGAAGAGGGCTAAGGAAGAGAGAGAACGCCTCTTGGGAAATCTGGCAGAGGCAGAGGAACAACATAGGAGGGATGTATACCAAGGGAGGCAGGGTATTTCGAGTTTAGAACGGCTGAATATTATGAAGGCTGAAATTCAGAGGCAATTGGCTAAAAAAGCTGCGGCAGAATACCAAACCCAGAGAACCAGGCTATACGAAACAGGGGAACAGGCAGGCAGGGCATTGGCTTTACGGATAAGGCAGGCCACATCCAAGAATATCATTACTGAAATTAAAGAAGGGGGCCGAACCTTTAACAAACCAACGGAAATCCTCGATGTCTTCAGGAGATTCTATCAAGATCTATATAAGGAAGAGTCGGGTATTGACGATCTGAGTATAAATTTCCCAGAAATGGGTATTAAACTCGCCTCCAGTGAGAGGGAAGTCTTGGAACAGGGTATTACTATGGATGAATTATTCGAGGCACTACAGGATTTAGCAGCTGGCAAGGCAGCAGGGCCCGATGCCATACCCCTGGAGGTTTATAAATGCTTGAGGGAAGAAACGTCACCTCTACTCTTGGATCTATTTAATGGGGTCATGAATACAGGAGTTATTCCGGAATCTTGGACTAAAACCAATATTGTGGTATTCCACAAAAAAGGCAAACCTAAGGAAAGCCCAGGCTCTTACAGGCCAATATCGTTAATAAACAGCTATAATAAACTATATGCAAAGATCATGGCGACGTGGTTGGGGAGGATCAGTGGGACTCTGGTTTCTCCCTGGCAGCATGGTTTTGTCCCGGGCAGAGGTACGACTGACCATATAAGAAGAGCTATTACACCGTTCCACATCCATGCTGCCGGGGGGGGGGGTCGCAATGGTCCTCCTCGATGCGGAAAAAGCTTTTGACCGCGTAAGGTGGAGCTTTCTGTGGAGAGTGATGGAAGATAGAGGATTTGGTCCCAGATTCCGGCAGGCAATTCAGGCCATGTATCTCAATCCTTCTGCGAGTATTCAGCTTATGGGTGAGAGTTCTGGGCAGATTCATATAACGAGGGGCACGAGACAGGGGTGCCCGTGTTCACCCATCCTTTTCGCGCTATATATAGATCCCCTAATAACTCTCATAATGAATAGCACCAGTATCAAGCCAGCTGTCACTAATGGATTCCATACCAAGGTCCTCGCATACGCGGATGACCTAGCCATAACCACCACGGATCCCGACAGTGCTATGAGGGGAATAGTTAGTATCACTACTGACTTTGGGAGGCTATCTGGATACCGTTTAAATGTGGCGAAGACGCAGGTACTATGTTCTAGAAATATAGCTAAACAGGATGACAGATATGTGGATTCAGTTGTGTACTTAGGGATAACAATCAATGCTCAGCCAAGGGATATTATTAAAGATAACTTTGCACCGCTATTGAAAACGATGGAACAGGATCTAAAAAGAATAGATACACTCCACTTGTCAATCATAGGCAGGGCCAATTTATTTATTTATTTAACCAAAGTTTTATATAGCGCGAACAAGATCCTTACAGATATCAGAGCGCTTCACAATGAAAGGGGTAGGGGCAGTAGGAATGAACAGAGGTAATGGGAGCAATGTAGTAGTCACTAACATGAAAGGATAATAATAACATATATAAAACATATCAAAATACAGTCAGGTAAACAAGTAATATAAGACGGTACAAGTCATTGATCCCACTACAGAGGTGTTTAGGTACACTTTGGGTGTGTGGAAGGCTTATAGCCGTGTTTTTAGTATAGAGAGAGCACTGAGTGGGGGCACCGGGAGGGTGAAACAGTGACCCAACGTGTATCATATATTGGTTGGAAGTAAGAAAGTAGCGTAGTAGTGTCTCCCTCAAGTAGAGGTATAGTGCCAAAGGACAAGGTGAGCATTGTCACAAAGCAATGCAGAGTCTCTGATCCAACAACCCAATGTTATTAAAATGACGATGTTTCCGAAGATTTTATATACATTTAGGTCTATCCCCTTTAAAATAGACGATATATTGATTAAGGAAATGGAAGCTATTTTCATGAATTTTGTCTGGCAGTACGGCAAGGTGAGGAGATCAAGAAAATTCATGTCTCTTCCCCAGGAAAGGGGTGGGTTGGGAATACCAAACCTTAGGTTTTATAACTGGTCTTGTCTTCTCACAGAAATGGCTATACTCTTTTTTCCAGAGGACTCCACGTACAGCCAGGGAGACATCCCTTCTATTTTCCAGTTGGCCCTTGGGAGTGAAGTACATGGGGTACTACTGAGGAAATTCGACAAACGATACTTTAAGGCATCAGGGTACAAAATATTGGAAGACATCTGGGGGTTATGGTCATCTGTTCAGAAAAATCTGGATATTCCAAGGTACAATCAACATACTTTACTCTGGAATTCAGGGCTATTCCCGTATTTAAGTAGCGATGGCCCTTGGAGACACTGGGAAAGACAGGGGATTACTACACTGGGTCAAGTAATGGTAAAGGATGTATGCAGGCCCCTGGAACTTTTGAGGTCACGGTATTCACTACAAGGGAGTCAAGAGCTCAAGTATATACAGCTGGTAAATACAATTAAATCAAAAAGGCCCTGCATAAATGTGTCCAAAGGATGTGCATTACTGGATTACATGAAGGGGGGTGGCTGTAGAATCAGGGAAATATACAGGCTATTTTTGGAAGTGCTCCCCGACGATATGGTTAAGACAGAGTCAGCTTGGGCCTCAAAACTGGGGGATCCAGATATTTACTTGGATAGAGCCATTTTAATGGATAAACGGTTCCTGCGATCTTCAAACCTAAGAGCGCAGCACTTTAAGACCCTATTTAATTTATATTACACACCGGCGAAATTATTCGATTGGGGTAAGAGGGCTGATAACAACTGCCCTAGGTGTGGGAATGGGCCAGCCGATGTTATGCACATGTTTTGTAGTTGTGAAAAACTAGGGCCCATTAAAAAGGAGATTGAAGCGTTTTTAGAGGGGCTGCTAGATGCCAGAATAGATCTATCCCCGACAATTTTAATAATAGGTTGTGATGCCAAACTGGGTCTAAGTACAGAGATGGAGGCGCTCGTTTTTAGGTCTCGCCCTGGAATTCGCATCCGAAGGATGCGTCCAGGGTCGGAGACTTATAGCGAGCTGACACGGGGGAATGACGGACAAAAAACTGTCACGCGCTTCTCCCCGGCTGGATTCAGCTGCTTGCACGCGCACCAACATTCACGCATGCGCACATCACAGGCACACGCATACACAGCACTCACGCATGCGCACATACACACGCGCTGCTTACTTTCACTTTGCAACCCCCCCACCAGTCATCGGATTTTTTTACACACGCACGCATGCATGCATACACACACACAGACACACGCGCACGCACAGGCACACACGCACACACAGGCACACACACAGACACACACGCGCGCGCGCGCACATGTCCCCTCCCCCCCCTCACACCCCACTCACCGAGTTCTTTTCGTGTGTCCCTCTCTCCTTCCCTCTCTCCTTCGGCAGGCAGCGGCAGGCAGCAGGTCATCCTCAGCAGCAGGCGGGGCTCTCCACGAGCACAGGAGCCCCGCTAGCTGACACGCAAATCTTCCGGCAATCTTCCGGCTGACGGGCACAGGAGCGCGGGGTAGGCTCCCGTCTGCTTCCTGTCTTTTTGCGGCCCCGCCCCCGTCCCAACACAGGTTGCCTGGCTTCCTGTTCGAGCCGGGCTGCGGCGGTGAGTTTTTGCACAGGGCACACGCTAACCCATATACCCGGCTGTAGCTACGCCCTCTTTGCACACCTCATCAATCAATGAAAATGTACTTAGTTGGATATGGTTGTTGAAAAGATTATGCAGAACGGTGCAGTAAAGTGTTCGGTAGAATGTCGCCTTCAGTAAATTGAATGGAAACGAGTGACGAATCTCTGTGGGTAAGTGCGCATTATTTTGTGCCAACGTTTTTTTGTCTTCAAATAGCCTTTTTAAAAATGCGCTCATCTGCAAGATTGGGAATTTTAAAAAGCTGCTCTTTGTAATGTTTATCTATTAGTCGACAACTGCTTTTATTTGTGGACTTTGGAATGTCGCTAGAATTATGTAATATCAATCAAATATCCAAGAAACAAATCAAGGGTTTAAAGTGAAAGTAACCGCAAGTAAAACATTGCGCCTAGAATCCTGAATGTCTAATCTATGAGCATCGAGGTCTCGGTTTGCATAGATCGTGTTATAGCCATGTGTGTTCCATCACTTGGCTTAACATAGAATGAATATTCTTATGCTGCGCATTCGGAAATGGACTGACAGAGATGTCTGTTTTTGCAAAGTAACGGGTGTGCCGCATTTGCCACATAATCCAACATCTGCTGCATGCTTTGCAGATTTTAACAAAAAAAGAATGTGTCACTCTTGCGCTCTCCCCGTCTCCAGACCCAGGGTTGGCCCAGTGCCATGCGTGCAGTGTCGTTCCAGCCCCCCCTCCCCCCAGGGTTGACCCAGTGCCAGTAGCCCCCAGAGCCACAGAGATTACTCTTTGTATGAATGGGATGTCCCTCTTTCGGCCCAAAGGATATACCCAGTACCAGTTTTTCGAGGTCCCTCTCTTCAGCTGCTTTAGGGAACCACTTTCCAGGCTTGCATTTCCATTCCCTGTGTCCTGGATGAACACAGTGACGAGTTTGTAGCACCCACCCCTGCAGCCTGGAGAGTGGGTCACCAGTCACTCATTTGTGCCCCCCCCCCCCAACTCACAGTGTAGGACCTATGCTACTTGCACTGTCCTCTCTACCCCCAAGCTCGCCCCAGTGACAGACTTGCAGCGCCCCCAGAAGTCAGGGCCTGGCACTCTCGCCCCCAACGTAGACGCCCCCCCCCGCTAGTATGCAAAGATAACAGTGAATCGAGAACCCAAGTGTGTTTGTTTTCTCTGTTTGCAACCTGTCTCCCCTGCTCTCGCTAGCTGGCAGAGTTGTTGCTACTATTCTCAAATAAAAAATACCGGCCCTCTGTTCATATTTTAAAGAGTCTACAAAGACATTACGATTAAATTGAATTTATAGCAGAAAAAGTCTGTATTGATTTTTAACTTGACCTTTCTGTCTTTGTTTACTTGAATTATCAGTAAGGTATAACTTTGGGAATCACTGGGTGTTGAGCGTGGTTGCCAGACTTGAACCTCCTTCAGTTTTCAGACCCCCCCCCCCCCCCCACCCCATCCGTTTGCAAATAGAATGTACATATAAAAATTATTTGGGCACATCATTAAAATGTTTAACTTTTCTACAAGAAATATTGTATATGTACTTTTTTATGCAAAGAAAATGTAAATACTGCATAAATGACTTTTCTACAACACATATTTTATATGTACTTTTTTATGCAAAGAAAATTAAAATAGCGCATAAATAAAAATAAAAACATTGCCATTTACAGTACTAGTAGCTTAAACTTAAATAATGCGAGACCTATTGCATTGCAAATGCTTGTTATATCAGTTGCTGTTTTTAGAATATTAATTGCTGCTGCCTGGAAGGATGTCGAGGCCCCAACCTTCCAAATGTGGATCTGTAGGATTCTAGGGATCCACAATATCGAGTCAGAACTGTATGCATTAAAGGGTGTTAAATCTAGAGAAATGGGGCTACGGATTTGGGCACCAGTGGCTACATGGAGGTTGTCGAGGAGTGGGGTCTCATAATGTTTTCAGGAGCCAGATTCCGATATGATTGCCATTCTCTTAATCTTTGTACAGTTTTTTTTTTTTTTCCAAAACCTTTATTGGAGTAAGCATAGAAAAGTACAAGAATGGGCCTACAACCACACGGGCTGGCCGCTAATAACAAGACAAAATGCATGTAAGAAAATATACACCCATGGATAGGTACAGCTCAAGTACAGAGCGTTACTCTATAGACATCACAGAACAATTTGTATTTTTATTTTTTACAAAAAGAAAACATAAACACTAAAGGCGAATGTACGATAATTAAGGTCAGCCCAAAGAGCGGAGGGGACGGTTCCACGATCAGGAGAACACACCCAGAGCCCGGAGGCTCCAATCAAGTCGGGGAGGGGGGGGAGGGGAGCAGCAGGGAGAACCGGAAGTATAAAAAAAACCCTTACGGAAAGGTTCCGGGAACTCTAGTCTAGGGAGAAAGGACAATCTCAGCAGCGTTTTCAAGGGGAGGGGTGCAAATACCCCCACGATAATCATTCCACTGGGCCCAAACCTTCGTCCACGCCCTGGGTCTGCCCCTGGCCACATAAACCGTCTTTTCACGAAACATGGACCAGTCCATATTGTCCTCCCACCTCGAGACCTCAGGGGGCCTGGAAGCGCCCCAGAGTTGCGCGACATCTCGCTTCGCAATCATGTAACCAAGGGTAGCCCATCTGGTCTGGGCCACAGAGTAGTCAGTGGGTTCCCATACATTCAACAGACATCTGCGAGGCTCCGGTCGCAGGGCCACCTCCGTAACAGCAGTCATCACCTCAAGCACAGCAGTCCAATAAGCAGCTATAACCGGGCACTCCCAAAGGATATGCAAAAAAGTCGCACTCAAGCCACATCCACGCTTGCATAGCCCATCCTAGGAAAAGCCCATCGTAACCAGACGCGGACCAGTGACATAGACTCGATGAAGAATCTTAAGCTGAATCAAACGGAGACGGGCAGGAATGGCCACCTCCTTGGGAGAAGAGAGCGCCGATTGCCAATCCTCGTCATCCAGTTCCAACCCATCGCGAACCCAAGCCTCCCGAAGTCGGATCAGTAAGTCCACCCGATTATTAATCAACTTCTTGTAAATCAGAGAAATAGTGCTATCGGGAAGATGCCCATCAAGGATACGGTCCTCGAGGGGGGAAGAGTCAGGCAAGGCCTCATCAGGAACCAGGACTGAGACGAGGGCATGTCGGACCTGCAGGTAGCGAAAAAATTCCCTACCACTCAAACCATATTCCGCCTGGAGGGCCTGGAACGACTTCACACAACCATTCGAGTACACGTCACCCACCTTACAGATCCCAATCACATCCCAGCGGTCGAAACCCTTGGTAGACCAGAGTCCGCCCAAACGTTCGGATGCATAAAGCGGTGTCGCTAACGTCAATCGATCCTCCCACCCCAAACTCACACTCGCAGCCCGCCACACCGTTACTGCAATCCTGGATGGGCCCACAAGATGGCGCCCAGCCGATCGGGAATAAAGCGCTCTAGTAAAGTCCCCACCTGGAAGCTGGAGTCTGTCCATCTCGAATGCAGGATTACGACCCGGGGAAAACATCACATGATTAATGGCAGACAACTGGGAAGCCCAATAATATCGCTTGATATCGGGGAGCGCCATGCCCCCGTCATACCAGGGGATGGTGAGCTTTGCGAGTGCGATACGGGGTCGCCCATCCCATATCAACTGCCGTTGAAGACTCTCAATCTCTTGGAAATAGGTCTTAGGGATAGCGTCATAAGAGTTGTGAAGCGCGTAAAGGAATCGCGGCAAGGACATCATTTTAAACAGGGCCGCCCTGCCCAGCGGTGATAAAGGAAGCTTGCGCCAACGGGCCACATCCAGTCGCAGTCTAAGCAACGGTGGGAGGAGATTATGCTCAAAGCGGAGCGTCGGGTCCAACGTAATAAAAATCCCTAAGTACTTGAAGCCCGAATGGACCACTTGAATGGGAAGTCTACTCGGCAAGGGGGGCAAAACCCCCGAAAGAACATATACACAGGACTTGGCCCAATTAATAACGAGGCTCGAGTTGGCCCCAAAAGAAGCAAGAACATCAAACAGAACAGACAGAGATTTACGCGGGGAGGTAAGGTATAAAAGGATATCGTCCGCGTAAAGCGAAACGCGGTCCTCAAAGTCCGGAGACCAGCGAATCCCCTTGAGAGACGGTTCCCACCGGAGCCAGGCAGCCAACGGTTCCAAGGCGAGAGCAAACAGTAATGGAGACAAGGGGCATCCCTGACGGGTACCCCTGCCGAGGGTGAAAGGAGCCGAGACCCTACCATTCACCACCACTTGCGCCAGAGGTGCCGCGTACAGCAACTTGACCCAACCAATAAAATCAGGCCCAAAACCAAATTTCTCGAGAGCCGCCCAAAGATAGGGCCACTCCACCGTGTCGAAGGCCATGGATGCATCCAACGATGCCAAAATGGCCGGCTCCGTCAGAAGCCCCGCCCTCGCGATCGCGCCATGAAGACGACGTAGGTTCAGAGCCGTGTTGCGATGTGGGATAAATCCAGATTGATCCGGATGGACCAAGTCACTAATGACCGTCAAGAGACGGGTGGCCAGGAGTTTCGCCAACACCTTGGGTTCAACATTTAGTAGGGATATGGGTCTATAGGAGGAACAAAGATCACGTGGTTTGCCCTCCTTGGGGATGACGACTATCATGGCTAGTCTCTGATCATAAGGGAGAATACCCCGTTCCCGGGACTCCAGAAACATGGCGCGGAGATACGGAGCAAGCCTATCCGGATGCAATTTGTACAATTCGATTGGCAACCCGTTCGGGCCCAATGCTTTGCCAGAACGGAGGGAACGGATGGCGGTAGCTATCTCATCAACCGTAAAGGGGGAGTCCAACGCCACACGGTCCGAATCAGAAACAATGGGCAAGGCTATATCACGCAACAGAAGGCGAGAGTCAACCACATCTCTCACAGACACAGGGGTATACACCACACGGAAGTACTCGGCAAACCGGTCAACTACCCCAATCGGGTCCGTTACACTCACACCACAGGCAGACTGAATCACGGGTACCACACGATTAGCTCTCTCCTTCTTATCCAGCCACGCCAGCAATTTACCCGCTTTATCACCCACATCATACAAACGTCCCTGTTGCTCCCGAAACATCACTTTGGCGGCATCCATGACCAAGGACTTATAATCAAATTGTTTCAGACCCAGGGCATGGAGCTTCTCAGGCGTGACACCAGATTCCAAGCCCTCCTCCAGTACAGAAATTTACCCCTCAAGATCAACCACTTCTCTATTCTTCGCTCTCTTAGCCTCAGCAATAAGGGAGAGGGCCTGCCCACAAATCACAGTCTTAAAGGCCTCCCACAGGGACACAGCAGATGAAACCGACCCCTCGTTATCCAGAAAATACGAGTCGAGGGACTTAAGTAAAAGGGTGCGGGTCTCAGGGGAGGTAAGATACCACGGATTAATGGGAGCCACCCTGCCCGCTGCTTCCACCCCAACCTCAAAACGAAGCCAGAGCGGAGAGTGGTCAGAGATACCCCTGGGCAAGTGCACAATCTCACGCACAGCCGGGGACTGAGCCGCAGGCATCAGGAAATAATCCAGCCGAGACAAACTCCCATGGGCCCCGGAGTGAAAGGTGTACTGCAGCTGCGTAGGATGCAAAAGCCTCCAGCAGTCCACTAGGCCGAAGGTATCCAAAAAGCCACCCAACCACTGCTGAGCCACCGGGGTATCCCTAGGAGGGTGGCGATCATGAATGCCAGAGACTACCGAATTGAAGTCACCAGCCAGAAAGAGAGTACTATCAGGAAGGTCCAACAAGACACGGCCCAAATCTGAAAAGGTGGAAGTCTGCAAGCCGGGGGGCACATAAACAGTTAATAAGGAAAGGGTACGGCCTTCATACCGACCTACAAGGACAGCATACCGCCCCCGGTCATCCTGTATAACATCATCAATAGCCAGGGGGAGGGAAGCCCGAATAAGGATACCCACACCCCTGGAACCCGAGGTGAACCCCGAATGTGCTACGAGGCGATAGCCCCACCTGTTCATTGCATGACAGACATTGCCTATCAAATGAGTCTCCTGCAGGAAAACAACGTCAGGAGATAAACGTCGTATACATTTCAACACCACACTGCGTTTGATACGATCACCCAGACCATTAACGTTCCACGAAACAAATCTCAACCCACTACCCCCCATCCCACCCGACAAAGCCCAAACCCCCCATCAATGAGCACGACCACAAAAAGCAATTCAAATACAGAATAAAGTCGCCTTGAACACAGAACATACAAACAATGAACTTCCCAACCACCCACCCCCCAAATAACAGGAAAACACCCCCCACCCTGCACCCCTGCAAAAAGCTAAAAAGCCACCCCAACCTGCAGTGTGCCTGTCGCCCAAGAACCCCTATTCTACACGAAGACCCCGGAGGAGGAAAGGCTCCGGCCCACCCGCCCCCCGATCAAGAAATAACGAGAATAAGACCATACATCAAAACACATATGAGGTAGAGGAACATAGGCTTACATCCCTGGAAAAGTCGTACAAAACAAGGCATCCGTCAAAAACGAAACGTTTAGCTCTCAACACCACCTTCAGCACCGCCCGGGTGGGCTTCGGACTCAGTCTCAGGAGGTCGATTAGGCAGGGAGTCCAGCCAGTCATTCACAGCCTCTGGCCGATCAAAAAAGAAAGTTCGATCATTATGCTCCACCTGCAGCCTGGTCGGAAAGAGCATTGCGTAACGCATCCCCAAGTCCCTAAGACGTTTCTTGGCACCACGAAATCCCATCCGCTGCTTCTGGACCTGTTGGGAAAAGTCCGGATAAAAGTTCACCGTGGCATTTTCAAAGGCTACTGGGCCCTTCGCCCGCGAGGCCTGCAGGATAGCGTCCCGATCTCTGTAGTGGAAAAGCTTGGCAACAATAGGTCTCGGCGGGGCGCCAGGCTTGCCCTGGCCCCCCGGAACACGATGTGCGTGCTCCACTGCGAAAAATTTACTAAGGCCAGACGGTGAAAGGTGATTCTGGATAAGATCTTCAACCAGGAGATCAACCGAGTGAGGTTCTGGATTCTCCGGCACACCAACCACGCGAACATTACAGCGACGCGCCCTGTTCTCAAAATCCTCCAAGCGCCGGGTCATGAAATCGTTCACCCTGCGGAGATTGCCAATCTCCGTCTGAATATCAGAGACGTCCGTCGTGAGGCTGGAAGATTTGATATCCAACGATTTCACCTTTTCGTTCGTCTTGGAGAGATCGGCTCGAATCAAATTGACCTCAATCGCCACAGTGTCCAGTTTGTGTGCCAAAGTTTCATACTGGTGGCCGATGGATTCCCTCATGCCAGAAATGGCGCCCATGATGTCTTGCAAGGAGGGCTCCGGCGACGCATCTAGTACTTGGTCCGACGCAGTGGGACCGGGCAGGGCAGCTCCGGGGGACCCCTTAGAGTGGGTATAACGATCCATGACATTAGATTGAACCGGACCCCCGCGCAGAGGTGCCTTCGTCTTGCGTGTCTCTCGGTCCCCTCTGCCCGCCATTTTGAAGATGCGTCACAAGCAGTGTCACCAGGGTCGACAGGCCGAGCACCAGAAACGGAGGCCCCTGGACCAAAGGACTACAAGAGATGTAGCACCAGGATAGATGCAGCCCACTCCAGCAACAGTGCAGCCAAGGGCCAAACAACCTACGTGGAGAGCGGCCGCAGCTCTGGCCCAGCCCTCTCACCAATGTCCCAGTCCGAGGCAGAAACGAAACCGAAACTTAAGAGGGGGTCTCACACGGCCAATCCCCCTGCCGTTGTTGTTCAACTCCAAGACGGCCACCAAACCTCACCCAGTCCCGGGCGCACTTCGAGGGCGGAGCCCAAAAGTTCAAGTGAACATAATTCAGACACCCAATGTCCAAATTCGTTTATGAAAAGTCCAGGTAGATCAGCCCAACGTCCTCTATATGAATCCTCGCAAAAATCAGGATTAAATCAGGATATTAAGCCGGGAGCGGCGGGGGTCCGGGGAGCGCTGTGCTCACGCGGCCATCTCGGATGCCCGCCAAGCTCCTCCCCTTTGTACAGTTTTTTATAATATTTTTTGCTACATTAATTGTTCTTGACTATATATCATGCGTATTTTTCCTATCTTTATATATATTATCTTGTCTAGTGTACATTGTATTGCTATGAACTTTCAATTAAAAAAAAAAAAAGTGTAGTTAATGAAAACCGTTACAAAATAGAATGCAACATTGTTTTAAAATGTATCGGAAAAGACTTACTTGTACAATATTAAAACAACCGTTAATGAAAAAAAATGGGGAACATGGTGTTGTTAATAGCCTAATGATTCAAAGTGCTGTTTCAATGTTTGGAAAGTACAAATAAAAGTTCAAGAGGAAAAAAAAAAAGAAAAAAAAAAAAAAAAAGACAGTGAAGAGTGCTGCCCGAGCCCTGCTGAAACGACGTCATGAGTGGTAATTATTTTAGAGTAATTTGAATGTTGGAGGGGCAATCCCAGGACCAAGCAAAGTTTAGCTCATTGGTCGGCGCTTTGTCAACTGTCTCATTCGCTGGATGATGTGTGTTTCCTTTTAGAGACAGACAAGAGAACGCTAAATTAATGCAGATTAATAGATGGTGAAATCAAGAGAATATATATCCAAAGTGGGCTTTTATTTGTATTTGTTTTGTTATCTTTTCATGTAGTCATGTTTAACCCATTAAAAATACAAAAAACTACAAGCCCCAGAATGCAAAGAAAAGCCTGAACTGGATGCTCTGAACATGAACAGAATCAGAATATCTCAGGGAGCTGCAGACTGCCCTTTCGGGCTGAAAAATGATCCGGATCTCCTCCTTGGCTACTACCCATGAGTAACTGTAAACCCGACTGGGCCGGTGCTTGGCCATGGACCACCAAACCAGGGGCCATCTGGAGCTCGTCTCCTTAGGTGCGAAATATTGTGCCTCGCGATGCAGAACATCTTGGACGAGCTTTGGATAAATATTAAACAACAGCTTAGAGGAAATTGGGATCATTTCAGGACAGGACAATTCTTTGCCAAGGTTCTGCATGACAAACCCATGTATACAAAAAATGCTCTTACAGTGCTCTAAGTGTTCCATAGCCATGTAGGAAGAGCTCACCCTGGCCAGGTTTTTTTTGTTTTTTTGTTTTTGTATTCTGGCATTTTGTTTTGCCCCGCATATCTCATCATAAATAGACTACAGTTCCTAGATTGCAAAGCAACACCCTGAACTGGACAAGATACTCATGCATAGAACTGGGAAACCTGACACTCTTAAAAGCATCTTAAAGTGTGGCATTCCCCTTGCCTAATTTTCAAAATGGTGAGTTCCAGTGCCCCAAGATTTATCAGAAGCCTGCGGCTGTCGCGAATGTCAGGATTTCCGAAACACCTACAGCCCTGCCAAGTTTCCCAACTCCATGCCTGATGTGTTATTCAATCCAGTTTTATGTTCTTTGAATTCTGGGACTTGAAGTCTTGTTTATTCCATTATAAAGCAGGACAACAAGTTCCAGAATTCAAAGAAAAGCAAATGAACTGAAGTAGCCCTTCATGTTACGTACCAAGGCTGCGAAGTCTTGATTCGACCTCATGCCTCTTTCTTCCAGCACCAGATACTAAAGGCCCCTTTATATCACTGTCGCAAGATCTGTCATACCTGCTTTCTCTCTTTTTCGCTGCTTTACCATCTTTAGCTTCCTCCTCCTTTCCTTCTTTTGTGTTTTTTTTCTTTCTCTTGCCCTGGGTCAAACTCTAACGAGGAAAGGTGAGTGTTGATCCCCATAAATGAGTGCTAGTGGGCCCCACCTGTAACCACTGGCTCAAATTAAGCACAGGGCATTCCCCTTCTATAGACTAGCATTCACTGCCCCTCCCCCCACTTAAATGGTGCATCACCCTGTGTGCACCTTCCAACAGTCTCCTTACCATGTATGACACCTACACCTAGTCCACGCTTTTTTCAGCAACAGCACATTACATTTTGAAACTTATCATTGCATTTTCTTTGTTATAAGTATTACAGCCTGAATACTACAAAGCAAGCAGGATATTTGAGAATTCCTGATTATATGACCAAGCCTGCCTTCCCTTGTCAGTTCACCCAGAACATGACTGAACACACCGTATCCCACGCAGCACTTTGTATGTGCACGACCACCCCACACTATTCCCCACTAAGCTGTTCACAGTTGAATGAAGAAAACTGACCCTGAACCATGTCTTCCCATCAATTTACCAAGCTGTGTGATCCTGCACAAGTCACTTCAACTTCCTCATCTGCCAATAAGTAGGAGAGCTTCGAACTTGGCTAAATGGGAGAGTTGAGCGCTGTGTAATAACTGTGCATTCAGATTAAGAGTACTGAAACTGCAACATCGTCTTAGCTGGCATTAATCTTCACAGGTAATTATTCAGAAAGGCAAACGGCCGGCCTTGTTGTGCTGGAAATCAGTTTTAGCGAAATGACGACTTTCAAAAGCACATAGGGCCTAATTACAATGTCGGTCGGTAAGACTTCGACCGACATTGTAGGTTTAAAGTCTGACCGCCATATTACAATGATGGCGATTAGAGTTTAAACCGTCCAGGGACTCCAACGCGGTTCTGACAGGCCCATTGGCCAGTCGGAAAGGCCTCATAATCCCTTATGGATGGCGTTTCCGCCGTCGGCATTATGATGGCACTTTCCGACAGCAGTTCAATGTCAGCCTTTCTGACATGGAACTGCTGTCAGAAAGTGTCTTTTACGGCCCCAAGCTTGCCCCCCATCCCTCCACGGCTTTGGTATACTGTATTGGGGGGCATCCATGGTGCTCCGCCCTCAACATCTGTGCCTGCCACACGGTGCAGGGATGTTTGAAAACATCTGTTTATGCTGCAGGCATTTTATGGCCACAGCACAAGCTCCCATAGAAAAATGGAGGATCTGTGCAGTTGCATCCAAATGATGCGGTCGGAATAGCTGACGCTGTTGGTTGGTTCCTATTCCGCAACGGTGTCTGGCTTACATCGTAATTAGGGCCATAGTTGCTAAAAGGTCCATTTAATGAGGCAGTCCTGTTTTTAGGTCCTAGTGATAGCATTTTCTGGATTACCAACCTCATATAGTCAAAAAATTCAGAAGGAAAAATGTCATTGAATGTGGAAGGGTGCTGACCCATTGACCCACACTGTGGTGATTGGAAGTAAAATGTGAATGATAATTTAACGGACCAATGGATGCAGAGGGTTGATAATTGACAATGTTTTCCCTCTGAGGCGGAAGCCGGAGGTCTGTTCTGTGTACTTTAGAAATTTAAAAAACAACTGATATTATATTAGTTTTTCATCTCGTTTTAACCTCTGTAAATATTTTAAATTGCTCCAGTTTTATATAAGACGCCCCCCCACCCAGGCAAGACTACTTTGCCGAGGCTAGGGTTCTTCATTACGTGCTGGGAAGCAATCAGGTCGACTTTGGGCGCCATCTTGTGTTGGGAAGGCTGCCCGGTTTGCTCGGCGCCCCTCCCGCCCTCCCAGGGTATTTAAAAGGCGTTTTACTTGCACTGCAAAGTAATTGACAATGTTTTCCCTCTGAGGCGGAAGCCGGAGGTCTGTTCTGTGTACTTTAGAAATTTAAAAAACGACTGATATTATATTCGTTTTTCATCTCGTTTTAACCTCTGTAAATATTTTAAATTGCTCCAGTTTTATATAAGACGCCCCCCCACCCAGGCAAGACTACTTTGCCGAGGCTAGGGTTCTTCATTACGTGCTGGGAAGCAATCAGGTCGACTTTGGGCGCCATCTTGTGTTGGGAAGGCTGCCCGGTTTGCTCGGCGCCCCTCCCGCCCTCCCAGGGTATTTAAAAGGCGTTTTACTTGCACTGCAAAGTAATTGACAATGTTTTCCCTCTGAGGCGGAAGCCGGAGGTCTGTTCTGTGTACTTTAGAAATTTAAAAAACGACTGATATTATATTCGTTTTTCATCTCGTTTTAACCTCTGTAAATATTTTAAATTGCTCCAGTTTTATATAAGACGCCCCCCCACCCAGGCAAGACTACTTTGCCGAGGCTAGGGTTCTTCATTACGTGCTGGGAAGCAATCAGGTCGACTTTGGGCGCCATCTTGTGTTGGGAAGGCTGCCCGGTTTGCTCGGCGCCCCTCCCGCCCTCCTCCGGCCCCACCGCACTATGTATATTAATAACAGAGCCGCCCGACCGCGCAGCGGGCGGGCGCAGCGGGCGCGCCGGCGGCGCGCCGAAGGTGCGCCAAAGGCAAGCCCGTCTGCGCCCGTCCGCGCCTGGCCCGGGCCTAGGGCCAGCCCCCCTGGTCCATCCCACCCTATCCCCCGTATTGGTTATACAGCAGCTCAGCTACGGTCCCTACGCCCCACGACCAGCCAGTCATGTTGCATATACCACCCTATGTCGCTGCCCATAAAGCCTGCAGCCCACTGCACTGGCTGTCACGTAATGTTACCATCCATTCGTAAATCTATTCAGACTGGTAAGCACCATCCCACGGAATCCTACACAATTGCGCTTACAAATGTCCGCTCGCTTGGCAAACACAGCCAGGACATCCATGATTTAATACAGGACCATAAAATAGATATCCTGTTCATGACGGAAACGTGGATGGGACAAGCATCTGACCCGGATCTTGTCATAGCCGTCCCAGCGGGGTTCACCACCTACAGATTGGACAGGCAAACCAAGAAAAAAGGCGGCGGCATTGCAATCATTGCCCGTGACACCTATATCGTAAGGCATATGTTAATTCCCCTGACCTCCTGCGAAGCACTAGAATTCGCAATAAAATTGACCCCCTCCTACACCTTTAAAGGGATCCTTCTTTACCGACCACCAGGACCCAGGGGTGATTTCCTGGGGGCTCACAGATCCCTGCTGGAAACATCAGCGCTGGAGAACTCCTTCACCATTTTAGGTGATTTTAATATTCATTTTGATGTGCCCGACAATCCCGACACTGCTACGTTTTTAGCTGACATGTCTACTTTTGGTTTATCCCCTTTGGTTCATTCCCCTACGCATGAAGGAGGTCACACATTGGACGGCATCTTTTCTAATGCCCCGGGCCTTAAACTCACAGCAATACTCCCATTAATTTGGTCGGATCACCATCTCATCCTGGCCTCACTTCCAGTAATCGACCCTCTGGTCGACAAACCCCACTCTAACCCCTGTCTCCCCTACTTGGCATGGGATGATCTAGATGTTTGCAGGCTGGAAACCTTGCTTAATGACACCCTCCCAACGCTATCTCCGAACCCTAACAATGCCACGTCCCAATTTTACAACTGGGTGAGCTCAGCAGCCAAAGATCTGGTCCCAGTTAAACAACGGTCACGCAATAGATCTACCCCCTCGGCCCCATGGTACTCAGAGGCACTGCGTACCCAAAAGCAACAGTGCCGAAATAGAGAGAGACACTGGCGGAAGGACTACGCACCCGAAGCCAAACTCTTATATAAAGGGTCGGTAGCTATATACAAACAGCTTATCCTGGACGCAAAAAAAAAGTACTACTGCAATAAAATTGAGACCGCCCAAAATTCCAATAAATGCCTATATGAGACCACCAAACAACTAGCGGGTTTCTCTGTGGATCTCACACCTCCCTCGTCTCAAACCCTTTGCGACGCTTTATCGGAATTCTTCTTCAGCAAAGTTGATGATATTTACAGGGTTTTCGCCAATAATGTCACTCTCCCCCACAGGCCATCCATTCAACCTGAAGGACCCATTCTCTCGCAGTTTTGCGAGGTCACGTGTCCGGAGGTGCTAAAAACAATCTCCACCATCAAATCGGGATCGGCTCTCGACCCATGTCCCTTGAAGGTCTTGAGACCTATCATGGATGCAGTCTTACCCTCCATAACCAACATCTGCAACTCCATGTTCAACACCGGCATCTACCCTGAGTCACTAAAGAAAACCCTAATAAAACCGCTGCTCAAAAAACCCACCCTCGATAGAGATGAAATCAAAAGCTACCGCCCAATCGCCAGTCTCCCACTACTAGCTAAAATAGTGGAAAAAATTATGAATGCTCAACTTTCCTCCTTCATTGAGGATAATAAATGCCTAGATGAATCTCAGTTTGGCTTCCGTCGCTTCCACGGAACCGAGACGGCCTTGGTCAAAGCGGCGGACGACATCAGATCCATCCGGGATGCAGGAGGCACTGCCGTCCTGATATTATTAGACTTGTCGGCTGCCTTTGACACGGTCGACCACACCACCTTGGTCGACCGTGTCGAGAGCATAGGCATTCAAGGTAACGCCAAAAATCTTTTGGCCTCTTTTTTGGCCAATAGGACCCAGGTCGTTACTGTGGGACCTTTTGAATCTTCTCCCCTGTCACTACCGTGTGGAGTGCCCCAAGGCTCATCCCTCAGTCCGACACTATTTAACATTTATGTGTCGGACCTTGCCAATGTCATCAGGGCACACGGGATGAGCCTCACTTCATACGCCGATGACACTCAATTGGTCCTAGCCGTCAAAAATGATGGGCTTCAGAAAGCCAATATGTTCAACCAGGGTATGTCGGCTATCGGGAACTGGATGTCACACAATTGTCTGAAGTTAAATTGCGATAAATCGGAGGTGGTACTTTTTGGTAATCTCTCTCCGGAGTGGTCCCCCTTTTGGTGGCCATCATCCATGGGCCAGGCTCCAGTCCCGGTCGACAAAGTGAGGAACCTGGGAGTCATGCTTGACAACCGCCTGAACTTCCTTCCACACGCCAACCAGATATCCTCCTCAGCCTTTCATAAACTTAGGCTCATCAAAAAAATGTTGCCCTTCATACCTGAAAACATGGCGAAAACGCTGGTAAGCTCCCTGGTGCTCTCCACCCTAGATTATTGTAACGCTTTGTTTCTAGGGGCCCAGGAGAGAGTGTTAACAAAAATGCAGTCTATACAGAACGCGGCCGCCAGGCTCTTAGGACGAATCCCTAAATTCCACCCGGTGTCACCCCACATAAAACAACTTCACTGGCTTCCGGTGAGGAAGAGGATTAAGTTTAAAACCTTATGCCTGGTATATAAGGCTCTACATAACGCTGCTCCATCGTTCTTCACTCAGAACCTCACCCTCTACTGTCCATCTAGAGCACTGCGTTCTTCCAGCTCCCTGGACTTGGTGATCCCCCGAACTAAGTCTGTCAACTGGGGTGACAGAAGATTCCTCGTTGCTGCTCCAAAACTGTGGAACTCTCTGCCCCACTCGATCAAGTCCAGCACTTCATTATGGTCTTTCCGAAAAAACCTCAAAACTTGGCTTTTTAATCAGTGATCTTCTGGCCCCCTCGATGGTCAAACATTGCAGTTACTTAGCGCCGAGATGCCCATGGGCCTTCGTGTCGCGCTTTACAAATGGTAAAATAAATAAATAAATAAATAAATCCAAGGCCCCTGTAAGTATGAATGTCATTGTGTATTTTCTAATCACATATACACTTCCCCATAAAAGGTCATCGTAGTGCTACGGCTGGTTCGGTAATCTATCCCCTCATTTCTTTAGTTTTATTTACTGTTTTTACCTTTGCCCATGCTTTAAGACAAGGGTTTAGCAACTCCCTGCATGAGTTTGATTTTATTTTACTTTCCAGATTCCAAATTCTATTGCATATGTTTAAAAAAAAATAGAAACAAATACCAGCTTTTCAATGACATACCAATTGGCTTGCTCAAAGCTTGCTTTTCTTGTTTTATCAAACAGCACTTTGCAATTTGAGACATGTTTGACAATCCTTACAGTGGGAACACCGAAACTACAAATCCCAGAATGCACAGTGCTTCAATTCTGTCTAAATGGGACACTTATGAGAAGGAGCCAGCTGGCATCTTTGAAATCATTAAACAATAAATGTACTCAAGTACTTAGAAGTCATCCATACTCAGTATGTACTGTACATGAATAACCACTTAACAGAACATTCTATGGGCCAGAGATATTAGTAGACATGCAGCCCTGTCGAGGTTCCCAGGTCTATCAGAGGCATAATACAGGCCCCTGAAGACCCTGGGGTGGGGACAACTCTCCAGGGGGTCCCCAACCCTTCATGGGTGCCCATCCAGCCCAAGTTCAATGAATATCTGTGAGATATGGAGACTCGGAGGCCCCTCATCACATTCTGCTGGGGGGTGGAGGGAAGGTTACTTTTTGTGTTGCGCCACTGATGTCCATGCATGATGTTATGCTCCAGTGCAGGGTTTTTTCTTTCAATGGTGAAACTTGTAGCCTTCTTTATTTCATTATAAAGCAGGACTACAAGTCCCAGAATTAAAACCTGGACTAGATCAGCACAGCACGCATGGACCTGGGAAACTTGGCAGCTAAGTACATGCTGGAGGCGTTCACTGCTACCCAGGGCCACTGGAATTATGCGATTGTGCGGCCGCTGCGTTTTACGCATACACATAGATTTGCCACATAATCCAATTTGGAGATTTTAACAAAAAAATTGAGTCTAGTTCAAAGGTTCAAGACAGCGACGTATGTTGGAACTGTAACAAACAAAAAGGGGACCTGGCCCACCTAATATTCCACTGCCCCAAAGTAAAAAGATTCTGCAACAGAATAAGCGAATTCATAAACAACATACTAGGCATCTCCCTACAGCTAGATTTCCATAGCTTGGCCTTCACGGCACCGACAATCCAACCTAAAGAAGACAGAGACCTGATAGACCTCCTACTCACAGCGGAGGTCAAGACGGTCCTAAACAACTGGAAGGACACAGGGAAAGCGTCATTCAAGGTCTGGTTTAACTGGATCACCTTCCTACGGGGAGCTGACACCATAACCTCCAACCATACACCAAAAACCCACACAAAGAGCGAAATGTGGCTCTCCCTAGACAACTACCTGTCCTCACACAAGCCACCCTAGGTCGCTGACCATGAGGCCTCCACAACCACCCAGGCCGTAGGTGGTTAGACCTGACCAACCCAATCGAACCCATACACATTGTGTTTCCACCCAACACCAGAACCGTTCTTTTCTCCTTTCCCACTTTTCTTTTCTCGCCGCCGGGGATACGGACAGGGGCTGAGGGCCGTATGTAACCCCACCGGCCTAAAACGTTGTAGAAACTACTATATCTTTTGCTCTCCACCCCCCAACCCCCCCCCCCCCCCCCGGCGATCTTTGACTGCACCCCCTGTATATACCTTGTATATATAAACCACTTTTTTCAATAAAAAATTACTGCAATAAAAAAAATTTAAAAAACGAAATAAAAACGCAGGTAACACGTGTTGCCACGCAGTGAAAGGACCTTTGCAAAGTTTGGCTAGCCACCTTTCTGCTGTTTATTACTATATTTGGGTATTAAACTTAGACTAATGAGTTGCAACTAATGGCCAGACAGTTCTCACAAGTGAAGAAATGACCAAACAATGAAGTAAATACTTTCACAAAATATGCCGCATTACGCTGCATAATTTGCCTTGTCTTGCCGCATATTTTCCTGAACCCTAACACATAATTTGGCCCTCCCCTGCCGCATAATTCCAGCGGGCCTGCTGTTACCCTGTCAGCAGCTGAGGGCGGTTTGAGCCTGAGCTGGAGCGTGGCAAAGGTGCGTGCGGGCTTTTACAGCCCTGAATGAACGGCCCTGTGCGCTGACACGTGGATGGACTGCTGACGGACGCACCTTCTTTCGGGCTGACATAATTGCATAGGTGGATGATTTCCTGTTTGGAGCAAGTGCTTCTTAGGGCTGCGGGCAGGTTACTTTGAAAATGTTTGTACTTTCCTGCACAGCGGCTCGTGTCTGGTACCTTCAGCCAACAGCACTCTGCATTCTGGAACTTGTAAACTAATTACACTTTGCCCTTCGTAAGTGCGGGCTTCATAGTCCCTAAGTGCACAAAGAAGATAAAAGCAAGCGCAGGGGGGCATGCCTGGCAAAAGTGACCATGTTCACCGAAAGCTGGCAGCTGGCTCCAAGGCCCTTTACATTTTATATAAAAAATAATGCACCTTTGGTTTCTTCCCCTAAGCTTCACTGAATGACAGATGTATCTGGTAAATCTTGATCACAGGGAGCAGAATTGGTGAACTAAAAATAAGGGGGCAGATTAGCAGAGAAGCGCAAGAAGAGTTGCGACACATCTGCCCACTCGCGCACCACCACTGATGCGCCACATTTACAATGCGGTGCACCGTGGCGCTCGGATGGGCAGATGCGTGACACATCCCCGGCAGAAATGCGGCACATTGCTGGAGTTGCGTCGCAAGCGTGACGCAGCTCCAGCAAGGCTCGGAGTGCCCCTAAGCCTAACATGCTGCGTCAATCCTTACGCCTGCTTCAAGCAGGCGCAGGGTTTTGACGCAGCATGGCCCTAAGAGTGACTGAGTGAAATCATTTCACTCAGCCACTTTTAGGAGGCGTTCCTACACCGGAACGCCCCACCCTGCGCAGGAACGCCTTCTTGTGGCGCAGGGCTTTACAACATGACGCATTTCCCAGATGCGTCACGTTGTAAATACCCCGCAACATGGCGCTGGATTTGCGCCGCCGCTGCATCACAAAAGTGACGCAACAGCAGCGTAAAAGAGGCGTAAGGGGCTTGTAAATCTCCCCCAAGGTTCTCTCCATGTCAAGAAGGAAGTAGCAGTCCTGCTCTGGGGATTTAGTTAACAACATAATACATTCTGGGAGTTGAAGTCCAGATTCGCTTTAGTTGATCCGGTCCAAGGATCACATCCTCAGGATATGGTTTATAGAAGGAATGTCCAGGTCTGGAACACTGTTTCCTTGGCGACATGGATCCCTCTAGTAAACCTGAGCAACCTTGATTTACAATCCTGTGGCATTTGGCTTGTTCCTCCTTGAAAGTTCTCCTCTTGGAATAATTCCACCCCCCCCCCCCCCGTAGCCTCTGTACTTGAATATTGGGGAAATGTGTCACAAATACACGTGCCTGCCTGGCAAGGATGAATGTCTGTAACTAACCATATTCTCTCAATTCTTGCCCTCTGTGTGTGTGTGTGTTTATATGTTCTGTGACTCAGTCACTACGGTTCCCCGCAGAGAACTCACTGGAGCCTGTGGCCTTCCTCACACCACAGTAAGGACTCTATTTGAGCCCTTCTTACGTATTCTACTTCAAAAAGAGCCCGTGGTGCCACTGTCTGGCTCAGAACTAGACTCAACCCCCTTCTAAGCAGGAATGGGGTTACGGCATTTCCGCTCGGGGAAAATCTGGCATACCCAGCTTTGTCCATGGCTGGCTACTACCAGAAATATTAAACTGATCAAAGTCTCAGGGGCTGGTGTAGGGGTCAGGTCATTTGTCTCTTGCCACTTCCCCATTACTTCTCACATTCTCCACCAATATCTTTGGGTACCAGGGTCAAGATCATCTTGATGGTGGGCTGTGACGATGTATATAGAAGAGGGCTTCACAAAGACCTCTAAGAGGTGTAGGTCCCCCCCCCCCACTGGACCCTAGGCTAAAGGCTTCTCTTGGCCACTGAATATCCCAGGTTCCCTTGTCCCGGAAGCTCCATACCTATGCTGGCCTGCACCCCAGCCCCAAAAGGGTCCTCTGACAAAATAATTTTTAACAACCACCGGCGATTCCCAAGATATCGCAGTTTGAAGTTTCCCTGGTAGAGCCATTGATCCAAAATACTACCACAATGCCTTGCAAAGACCCCAGTACCCTGGAGGCTCAGGAAGAGAAAGGCCAACCATGACTGGAAGGTTTCCACCTACTACCTCCAGAAGATGAACCATTTGCCCTGACCAGTGGTTCACCGCACGTTCCAAGACACAGGCGAATCCCCGAAAAAAGCAGATTGGCACAGATCTTTGTACAAGCCCCAGTACTTTACCAACTTTGGCTTTCCAGGCTGCTGTATTTAGGTGGTCTGTATGTTCAGCAGTAGCAGCCGAACCTCCCGAGCTTGCTTCAACAAAAGAAAGGAAGATTGTTGGTCTACACTACTCATGCGCCTCATTCTATTGTGAAGCCCTCTGTTGACTGTATGCTGAAAGCTGACATTTGTCATGAAGTAGAAGATGCAAGCAACTGCAAAACCAGACATTGCTATGTATTGTTAGCCACATAAAGTAAGATAAGGCTGGAAACTTTAATTGTGTACATTAGGTTTTTGCCATTGTTCTGCTTTTACTGCACTATTTTCCTGCTGTTGTTTTAAAAATGTTTTAACTAATAAAAATATCCATGCCTGGACATGGACCTTTATTAGCTGTAATAACTTCTGTGACATATTCAGGGCCACAACAATTTTGTAGCAATAGAGGACCAAATAATCTGCAAAGTTAACTAAACAGCAAGAGAAGGCAAATTATGTGGCATATTATGCAATTTGACTTAAATTATGTAACATATCCTGTGGCAATAGTATGTAACTATTTTCATATTTTAGTACCCTAATGCAAAAGGAATCTTAGTTCTATATAGCATATGTTTCATAATAGAGAAAACGACACTCTAAGCAAATACAATGGAAAAATATTTTGATCGCTAACAAATTAAACATTTTATATCAAACATATAACAAAGGAATGTTGCATTAATGTTGGCCTTTCTATTACTAACAGTAAATTATATTGTCCAAAACAACCTGCATTGTATTTTGCAGAAAAGATGCCTTAAAGTGCATATTTCTTTTTATAAAAAGTGTGACTCATTTATTATGAGCGGAGAGTAATTTTCTGAAAAATTATTATATTTAGGTTATAAAGGTTAGTTGCTTGTTTAGATGTTATTGGACTTAACCTCAGTAAATCATCAGGGCAGTCTGGGGGTTTACAGTATTTTCTTTTAGACAGGTCTGAATCATATTCTGAGCACATTATAATATTTATAGCAATGGCCAAACGCACATTGGAAAATACCTATTTTATTTTTCAACAATGAGATCTACAATGGGCTCTGCTTTTGCACCATCGTATGCAAATCTTATCGTAGGGTATTAAGAGAAACACAATTTCTCGGGTCTAGAAGCAGAGATATTTGTGATGCATGATCAGCCTTAATTAAAATATATCAATGGATCATTTTTAATTAGGAGCTCTGCTTATTCAGAGCTCTTAAAATGTATGGATTATCTTAATCAGAACACCATTCAGTTGAGCTATTGTCTACATATATTATTTTGGAAGTTGAATATTTGGATGTAAAAGTCTCGACAGAGAAAGGAGAACTTCAAACTTTATTCTTTTGAAAAACATAAAAATTACATTTGATTGTATTCTCCTGAAAATGCCACCCTCTGCTTAGTACTTCACATAGAGATTTTTTTGAGAGGGAAATATAATTGTACACACCAGAAAGAGTGCATACAGGTATCTCAAGATTTATGGGTAGGGTGTGCAAATATTCTACTTTGGAGTTAGTGCAATACAAATGAGATCATAAGTTTCAAAATCAACTTTCACTAGATATCCATAAAAAAGATCCACAAAAAAGAAAATACTGATTAACTTAGACGACTCACAGAATGTAACAATAAAACTCATAAATTAAATCTAGTTATTAACAATTATTGCCCTTTGTTGAAGGGTGACCCTTGGCTGTCCGAAAAGTTGTCTGAAAAGGTAAATGTAACACACAGGATAGCACCAAGTCTGAAAGATAAACTGAGCTCGAGTCTGTATCGAAAATATAGTCGTAGCTCGCCGGATTTTATAAATGTAGCATCAGTCGAATGTGTATTTATGTATTGAATAGGACAAATTGGTTTTAGGGTTGCAACAGAAAGATCTTTGAAATTAGGTAATTGATGAATTGTAAGACGAAATAAGTAATCAATATCTTGCAATGTTTATGTAATATGATGTAAATTAGCGGTATGATCTGATTTGTGAAGGTATTTTCTCTGATCGTAGGGGAGGAACAAAAAGCATATTCTGGTATCCAATCACAATAAATTTTCGAGATTAACACAACAGTGATCCACCCTTGTTGAAATTTGCAAGCATATCTCAGAACACTGTCGACATGGAAATAGAGTTATGAATGAGAAAAAATTAAAATCAGAGCTGAATATTATTATACATGGGATTTTGCAATTCCTTTATAAAAGCCTCTCTCTCATTTCTTTATAATTGGTGACTTGTGATGCACCCAGTCGCCAATTATAAAGGAATGACATTGCCAATTAACTGTAATAACTTATTACAGTTTAGTTCTGATGTCACAATGCCTGCTGCCAGAGCCAAGGGGAAAGGCAAGTCAGGTCAGCATAATCAAAGAAGTTGTTTATAGAACGAAAATGTATTTTCTTGCTTCATCGCAGTTTTTCTAGTTGCACAGAGACAACCAGAAAGGGGATGCTTAAGGCAATGTTTATTCTTGCACGCCATGGGTAATTATAAAAAAATTAGAATCTTTCTGCATGTTTCTACACATACTAAGCTACTGCACCTATTTTTTTTAAACTGACTTGAATTAAACTGATTTTGATATTTTCTCACAGCAAATATCTCACAGCATTTTTGATGTGTTAATTTTGGCACTAGAGATTCGATTTTTATTCTTCATGTTTGCAAACATGCTCTCTCTTTTATATGAAAGACCAACATACCAAGGATTTAAGTGATTTGTGGCAAAGGTGATGGTGTGACAATGTATTGTAAGGGATAAAGTACCCCCTACCGTACATGATAAGGATATTACAGGTCACCTCAGAGTTCCATGACCATATCAAGGAAGTCGGCCTTCAGCCTCATTCCATTATATGGTTATGTAAATCCTCAGTGGCTTCCAATATCCTTATAATGTATAGCAGGGGGTGCTTTATTCCATATATTATACATTTGTCGGCTAGATTTCATCCCAAAGACCCTCTCCCCCAAGCCAAACACTGCCTCCTGGATCCTGACGTGATGCTTCCCTTGGTTAGACATGTTAACCATTCATTACAGTAGGGGTTTATTCCTTAGCCCTGGGAGCATGCCAAGGTCCTTGCTCTTATGAAGAAAACCAATATGGATCCTTCCATTTGGTCTAAATACAGACCTATTTCCCTGCTCCCTATCCTGTCCAGAATCATAGAATAACATGTCTGTAAACAACTTTCCGCTTTTGTGGAGTAACAAAGCTTTCTACTTGACTCCCAGACAGGGTTTAGAGCATGGTGCAGCACCGAGTCCGCCCTCCGCTGGGTCTCAAAACATCTTCGATGGCCCCTGGATGAATGTGCTACAGCAGCACTGATTTTACTTGATCTAAGCGCTGCCTTCAATACTGTGTCCCATGATACGCTCACCTTGAGGCTGGCACAACTGGGGGTCCAGGGAACGGCATTTGCTTGGCTGTCCTCTTAAAGGGACAATCCTTCCAAGCCTCCTCAGGCAGCGCCTCCGCCACTTGTCAAGCATTGACCTCCAGGATCCCGCAAGGATCTGCTCTAAGCCCAGCACTTTTTACCATCTATGTCTGTCCTCTGGTCGACCTGGTGGAATGCTGTGGTCTCACCTCATTCTCCTACGAGGATGATACTCAAATCGTCTTCTCTCTCTCATCCACGCAGGATCACAAATCTGTGTCGCTGAACTCCTGCCTGGCTCATGTTGCCTCGTAGATGAACAGCAACTTGTTGAAATTGAGTGGAGAGAAAACAGAGGTGCTGATGCTTGGAAAGCACCCGTCCCTTTGGGCACCACAGCAGTGCATAGAAGCTCTGGGCAATATTCCTGTCCCTGCCCACAAAGTCAAGAATCTTGCATTTTTAGTGGAGACTATGAAGCCTCAGGTGGCAAAGGTATCTGCGACCTGCTTTGCAACTCTGAAATGGCAATGGAAATGTATCTAGATTCTATCCGTATCTGCCCAAAGAATAGTCATCCAGGCACTTATTTTGGCCGAACTGGATTGTGGCAGCATCCTTTACCTAGAGGTTGATAAAGCCTTCATGAGACATACGCAGGTGGTGCAGAACGCGGCCACCAGGTTCATTTACAGACTGCCAAAACATGCATCGGTTACATCTCTCCTCCGTGGGCTTCACTGGCTAAGGGTGGAGAAACGCATCCAATCTAAGACTCTATGCTATGTCTTCAAAGCAAGGGCAGAGGTTGCCCCCCACCATATCACCGGCCGATAAAATTGCACCACCCTGATTCTATATGGTATACAATTGTAAAAAGGAAATGAATTATCATCTTTTTTTGCTTTCTCACGTTGGAGTTTGCTGTCACTTTATGCAAGGATAATGGAGAATAAGAGAGGATGCTGAACTGGAATTGGTTCCTCTTTTGGATTCTTGCATGAGAGGATGTAGCCTAATGGATAGAGCGGTCGACCTTGAAGCTGGGGAACCGGGCTCGAATCTCGGCAGGGATGCTCAACATCCTGTGATTCTGGGCAAATCACTTTATCTCCCCGTGCCCAACAAAATGAATGTGTTCGTCAGGAACGCTACCGGTGCTCATGTAAAGCGCTCTGATACCTTCGGGTCAAGTTCGTGCTATATAAAATTAAAAAAACAAATGAGCGACAGTCACTCAATGTATTAAATTCTAAACCTTATTTTGACTGACAGGTTTGCCCTGTGTGCACACCTTCTGGCCTCCATGAAGAAGCAGCCCTGCAGGACAGTATTGTACATCCATATTTGTTATGTATGTTACTCACAGAGAGGTACTTTACAAAAGAGATGCGCTGTGTTTGGGATTCTTTTAAACCCCGAGAGCCCTCTTGACCACCCGGCTCCTGCTTGAGTAGATTATCTTTGTAGCAAACCGGGGCCTCATTTATGAGGCCTTGCGTCAGTTTTGCGCTTCCGATGCGTCACTTTTTGTGACGCATCGGTGGCGTAAAACATGCCTCCTGTTGCGCACTATTTACAAAGTGACGCATCTAAGCAGATACGTCACTTTGTAAACCCCTGCGCTACATTATACCTGCGTCAGGTATAATGTATGCAGAGGGGGCGTTCCCCCGCAAAAATCCTCGTAATAGTGATGCAGTGAAATCTATGAGATTTCACTGCGTCACTTTTAGGACGCCGTTGCGTCAAAATCTTGCGCCTGCCTCACAGCAGGCGTAAGACTGACGCAAGCCCTTTCACATGGGGCTTGCCCCATGTGAAAGGACGCATTGCTGGAGTTGCGTCACTTTTGTGACACACCTCAGCAATGCATGACTTTTGCGCTTACAGATACGTCAGAAATACTGACGTATCTGTAACGCCTTGCGACATGATGCGTCATACTGTAAATATGACGCATCAATCATGTAGCAAGGAGTGCGCACTGAGAAGTGACGCATCGCTGCTTTCACGCAGCGATGTGTCATTTCTCATAAATGAGGCCCCCGGAGTCTAAGCGAAGGGAATCCAAACATGTTGAGGACAAAGAAGGTGTCCCTCTTTACACCCTGTTTGGATTACCTGGAAATGTTTATAGTTTTTGTTTCCTCTTCCTTTCCCAGTCAATTAAGGGGAGGATGTTTTTGCTATTCTAATTTGTCAGCCTGAAATGTTCATTCTGTTCCAGCAAATGTATGGCCTTTTTAAAAAAAAACTGGACATAGCAATCGACAGCTGAGAAGAGAGTGTGAGCTGTTTGGTGAGGAGCTGAATTTGTGCAACAAATGATGTATGATGTGGCAAGGGTGGCAAATTCATATTTAAGCAGAATATACAGCGGTGCAGTTGTGTATTTCGTGGGGTATACTTGCTGAATGTCCAGTATTAAATATACTAAAATATCAGAGCCAGACTATGGACAACCAAAGAATCATAAAGGTAAGTACATATAGGTAAGTATGCATTTACTATACTTAACTCCAAAGCTATGTACCTTGATATGGAGGTGGAGATAAGAAGAGTTAATCTATAATCACCTATATGTTTTTAATTATACGATATTTCAGTAGTTGATAGTTTGGCTATGATATTTTGGTTGCACAATATTTTTTTCTAGATATATTTCTGCGATAGTCTGACATACATCCTCCCGTGGTCCTGGTTATTTTGTATCTGAACCCAAACCATCACCTGGAGTAATCCTCTACTGTAGGACCACAGCTCCCGCTGGAGAATCAAGGAAACTAAGAAAGTCCTGGACATCCATTGGGACAGAATCCTCGGCTATTGAGGAGAAATGATGGTGCCAAACAATGATCTCTCTCTCTAAGGGCAGTACATAGCAGCCATGGCTAAAACACAACTTAATAGTGCCTCTTCTGAGCTAGGCTTTCCTATGGAAATGAGAAAAGTTTTCTCTGCTGTCTGACACTGTGTGCCGTAGAGGTTACGTTTACCTAGCGCCAGGACACCCTCCTGACCGTATGTGCTTTATAAGTTATTATGTATTCGTGGGTGTAATACTCATTGCTTCTGCTCCAGCTGGGACCACAAACGTTATCCTCAGGTCCCTAGCTGAGGATGCTGTCGAGTGGGTCTGGGGTAGAAAAACAGGACTGTTGCAGGACTGCTGCTGGTTATTGATAAATGTGCTACAGTGGCAGGGCGGTGAGGCTGCAGCAGCGGGGGGGGGTGGGGGGAGGAGGAATTAACAATACAAAAACTAGATACTGCATGTCTCGAAGGGACCGCGCAAGGGCTGCCTAGGCGAAACCTAAAAACCTTATTTTATGCCGACTGGCCAGCCACCTCGCTCCTTGTCGCTCTTCTGCTCTACCTGCTCCCAGCAGTCCCATCACGGACTCCCCATCCAACCCAGAAGCTGCTCTCATACTATGAGAGCAGCATGGGGATTGGCCTGAGCGTGCTGGTTTGATGCTTGCTCAGGCACAGGGAGTCTGTGCCGTTTCTCCACCCGGCTGTGGAAGACAGCTGGGATGGAGAAACGTACATGCTCATGCCTCTTTGGCTGGCCTAAGATGCCTTGCCAAACAGACATGCGCATTTACAAGTGCCCACCACTACTCCTCCTAGTACCTGCTCTGTCAACAGAGGACTGTCTGGCCCCACCCACCCAGTTTCTTGAAAACATTTTTATTAAGCTTCACCAACTTCAATAATTTCACAAAACTGGAAAATGTTTTTTACAAAAATAGTTACAAATTCCTGAAGAAATAGGTTTCTGAGTTAGGATTGCCATAGGGCAGGGCGACGAGGGATTACAAAAACATTAAGACTGAGAAATAATTAAATCAGGATAGTGTCCTGGTCCGATTCCATTCAACCTTCACTTTGTGGATTTTGTTTCAAATCTTTCAAAGATAAATTGTTAGTTCTTTTTACTAAGAGTTCAGCCAATGTCACTGCTAATGTATGCTACCAATTTGGCTCTGTTAGATCAGGCACAGAAATGAATTACAGAAAAATTATTAGTAAACAGAGATCCTGATTTCTTGGATGAAGGAAAACCCTGTTCACTTGGAACATTGAGTTTGTTCCACCAGCTAGGAATGCAGCTCCATTCGAGTCTTAACTGGACGATTTAAAAGAAAGCCATTGATGAAGAGACTGGGAAGGCTATTTTAGGACTAAGACACTTTTATATTCTGTTTTTATATTCTGTCTGTGTACTTTTCCTACGAAGAACTAATGGAAGCCTACTACAGTAAGGTTTTTTCAATCTTGTTATGTTCAGTGGTAGCCTTAGATAATGAATCCAATACTTTCTTAGACTCAATTGCACTCAACTTCAGAAATTACCAAAGCTTTGGAATGGAAAACAACCTTTACAACGCAACTTTTACAACACACTACCATTACAATGCAGTCATTACAACGCAACATCCCTTACAACGCACGCTATTACAACGCAACCATTACCATGCATGACACTACAACGCATACAATTACAACTCATGTCATTACAACGCAGTCTTTACAACGCATACCATTACAATGAATACCATTACAACGCAGAGTACCCTTACACTATCCAACACTTACCCTACGGTTGCACTCCCTGGAGTTAGAATAGTACATTTTACCCCTACACTATCCAACACTTACCCTATTGTTGCACCCCTGGAGTTAGAATAGTAAATTTTACCCCTACACTATCCAACACTTACCCTATTGTTGCACCCCCTGAAGTTAGAATAGTAATTTTTACCCCTACACTATCCAATACTTACCATACATGCAATGTAATGGTATGCGTTGTAATGGTATGCGTTGTAAAGGTAGTATGCGTTGTAATGGAATGCGTTGTAAAGGTAGATTTAAAAATTCGTTGTAATGGCATGCGTTGTAATGGAATGCGTTGTAATGGATGTTGCGTTGTAAAAAATGCATTGTAAAGGTATGCGCTGTAAAAGTATGCGTTGTAACGTCATACAACTCTATGGAATACTAGTGCAAACATGGTATTACGAGTCCGGTTGGGAAGAATTACCAGAGCTGTGCAGGAAGGGTGGGCCTTATTATATTTACTCCATATACAGTTTGCTGACCAGGATATCTTCGCTTCTCTTTTATCATCTAATGCATGAGAGTGGAAGCATACTCCCAGGAGCCCTTGTTCTTCTGGACCATACCAAAATAGGCCTCCAGAAAGCACTAACCTCCTTGTCTGAATACAATGCCGAAAACAAGCTGGTCGCCAACCCAAGTAAGTCCAAAATAGTGATTTTTTGCCAAAAACAGAAGAAAAAACTTGCTAAGTGGAAGCTGGGTCCCCTGATTTTGGACTGCGTACAAACCTATAACTATCTTGGGGCCTGGCTTAGCGAGACGGGCCGCCCTCGGGTTCATCTCCAAAAATTGCGGCAGAAAGGAAAAATGGTCACACATGCCCTCTGCAAACTATATGCCACCTTAGATAGCCCAACAACCACGGCTATTCAAAGATTATTGAGGGCTAAACTACTACCGTCTCCCAATTACACACAACAGACATTTCCAGGGAGGTTTTCACAGGACTTGGAAAAAATACATTGAACAGCATATAAAAATAAATTTCGCTTACCAGCCTGCACTACAAACACCTTGATTCACCTTGAATTTGACCTCAACCAACAAAAATTAGAAGAGCTGGCCGCCATGACAAAATATTTCTATCTAACAACTGTGGCTCCGGATAACACCATGAAGGCCGCCATAAAATCCATCTTTCTAGAACCGAGTAACCTTTGGTGTGCCAGCCTTGCCACAGCCAAAGATCTTCCGCAATTAGCGACAGAGAACTGGGACCCCCAGCACAATCAACTACGCTATCATTAAAATACCAATAACAAGGCAACTACAATTACGCTCTCGCAGTCTGGACATGGAATCCCTGGCAGCAAGAGACTTTCATGAAACCCAATGTCTCCCTCATAGTCTGCTTAGTCACAAGCCCCACCTCACGCAGCCCGTGGGAAGACCAGCATTACATCGGATTTTAGCAGTAAGACTACACCCGCTCCCGTTACTAGAATTATATCCATCCTGGAAAGCACGGCTGGGCATTACGGAGTGTCATCTTTGCAATTACAAAAGAGAGTCCCTGGCACACATTTTATTTTGCTGTCCTACCATGCGGCAAGTTCCCAGAATACACCTTAGACCTATTCTTCTTCAACTGGGCACGCGTACAGCAAAGGAGGCCGTCCAACAGCTCTATTCTTTGGACATCGTGAAGTACATGGCCAACTTTGGGAAATTTGTATACCACACTCGCACACTATTGAAGGACAAGTTTTCACAGGTAGAGTGTGACGAACAGGCCAGGTGCCCTTCATCATCAGGGTCACCACCCCAGAGGTCCGGCCACTACTAAACAAGTGACACATCACGGGGCTTTTCGAGCCTTAAGCCTGTCCCGACGCTCTATGTTTTAAATAAAAAAAAAATAAACATTATGATTACATCATCCGTGCATACATCACTTTGACGGTTCAGTCTCTAACATTACGAAGTCTATTTAAAAAAAAATAAAAAGATTTTACCACATCCTGCACTTTTTTGCTATATGTTTTTAATGTTCTATAGTGTAATTGTTTTAAGTAACCACACAAATAAAAGAACTCATTCATTCATTACCGCAGGAGCCCAACAGTAAACACATTATATAATTTTTATAGGTTGAATACCCTTTGAATCAATACTGATTAACACAAACAGCTGTGAATGCTTATACTTAAAGATCAATAAAATGGATGAGCCACGGTTATAAGTTATTGTTCTGATTTACAGTTGGGTGGAAATGGAAATTATATCAGTTTCTGGAGCAAAACAATCTGAAGGTGAATCCTCTGTCTTCATTTTAAGAGGCCTTGAAAACCTCCTAACGTTCAAGGGTTGCTTGGTCAAACAGCTAACACTCACCTCTAGAGAGGTGCTCAGACGGTCAGACATAGCTCAAAGAAACACCACTGTGATAAAAATCTTAAAATTATAGGCAAGAATAAAATAAAAAGATTGGTGGTGGTCTGAAGTCACTAGACTTCATCAATCAATAGGTGTTGCTGAAAAGGCGGGCCCGATTCACAGAACTAACTTAAGACAAAATCTTAAACTTACTACCATTTTGGTATTCACAGAAGGCACTTACTCATTTTGGTATTCACAGAAGGCACTTTCTCATTTCGGTATTCACAGAAGTTAGGAGTCCTAACTTTACTACTCCTAAACTGAGAAAAATCCTAACTTTAAGACTTTCGGTATTCACAGAAGGCATTTAGGAGTCCTAAAGTTAGGAGTCCTAACTTTACTACTCCTAAACTGAGAAAATCCAAACTTTAATACTTTCGGTATTCACAGAAGGCATTTAGGAGTCCTAAAGTTAGGACTCCTAACTTCTGTGAATACCAAAATGAGTAAGTGCCTTCTGTGAATACCAAATTGAGTAAGTGCCTTCTGTGAATACCAAAATGGTAGTAAGTTTCGGATTTTGTCTTAAGTTAGTTCTGTGAATCTGACCCGGCCTTTCTAACCTATTGGGGAGAAAATTCAGCCCCTCACCATTCCTCTTAATTCATCATTTCCTCCAGAAAATGTAGGATTTCCACCAAACTCTAATTGAAAATAAATCTACACCATATGGTCAAGAGTGTTGCACAGAACTGAGACCACCTGGTCCCTTAAGCCTCATTGAGTAGCATATTGAGAAATTGCTTCTCGAAGATTGGGTCTCATCAAATTTAAATTCTTGAGATAATAAAGCTGTGGTTTAATATTCTCCATAAAGCTGCATGTGGCGAACCCTGTAACCTTGCGAAGAAACTCAAATGTGTTAGTAATTTCCCACATTTGCACAATATCACGAGATATGTTGAAAGCAGTTGGTTTATGGAGCATGGGGCATCCAAGGACGTACATATGTGCCCGGAGGCTCGTGCTGATGGCATCTGATGGAGATTCAAAAATGCCACCTCCCTGGCAGACAAAAGCTTGACGCAATTCACGTGAAGACCTCGTGGCAGCTTTTTGTGATAACGAATTCTCCATGTGTATTAAACCCACATAAGCGAGGCAAACAATCCGATTTCCAATGTTACTAATGTTTTCAGGTATGAAATACCATTTTGACTGTAATTGTTTTGGGTTTGTTGTGCTTTCCTCTGTCTTTTAAATGGAAACAGGTTTCATGGCTAGAAAACTATTTTTAGGATACATGAATTATTGTGCTACTTAGATATAAGTTGTTCCATGTGTGTTCAGGAATTATTTTCATAGTTTCTGTAAGGGAGGCCTGGTGGATAGCTTTTAAACCTGTACTATGTATTTTGCTGTGTGGTTTGAATAATCAAAGGCAAATAAAATGCATTTGCTATTTTTGCCACTATCTAACCATTTGCTTCCTATCCAATAATTACACACATTATTAGTTATGGGTATTTTGTGGTAGTAAGAAAGTGCGTCTGGATATCAGCAAAGGTTAACACGCTTGCTCCTTCTTTATAAAAAATCCTGCAAGAACGAATGGGAATAAGTGATTCAGGTGGCTTGAGCATGATTTGATAAGTTGCGCCCAGCACACAAAATATTCAAACCCCCCGCCCCTTTAGCACCTCCTCTCTTCACAAACAGGTTCCTCCAGGATGGATACTGTCCCATATGCTTGTAGACTTTATAAGGCGCCCTCAATTGCCTTCTCAGACAATATATCGATTTTCATTTATTTTTATATTTATAAGAGCGCAACAAATACCTACAAGGCGTCAAGGTGCTAAAGAGGGAGAGCTCCGAAAGCGAGTAGGGTAGCGAGAAAGAAATATTCTAGAATTAGAGAAAGGGAGAAGAACTGAAGAACAATAAAAGGGTGAAAATCCAGGTCTTCAGGGCTTTTCGAAAGACAGCGTGGTCCTGCAGGTTACTGATGGGGCATGGACGGGAATTCTATTCTCATCTCTACGTTGATGGCCCTGAGCTGTACTACAGTACTCGATGCCACTACACCATCTCCAGCTGAACCCACTAAACACTGTGGGGCATATTATCAAGGACCGGTGTTAAAATTATCGCTGTTTTATCAGCAGTAAACTGCCAATAAAACGACGATAATGGGCTTGATAATACGCCCTTGTTAATTCCCATAGAAGCCCATGTTAACACAAGAACATGAGCTTCTATGGGAATTAACAAGGGCGTATTATCAAGCCCATTATCGCCGTTTTATCTGCAGTTTCCTGCTGATAAAACGGCGATAATTTTAACACCGGTCCTTGATAATATGCCCCCGTGTTCCACCAGTGCTTCCCTCGCATTGCTCCACTCCAATGCACTCCTGGTTTCATGCTACAAATCTGGTCAACCGCAAACTACCCAATGTTGAAGTCGCCACATTTTTGGGACCCATCGCTAACAAAAGCACGAATCTAGACTCCTACGTTAACACCCAAGCAAAAGGAGCTGGATCCCCACTCGTGCTACTCCGAGGAATAAAGTCCCTTTCCCCAGTGGATGGCTTCAGAACTTTGGCTCAATTGCTCATCCTCTCAAAACTTGAGTTTCATAACCCTTACTAACTAGCAACCTCTAAATAACTGTGCCCTTTAAATGCATCTCTCAATGTTTGTCAAGGACTAGACCCAGTGAAGGTCTCTCAAATGTCCTTTGTTATTGCCTGGAAACTCATCCAATTGGAAAGTCCTCCAAGTAGCCATGTGGCTGCGCTGCATTTAATATACATGTCAAAGGTATACATGTCAAAGCTGTCAAGTGTCTCTTTAGGAGGATAACCTTTCAGGAGGGGTAGGCTTCAAAGAGCAGAAAAAAACTCCTGGGCATTATTGGTAATTCTTTATTATAGTTGGTAGTTAATGCACTGGTCCAAAAGCAAGGTGCCAAAAGCACCCTGAATCAGACTTGAGAAACAGCCCAGGGTAAGGTCTTCCAGAAGAAAGAACCAAAAAGAACCCTGCTGAAGAAAAGGAGAGAAAGCATTGAGGGGGCAACACGTTTATTAGAATGGGCAATGAACGTGTCAAAATTAGGGGGATGTAAGGCTTTGCGATGCACCCTTCGCTGACAAAAGCATCCTTATATGTGCTCTAAGCAGAAAATGACATCAGTGGAAAACTATTACCACCCTCTTGGATTGGGCATTTCTGGAAACAAGCACTGGAGATGCGACCATCTTGGATAGGCAGAGATATAAGGCTGGTTGCACCTACCCCTAGAGGAGACTAGCATTTCGAGGAAAAGTCAGGAGAAGGAAAAAGAAAACATTTTTGACACCCTTTGGGCATCCATCCTGCCAGCTGGCCAGCACATAGAACATCTTGCTGAGTGACCACCATCATGCAGACACTGGAGTGGGCTGAATGGGGTGGGGGGGGGGGACTCCTCACTGTGCAAGGATCACAGCAATCAAAGATGCACTGTCTATCTCTTGAAAGGTGGGAGGTCAAGGGACTATGCCGCTACATCAAATGAGCATCATAGACAAAATGTTTTGCTCTTGAAAGCTGTGTGACTAAGGGACATGTGACCGCCTCCACTGATCCTTGTTCCAAAATGTGAGACTGCTGCACCTTTTCTTGTTTCACGCTCCAGAAGATCAGATCACATACATCCCAATCCTGATCAGTGTAAACTGGCTTCCTAAGGTGGTCAGAGGTTTGTTCAAGATGGCCTGTGATGTCCATAAGGCCATGCATGAGGGTTCGGCACACTGCCCGGCACGTAAATTGTCCACCTCAAGAGGGTCCTGCTGACCCCGTACCACAGCTCTCGGCTGAATGCTACCTACCAAGTCTCACAGAGACCACCCATTGGGGAACAAACAGCTGCAGACAAATATCTGCCCAGGGGAACCAAGAGGCAAAGGAGTTGGCAAATGCTATACTATATAAAATGAGCACATGATATTTACAGAATGCAACATCGCTGGGGGCTGGAGTAACATGGCTGTCTCGTGACCTTGCCCAGCACTAGCCATTCTGCAACAGAGCCATGAGGTTAGTGGGGTTGGAGTTAAGACTCCATACCCATTCAGTCCTTTGTTTCTCTGCTGAGAATACTGACAAGTCTCAGCTGAGAGGTGACCTCCTCTGCTCACCACCACCTCTCTTTCCCTGTGGCCGAGTCAGTTTCTGGAAGTGTATTGAAATAATGACAGGGTTCGGGTGATGACATTGGCAGGACACTAGCCGAGGTGTGACACGATTGCCTGGAACTTCCACATGAACTCTATGCACCTTTCAAGAAGACAGGTGCCTTTGAGAGGAGCTTTGAATAGGGTCAGGTGAGCGGCAGGCAGAGCATTGAGGTCACTAAACAAACACCTGACAATTCAAACTAATTGGATTTTAGCAGTGGTACGGTATGGGGTCAGAGGTGAGCAATGCTACGGAGACATTTGTCAAGGTTTTGAAAGGCTGATGACTCAGGTGTTGTTAGAGCTCTTCCACACAGACACCCCAGATCTGCTGAAGTCACAGCGGAGGATGCTCCTAACACCAAGGTCGCCGAAGCGTGGAACGACCTTCCCCAGTACCTCAGGACCATGTCATCCTTCTGGGAATTCAGGAAATGACTCAAGATCTGGCTGTTCAAATGAACAGAGCACCACATAGCAGTCAGCAACTCCAGAGCCTTGAGACCCTCACGGGTGACTTGCCGCGCATAATTACTGATGATTGATTGAGAGTCAGTCACATGGCAAGTGGAGTCCTATTAACCTCTCCAGAGGTGCATCCTGTTGGGAACTAGAGACACAAAGAGAGGTCTCAAGATGTCCCATGCCAGGTGTGGCCAGCCCAGTCAGTTCCCATGCTTCCATGTATTTTCATTGCATTTTGCAGCATGTGGTTCTGCAACAGAACTGGATAGGCTACCCAGATTTCTCCTGGGCAACTTCAGGTCTTTGAATGCTCTAGCATGTGGGGGCAAATTGATATCCAACCAACCAGCCAAAAGTGTATTTCACGTACAACCCATAAGACATTAAAACAGCAATACAATAATAACAAGCATTGGAAATGCAATAGGTCTCGCATTAGAAAAGTTGGAGCTATTGGTTTTGCAAATGACAATTTTTTTTAATGTGTTGGTCTTGAAAATGGCAAAATTAATAACTTTGTCATTTACAATGCCAATACTTTTGACTTTTTCAAATGTGACACCTATAGCATTTGTAATGCAACATGTTTTGTATGTACGTGACTTACATGTATTCATATAACAAATAAAAATGGCTTTTAATTTTTTTAAATAATTAATACTTAAATAAAAGTTCTTGTAATTTATATTAGCAATAGCTTAAACTATTGTAAATAACTTTTGTGAAGAATATGTTCAGTGTATTTTATTGTGACGAAAATGCAAGAACAGAGGTGAAATATTAATTGATTTTACAAATAACAATGGCTTTTAATTTTTTTTCGAGTAATTAATTCTTAAATGAAAGTTATTGTAATTTATAAAGGCACTAGCTTAAAGTAAATCCACAAAAAACAAGCATTGGGGTTTATTAGTCAAACAAAGATGCAAGCACAGTGTGAGGGTGAGGGGGCAAAGCAGGGGGCAGGATTACAAACGCCACGGGAGAGGGGAGCAATTGGAGTGTGGCGAAAGCATCAAAGGGCTGGAGATGCGTGGGGGAAAGGGGCACAACATGGTGACATGGAGCAAGCTGGCACTGCGCGCGTTCAAGCTTGCAGCCAGGGAAAACAGGGGTAGCAATTTCAAAAGCCCCTGTACAAAATGTCGAGCAAGCTCGACCTAAAAAGATGAGGCAAATTAGTATGATGCCGCCATGACTATGAAGCTTTGAGCTCAGCATTTTTTGAAAGCTGATACACTTGAAAACAAACGCATTTTAGTGTTACGCATAAAATAAAGAAGCATGGCCCTCATATGTGCTGCTTGTAAGAAAGAATGTAATATAAACATTGTACACGATATGCTTTGTCTATGCTATATAAATGTGGTGGCTGTGTTTATAAAATTTAAAAACATTGGGAAAGGCGCGCTGCTATTAATCTAAAGGTTGGCATGCAGTGTTATTAAGCATACGCGTTAGTGTAAAAACAAAGTAATGTCTGTAGTGGGCGCTTACTTTGTATTAAATAATTAGAAAAAGTATGTCTGATGATTAATCTGAAGCTAAAACAAAGTATCCTATTTCTTTACAAGTACATTTGATCCGACATACCTTATGTTAATGATATCACCCAGTTAAACAGCAATGAAATAGCTTCAATTTGATCCGACATACCTTATGTTAATGATATCACCCGGTTAAACAGCAATGAAATAGCTTCAATGCCTGAGAATGGCAGTGTGTTTTGTTGGTTATTCGCTACCCTATGGCTGAAAGTGGAGTATTAAAGGCTTAGGGAGTGCTGGGAATGGTCGATGGGGCACAGTGTACCTGAAAAATTTTGGTGGGAAGGGAGCGGTGCAGGGGCTGGAATGTGAGTTGACACGAACACATGGGCAGTGCATAGCAGGCAAGAATCCAGCTCACGCCAACCAGTACATCAAAGTATCCCACGCGCCCCATTATTAGACAAAGCCGGCATATGCTCACTCCCTAGTAAAACCCTAACAATTTAGCGGAACCCTCAATCAGCTGGATAACTAAAAGAAAGCACAACCGCTCAGCAAACAAGCTCTTGGCATTGCTGTGGGGAGGGGGGAAGGGGGAGGAGAAACGAGAGACAAGGCCTGGCGGCCGTGAAAGTGAAAGTACGGCCGGCCGGCCGTGAATAATTAGGGGAGGAGAAATGCCTGAGGCAGAGCGCACGCTGGGGGATGCCTGTGGGAGGGAGGCAGATGGCTTTGATGTGCACGTGCTTTGCGGTCAATGCGCTTGCGCATTGAGCTTGCTTTTCACGGGCACGGCATCAAATCGCCCAATGGTTAAGCTCTCGTTAAGCCCCTATATTCTCGCAAGCTCAATGCGCAAGCGCATTGACAGGCGAGACCTAAAAATCACAAAGTTTAGAAAAATAAACAGTAATGATCATCACAAGGCAGTGACCTCTCTCCTGGTTAGCCAAGCAGTGAGAAGAGAACAGGCCACAGCGGTCACCATCTCACCATGTGCAGAGAATTTTAGTGACTCCAGGGCAATTTTTATCATTCGGACTCCTGTGCCCCTTCATTGGGGCAGCAGCCATTTACATCTTGGGGCAGTATATGCTGCACAAAGAATTACAATGGGCCTTGTTTTCAATAACACATGTACAAAATGGACAACAAGGGGATTGAGAACGGGAAGTGACCCATTTTGAGATAAATAGTTTGGTGGCAAGATCCAGTCCTGAATTTTAAAAAAAAGAGTTTTAGCTAAAACCCAAGTTTACATCATCTAAATAAGGCTGTAACTGGACACTTGTTTGGGCAGTGAGAAGCCTTGGTCAAGCTACCATGATGTGTGTTTGACCAATGTCTTCCCGGGCCCACCGATTATATGTTAATTATGCATATAAGGCACAGTCACGCATGATTGTGTTAGGATGGTCCCAAAGTTGTGAAATACCTACTTCCCCCAATGTATTCTTGACATACTAAAACCACCCCATAGCTGAGCTGTCTGTTTAACCCAGAACATCGCTGAGAGCAGCGCAGTGGTTGCAAAGCTCCTTTGTGCCCCAGAATGTTCACCAATGCACAACAGCTCTGAGTTTAGTGCGGGAAACCATATACTTCCCATCTCTAAGCACAAAGGAAGTGGAGCACTCTTCCAGATTCGATGAGCCCCAAAACTCTGCACCTTACAGAGCAGCGCTCTGACGCTGCGCCGTGTCCATTTCCAGGGTAAGTCATACCAAGCACCACCTGCGTTCTGTAGCTCAGTGGACCGTGGCACCTGCTGTTTGCACCAGAATATTTCCCATTCTGTGGGGCATATTTACAAGGGCATTGCACCATGGAAGCGTCACTTTTCCGACACTCCGGTGGCACTGTGCCCTGCTCCATGCTTACAAGGTGGCACTAAGCCACTTTGCACGGCCTAACAGCGCCTTGTAAATATGGTCCTCAACACAGTTTTCTGCAGCAAAAGGGCGTGCAATGGGCGTTGCTGTGGGTGTACCCAGGCAACACCCATTGCTTTTTGGCACTGCCCCAGATTCACTAGGATCTGTAAATCTGAGGCAGCGCCAAAAAACTAGCACCTTTTAAAAGGAGGCATTAGAGTGGCACAACGAGGAGAAAAACTTTTATTTCTCCCTGTTTTTTGCTTTTTCTATGTGTGTTGCAGGAGAAAAATGCCATTAATGATTGTGTTTGTGCAGGAAGGTCTCCCTTCCTGCACAAACACTATCATCCCTGCAACGCAGGTGCCTGCGCTGGTGCTAGACAGCTTTTTTACCGCCGGTGCAAGAGAAAACACATGGATGTGTTGTATTGTTGTCAATATGGCGCATCCCTGCGTTTATGAAATGACAGCGTGCAAATCATGGGTGTGAGTGTTTGATTGGGTCAGATGCTCTGTCCATCACCACCCCCTTTTGTACCGCTTTGGCCGCCATAAGTGTGTCAGGGTATGCTCAGACGTGAGTCCCTTGCTCCCTTTGCCACTGGATTCAAGCAAGCCGGGCTGAAGACGGCTGTAATGCCAGAAACCGGTCCAAGGAAGCTTGTTTCCGGTCCAGGGAAGGCATGGCTTGGCAGTTCGGGCTGGACTGTTCCCATGAGGCACAGGGTCAGACTGATTTGCACATGGCCATGTCTGAACTGGGGTGGCAGAGTGGGCTAAAGAACGGTGATGCATTATACCCAGATCTGTTGACTGGGGGTGAGTGTTTGATTGGTTCAGATGCTGCGTCTATCGCCACCACCCCCTTTTGTACCACGTTTATCAATTATGAGCATCACCAACTAATTTTCTTGGTTTAATTTGATCCTATTAAAATCTTTGTTTCCATCACAGTTCGGAATTAAAAATGTGTTTCGTTTGTACTTTCCTAACTGTTGATCTATTTTGAAATATTTGTACAGTCCAATTTTGTTGTGTTAGGAAAAAACGACATCCTGCAGCCTTTCCTTTCATACTCCCTGTACCGCAGCAACATTGCTTTAAAAAATCCCCTCACTTTACAGCCCATGAAAAGTGAACCCCAATCTCCATGCTAAAAGAATAAGCAGAAGCCTGTCAAACATACTTGACATTTGACCTCTGTCTTTGAGACACCACTTATGTGACAAGATAAACACAGGGGGCAGATTTAAAAGCCCCTTGCGACATCTTTACGACACCGTTGCGTCACTTCTGTGAAGCAGCGGCTCCGTAAACAATGCGCCACCATGTGACATATTTACAACGTGACGCATCTAGTGAGATGCGTCACGTTGTAAAGCCCTGCGCTACATTAAAACTGCGTCAGGTATAATGTATGCAGGGTGGGCGTTCCGTCGCAAGGAAGCCTCGTAAAAGTGACGCAGTGAAATCTACAAGATTTCACTGAGTCATTTTTACAACCCCGCTGCGTCAAAACCTTATGCCTGCTTGTAGCACAGCAAGTATAGGCCGCCCCTGAGCAGAGCTGGAGTTGGGTCACGCTTGTGACACGACTCCAGCACTGCGTCACCTTTACGCTGACAGATGCGTCACGCATCTGTCTATCCTTGCACCACGGTGCGCTGCATTGTAAATGCGGAGCATCCGTGGTGGCGCAAGGGGTTTCTAACATCACGCAAAATAACTGGCGCATCCCTGCTAATATGCAGGGATGCGCCAGTTATTGTAAATCTGCCCCAATGTACCTACATCTTTATTGCTTATTCACCTTCTGAACCCCGGCATTGTTATTTCCGGGGTGCTGCAGCACCTACACACTCTTATTTCTAGCGCCAATGTCTGTATGGTTTTACCACCAGTAACCCAGGTGCTGTATTTCTGCGTGGTACCCATGCGAAGTGTGCCCCCCACCAGCACCAGGCAACTTCTGATGAGGAAATCCGTCAGCAGCGCTGTCCTTCTTTGTTCATCTATTTATAAGTTATCGCTTCTGTAGAGCGCTGATAAAAATTCCATACTTTCTGGGCGCTAACAGGAGGCGGTCAAACACTTACTTCCCTGCGTCTTTAGTCTGTTTCCGCCTTTCCCAAAGCCCCTTCGCCGGAAGGGCGGGTGCAGGCATGGATATTGTTTTCAAGGGAAGAAGTTATTTTTCTGTCCGCTCTAAAGAGAGTTCACGGACGGCTCTCGCGGGCTGTAGTGTCTCCCACTGGGGAGGGAGCTCAGAGAAACACCGCAGGGCCCACCGCTGCCCTGACACCGCAGAGGACGCCGAGGGAGGGAAGGGAGGAGAGGAGGAGAATGGAGGGAGGAAGGCGGGAGAGGAGAAGGAGTGAGGGAGAGGAGAAGGAGTGAGGGATAGGAGGAGAAGAGAGGAGGAGAATGAAGGGAAGGAAGGAAGGAGAGGAGGAGGAAGGAGAAGGGAGTGAAGGTGAGCAGGAGGGAGTGAAGAGATGAGATTCTTATCACAGATTTATGTATTTTTGTTTAGGAAGTAAATGCGATGGGGATGGCCTAGATTGTCATAAAGAGATAGTGAGACTCACTAAGTATACTTAGGTGTTCATGTTCTACTTTGCACTCATGATAACATGTTGTTAGATGTACATATCCTCAATCAAAAGCATCTCCTGTGTGGTAGTTTGCTGTGTATGCCTTTGAGCTCTCCAGAACTCAAACTGCACTTTCTGACTCATTTTCATAACACTGTTCTTTGATGGCACAGCCTATCTCTGCTAATGCAGTCTGTTAAGGAAAGGGCGCTCCTGCCAGCTTTCATGTTGTTGTAGCACAGAATATTGCTTCATTATGAGACTTTTTTTCTAGGACATCTGGCAGTGACACGTCACCCATATCTTACTAAAAGTTTCTCCTAACAAAAATTCTGACCTATTGGCTTTGCCAGTGCTTATTTGTTTATACATATATAATATTTTTACCTTGCCTTTTGAAGTCTTGGCTTCATCCATGGCTCCCTCCCTTTGTCCAGTTGTGCTGTTTTTGTCATCCTCAGCAGTGACTATCTCCAACTTATACAAATCGTAAACTTTTGTAGTCAATGTTTTTCCTCTTCGTGCACCACTTCTGTCCGCGGAGTTGAGATCAAACCTGATCTGGGGTTCAGAACATCTTTCGCGTACTAAAAGCCGTGTTAACGGTTCCCTATCAGCATCCCTTATTGTCACTTTACGAAAAGACCTTACAGATGGCCTTCAACGTGGACCTTGCCCTAGGAGCCCTTCTGATGCCCAGTTCAATGCCATTTGCATGCCCCATTTCAAAATTCCTTCTGCATTGCCCCTACCACTGCCACCACCGCAGAGCTTTGCTTTGGCCACCCCGCCTTCTCCCCGTGGACCTCAGGTGTACTTGGTGTTTACCTTCTTTAAGCCCTACCCTTGCCCTTTATCAGACTTCCTACCCGCCCCCACACGCTTGCCCAATTTCCAGACCACTTACACCACCCACTTCTCTCAGATCTGATCTTTCCTCCACCTTACCTCCTCGCTGTGGATCTCAGCCGTCCTCATGGAATGTGGTGGATTTTCTGGTTTTTTTGTGGGTTTCCGGATGTCACCCTCAGAATATCATCCACTGTTTTGGTCAGGTGTGAGCCTTTCTCTTTTTAGCACCACCTGGGATTAAACACGATCAATTAATTCTCAAGGAAAGGAGAAACCAGCAGAAGATAATACTGAAGATGATGCGTCTCAGGCTGTGAGATACAAGGTCACCAGATAAACCACTTCCAGCCCTGAAACAGTAACATACCCAGCCCACCTACATGCCTGGGACAGTAACACCAGCACTTCCAGATCAAGTATTTTCCTGGGAGAGTAACATTTCCAGTATCCCTAGGTACTTTGGCTTCGGCATCTCCACCATTCCATCTACGTCTTTTGGGCATCAACATCGCCGAACATTCCACACATTCACCAATAGCATCAACATATCCAGACATTCCACACATTCACCAATAGCATCAACTTCTCCAGACACTCCACACATTCACCAATAGCATCAACATATCCAGACATTCCACACATTCACCAATAGCATCAACATATCCAGACATTCCACACATTCACCAATAGCATCAACATATCCAGACATTCCACACATTCACCAATAGCATCAACATTTCCAGCCATTCCATGCACACCCCTATAGCTATCTCTAGCCTTTCCACCTAAATCCCAGGGCACCAGCATCTCTAGCCATTCCACCCACACCCCTAAGACATCAACATCACCACCCATTCCACTTACACCCTTAGGGCATCAACATCTCGAGGCAGTCTAAACACACGCCAGTAGCATCAACATCTCCAGACATTCCAAACACACCCTTTAGCTATATTTATCCTACATCTCAGGTCATCATGACCTCAGCTATTCCACCCGCACCCACATAGCATCAGCATCTCCAACCATTCCATCTACAACTCTGCTGCATCAGCATCTCCAGCCATTCCATTTACACCCCATGGCATCAAGATCTCAAGCAATTCCATCTGCACCCCGAAGATATCAACATCACCACCCATCCCACTTACACCCTTAGGGCATCAACATCACCAGCCATTACATCTACATCTTTAGGTTATCATCACCTCCACCCATTCCATTCACACCCCTATGGCATCAACATCCCTAGCCATTCTACCTACACCCTTAGGACATCATCATCTCCAGACATTCCATCCTCATCCCCATGACAATCACTAATCATTCCACCTACATCGAGGGCAGCAACACATCTAGCCACTCCACCTATATCCCTAGAGCATCATCATCTCCTGCTGTTCTATGTAGACCCTTATGGCATTGAAATCCCCAGCCATTCCACCTATACCCATACGTCATCAAAATCTACAGCCATCAACCTACACCCAAAGGCATCAACATCTCCACCCTCGCCTGTGTAGTGTACAAAGCAACATCCACAGGTACTCCTGCAGCTCTTGAGCAGCAACACCCCTTGACCGACCACGGTCATTGGGGGCCGTAAAATGCCTAGTCCTACCTTCACCAATTAGGCAACAATATCTCCAGCCACACATACACCTCTATGGGAGCATCAACCAAAGTAATATTCACATCTAGAAAGCAGCAAGGAACCAAGTTCCACCTACACAACTGGGGCAGCAACTTCCCCAGCTGTACTTACACCTGGGTAGTAACATCCCTACTATTGTCCATACCCCACCCTCACTCTGCATACCCCCATACATATCCCATCCCATTGTGCCATAAGATGGGACCCTGGGATAACTACTGACTTAAATGTATAAGCATTCTTCAGAGCTGGTCTTCCTTCTTCCCAGGTCACTATGCCTAACAAATTAACCTCTGTCAACCCCCACTGTACCTTCCACTGCTCTACCCTCACCTCTGCCATCAACAGCTACTTTACCAGCTTTCTTGTTTGCCACCCAGCATACAGCTTTGCAAAACATACAAGTCATGTGCCTCCTCGGAGCAAGTCCTGTTGGCTGCAAAAATCTACAATCCTCTATTAGAAACCTTGAAAATTGGAAAACAGAAGTTCAAGTGCAAGCATGACTAATAGAAACCCAAGGCTTGTACAGTGCAATCCTACTATTGCATTCTACTATTGTATGAGGCACAGCAAATGTTGACTTTCTGTGCTATGCGCTGTACACCTCCACGTGGACCCAAACCATCAGACCCTTTTGTCCAATGATCCCTGGAGGTCACAAGATGGCTACCAGCACAAGACATGACCAAGTTTTCACCACCAAAAATATTGATAAGGAAGATGATGGTAAAAGCAAAGGAGGCTACGCTGACAGCTTTCAACCACTGATTTCACTTTCTGAGGGGACAGCACCAATACCAAAAGAAACACTCTCAAAACATATCAGTCTTCCGAGTCAGAATCAGGTGTCTTCCCAGACATCCCAGTTCTGAGCATTTCTCAGCTCGGCCTGTCCTGTCCTCCTCCAGTCTACCGAGACCAAACTTCCCAACAAACCAGCAAGCCTTCCCCTTGCCTCACCCAGCATCAATCCCAGGTCAGTTCATCATGTGTCCACAAGAACCCCTATGTATGCCCAACTCAATGACAGGTTATGTTATGTTAATTATTATTTGTACAGCGCACGTACGCCCATGGGCTTCATGGCGCTATTGGAAAGATCAGATAAACAACATAACAAGGAAAAAGTGTTAACAACAATCTATACAGCGAAAGCCTGTGTGAAGAGCAAGGTTTTAAATGCCCGTCTGAAGGTAAGGAGATCCTTACTCTGTCTAAGAGTCAGAGGCAAGGAGTTCCATAAGGAGGCTGCCAAAAAGTGGAAACAGCTGCCTCCTTGTCGCTTCTTCTTAAACCGGGGCACCACCAATAGATCTTTATGGGCTGAGCGCAGACTACGCGAGGGGGTGTATCTCCCTATCAGCTGTCTTATAAACAGGGGGCCCTTGCCTTGTGAGGCCTTAAAAATAATGCAACCGGCTTTAAATGCGGCTCTCTGGGCCACAGGTAGCCAGTGTAGTCTCTCTAGTCCTAATTTGATGGATTCCCACTTGGGTAACTTGCAAATCAGCCTGGCTGCTTGATTTTGAAGATATTGCTGTCTTTTAAGTTGACCTGCAGGCAGGCCCAAGTATAGACTGTTGGAGAAATCAATGCGGGACAGAACTAAGGCGATAACTGCTTGGATCAGGGCAGAATGGGTAAGAAGGTGAGCAATTTTCTTAATTTTTCTCAGTTGGAAGAACCCCGAGGAGACTACTGTTCCAATCTGTGTTTTCAGAGAGAGATCCTCGCTGATGGTCACTCCCAAGCTTTTTACTGAGTGAGATTTTTTAGGAGGAAGGCCCATATCCAGGGGCCAGAAATGGGGGCCCCAGCTGATCTCACTCTTCCCGGGCAAGATCAACTCGGTCTTGCCCGGGTTCAGCTTGAGATGGTTCAAGGTCATCCACCTCTGGATATGGGTCATAGTAGCCTGGAAGTCACCAACAGCATCGGAGGAGTTCAGGGTGAAAACGAGCTGTGTGTCATCAGCATAATTATATGCGGTGACTTTATAATCTCTCAAGGAAAACAATAGGGGCCGCATATACAAATTAAATAATAATGGGGACAAAGAGGAGCCTTGAGGGACTCCGCAGAAAGAATTAATTTTGGGGGCTGTAAAAGACCCTAGCCGGACAGACTGGGTGCGCTCCGATATGAAAGATTGCAGCCAGCTCAAAGCAGAATCTCTAAGGCCGCCCTGTTCGACACGGTTGACCAGAATGGAATAGTCAACCGTGTCGAACGCTGCAGACAAATCGAGAAGCACCAAAGCCTGATGGAGATTTTTGGCGGCATTGGACCTTAGGGTGTTCTGGACGGCAAGTATCACTGCCTCGGTGGAGTGACAAGGCCGAAAGCCTGCCTGATTAGGTTGCAGGTACTTAGTGTTTTCAATAAATTTCGAGAGGCAGTTGGTAACATGAGCCTCCCAAATTTTTGAGAGGTAGGGCAGGAGAGAAATAGGCCGATAATTTGTGAGGTCGAGAGGGTCTATACCGGGCTTTTTTGTGAGTGGAATTAGTAAAGCCTGTATAAAACTGCGAGGGACCGTGCCAGAAATAAGGGATTCGTTAAGCAGTGGTATCATGCCATGAGGGATGGCACGTCCAATTTCCCTCATAATGTGAGGTGGGCATATATCCTCAGGGGATCCTGATTTTACTCGTGTCAACAAGGCTGAGAAAGTTTTTAGGTCAATAAGGGGGAAGGAGTGTAATGTAGAGGGGTTGTAAAAACAGTCGTCCAGGATGGCACAGACAGGGGATTGAGATATATTTTGTTTTATGGCGGCTATTTTTTCACTGAAGAAGTTATTCAAGGAGTCACAGAGTGTTTGTGTGGGGACTACCGGGGGGGGGGGAAGTTCTGTCATCGTTGCACAGCTCGTTCACAATGCTAAATATCTCCTTCGACCTGTTTGTAGAGTTTAAAATTTTTGTCGAGAAATATTCGGCCTTGTGGTGAAGAAGAATTTCTTGATAAACTTTCTTAGCCGAGCAATAAGCTACCCTGTCTTGTGGGTGATAATTGGATCTCCATGCTCTCTCTTTCTGTCGTACTTCCAATTTTAATTTTTTTAGATCTGGTGTAAACCACTTATAGGCATCAATGCTTCTCGAATTGCCAAAGCTGATAGAGGGAGCATAATCATCAGCAGCTTTGTTCAGCCATTGTTTAAGCCTAGAATCTGCAACCTCCACATCAGTGCTCTGCGAAGGGAGAGATGTTCTCAGTGAGTTTAGGAATGCAGGCATGTCTGCTGTTTTCCATTTCCGAATGGTCCTGCTTGTTTGTAGCCTGAATTGAGTGACTTTCTCCATATGAAAAGAGAAGACTATACTAAAATGGTCTGACCAGCTACAAGGGTTTATACTAATAGAGTGGACAGGTAAGTTCAAAGTCCAGGTCAGCCCCCAAAATCCAGCAGCATTCATGACGGCAAGAAAATAGGAACAGCTACATCCCTAAAGCCTCCTCGGTGTCCTCTGAGAGGCCTTGGCCTACAGAGCATGCTACCCCACCAGCCAGCTCGTGCATCCAGTTCATTAAGTAACAAAATGGCAGCGACGCAGACCCGGGCTTGATCTACCAGGATTCGTCTGTCTGTAAGAAAATGCATGTGTCCCTGCACGCCTGAGTTAAACACATGCTAATATAACATGGAGCTTGGCCATATATATCCCTGAAATGTGTCTTGGCATTTATCAAACATCTTTAACAACTCTCACCCACACACATGAATAGGGATTTCATTATTAGTAAACATCAAAATCTAAGATGAAAACTGTCCCATCTAAAGTAACACAAAGGCCAAGGTTAGCCTGGAATGCCATCAACTTGTCACTGAAATTACAAACTCTGTGGACCACAGCTGGGATTGCACATCTTTCCAGTTGACAGACTTTTAGGTTCTTTCCAGTTCTGACCACTCCATGCTCAGCTTCCTCAACAAGGAGGTGATGTGACCCACACACAATCAACTTCCTAACAGGGAATGGCTCGCCCAAGAATTGATGGAAAGATCACTGTGAGGTCTCTGGCTATACGTCTCTGGGTTATAGAGAACCTAAGGTCCTCGCCCCACTGAAGTCAAAGCCCAACTTGTGTTGAGTAAGTTCATGACAACCCTTGAACACCAGGCCTTCCTCAGGCTGTCACAGACGAAACGTTGCAACGTCAAGGGCAACAGCTGGCTCACCACAGCCCTCCCTACTGGAAGAAAGAGGCACCATGCATGAAAGGTGGGGCGTGACTTCCTAATCAACGACAAGTCTTCAAGCATGAAGGCAAAAAGGTTCTATTTCACCTTACAACGATTGAAGAATCAAACTCCATCAAAGATGGAATCCTTATGAAAATGGAAATGGCAATCTCACTTCCAGGACTCCTACCAGCTCAGAAGATCTCTGCAACAATCTCATGTAATTGTCCCAAAACAAAAATCAGTATTGGGGCAACATCTTGCCAGTGGCTACACCATTCATCGGCACCCGTCCTACAGAGCAGATGGCATAAGCAACCATCCTTGGGAAGACAATGGTTGAACCTCAGGACACTGCCATTACAAAAATCATCTTTAAAATATAAGTGCCCTCTCACAGCCATCTCGATGCAGAGTTTGGGACTGAGTGTCTCTCCCCGCTAGCCACCAAAACTTCTAGCCCATTTGACACCTTGCTTTCAACTAGGGAAGCCAATCTACTTCTAACTTCAAACACTCAATAGTGACTGATAGATGCCTCAAGCCCCATCTGCCAGAAAATGAAAACTCATGAAAAGTTCATACAGTCTAAGTCTGGGCGGTGAACTGTGCTCCGTTTGTGGAGTTTGTGGATTTTTTCTGCATTCCGCGTTACGTGGAGCTTGCAGAGTTTTTTCCCTCACTTGTGTTCGTCAAAATCAAGTTGATGACCGAGGAAAATCCACCTCCCGATGAGATTTTTCCTTGTTCGCGATCGACAACATCAAGTTGGTGAGCACGAGCTTGGAAAATCAAGCTCACGGCAAGATTTCTCAATGCAGTCGTTCAGATTTCTCATTGCGAGTGGTCCCGTATGCTCGTGACCGCTCTAGTTGTGAAACCCTCTGTTCGCGTTGAGAAAGCTGCCACTTGAGTAAAAAATCTACTCGAGCGGCAGAAAGGAAGCAGCGCCTGCTTGTGCTGGGCATGGTGCAGTTCGCAATGACTGCACAGTGCGGACAAGCACCTGGCACTGAAAATCAAAGCGAACAGCATTTATCAAACACACTCCGCCAACTGCAGAGCTCAGTGTAGAGCAGTGGAGTTTTTTTTGCACTCGAACTCTGCTTAGGCTTAATACAGTCACCCAACAGGGAGACACCCCCATTCACTCTAGTGACCGCACAGCTCTACAAAATCGAGTAAGATGCCGGTGGACATTCCAAACCTACCAAGAGTGTGCAAATGTCATCCCCAGACTACCGAAAGCACTGTGATGGCATATTAATGGCACTGTGTGTGCTAACCAAGGAAGACCCATCAAGCAATAACAATAAGATAAATGCAACCCCCAAGAGTGCATTCCAACACATAGGCAACATTGACAAAGTCCAGCTCCATGTGTAAGCCGCCTTAGTCCTCACTGTCCCTTCCATTTTCCCATTTCAAGCACTGTCTGTGGGACAATCAGAGTCACTGACACTGAATTATGTGTGGGAAAGCAGCAGCCCCATCTGATAAATGGACAGAAGAGACATGTCTTTAAGTCCCTGCAAAGTTTCTGTAGGTGTCTCTCATCTCTGAAATGTTCTAGGAGGGTGCTGGGGAGGCTGGAGTGCAGGGTACTCCTGGTCCTAGAGTACCTATGTGCTGCTGAGAAGTGCTGGTTCTCTTCCATTAAGAGCACTGGAGCAGTGCTGAGATGTGCCGATACTATCCCTTCCAGATGAGCAAGCACTGAGCCCCTGATAGTACCTGAAAATTTAAAGCACTGCCAGTAGGGACTCATCTCACCCTATAACTAGCCAGTTAGTCATGCACTGAAAGTGTGGCTTGGACTCCCACCTGCTAGTGGTTAGCAGAGAATCTACTTGAGCCCCTCAGTCCCACCTACACCCTTGGGCAGTACAATCCCTGCCACCCACACCCACACGCGGGGCAACAACTTATCCAGCCCCATTTGCACACCTGAGGCAGCATCACACCCAAGACCACGCAAACCCTATGTGGTGGCAAGCTCCCACTTCCATCTCTTGCGAGGCAACATAACCTGCCCCACCTACTAATAACCTGCCCCACCTACTATACTGGAAAAGAAACACTCCCACGTACACCTTCACAGTGGCGTAGCGTGGGCGGAGACAGGGGTGCTTCCCGGCGCACAAAGTTTTTAGGGGGTGTAAAATGTAAAAATAAATCATACTACTAATTTTTCTTCTTTTAAAATTTTGCGCCAGGAAGTGCTTACGGTCCACGGGTTAGGGGGCGCAATACTTGCCTTGCCCCGGGTGCTGGCAACCCAGGCTACACCACTACACCTACACTACACCGTATGTGGCAGCAACATCAACATCATAACCTACACTACTGACGTACAAACATACCAGTTCTGTGGCCACCACTGGGACAACCCTCAAGCCTGGGACAGGAACATCCCAGCCCTTCCTACACCCTCTGTGAGAGCAACATCTCAAACATCACCTACTCATTATTTGACAGCCAAGCCTACTCTTTATGTGACAGCAACATCCCCGGGACTGCAATGCCACTAGCCTCACCTACACCTTATGTGATGACAACTCCACATTCCCACCGACACCCTGGGGGCATGAGTATCACACCCGGACCACAAACACCACCGGGACAGCAACAATGCCAGCCCCACCTACACCTTATGTGACAACAACTTTTCCAGCCTCCTCTACACCTTATATGATAGCAACATCCCTGGGACTGCAGTGGCATCAGCCTCACCTCCTCCTTATGTGATGGCAATCAGGGCCGGCTTTAGGGCTGGGCGACCGGTGTGGCCGCACAGGGCGCTGCCTTGGGGAGGGGGGCACTGAAGTCAGAGGGTTGATGCATTTAGCAATAACTTATGATTTAAAATGAGAGCTCCTTTTGCTTCCAGCTTTCAGGCAGCAATAAAAATTTCAAGATAACTCTTGTGATTAATGCTCTAGTGGCAGTTTTGGCTCGTCATAAAGTAGCGCAGAGGGTTAATATACCTGCTGCAAAGGAACAGATCTGTATCTTATGTGGATAGCTGAGTGGATTGGTTAGACCAGCCTTTACAGCGCTTCAAAACAAATGGAATGTATGTTAGAAGACGGGCTAAGGAGAGATGAGGGACACTTTTGCCGGGTGGTAGTGAGGGAATCTGAGGAGGAGGTCATTCGGGCTGGTGTACCAAAAAAGATTGTCACACCAGGCGCCACAGGGCCAAAGCCGACCCTGATGGCAAAGCCCGGGGTATAAACAAACCCATGCCCACAACCACCACCAGAACCGCAACATCCTCTGTCTCTACAAAATACATTGGTGGCAACATGCCCAGCCTCCAACTACTCCTTCTGTGGCAGAAACATCACAAGTTGCGCCTGCACCTCTGGGGACCCAACATCGCCACACCCACCTGCACCCCTCTGTGACCTGCACATTCCTTGCATCGCCTACACTGGAAGGAAAGTAGCGCTGGCAGGCACATCTACCAACCCAGGGCAGCATAGTGCAATACATGAACTATGCACGATGGGGCACCAATATCCACAGCCCCACCTACACACCTGGGGGCAGATTTACAAGCCCCTTGCGACACATTTATGCCCGCGGTTGCATCACTTCTGTGACGCAGCAGTGGCGTAAACCATGCACCATGTTATGCCGTATTTACAATGTGACGCATCTAGGGAGATGAGTCACGTTGTACACCCCTGCGCCACATGGAACCTGCGTCAGGTTTCATGTGGTCATTCCGACGCAGGGTGGGCGTTCCCTCGCAGGTACGCCTCGTAAAAGTGACGCAGTGAAATCTACAAGATTTCACTGAGTCGCTTTTACGGCCATGTTGCGTCAAAACCCTGCGCCTGCTTGAAGCAGGCGTAAGGAGTGACGCAGCATGTTAGGCATAGGGCACCCCGGAGCCTTGCTGGAGCCGCGTCACGCTTGAGACGCGACTACAGCAATGCGCCACATTTCCACCAGGGGATGCGACACGCATCTGCCCATCCGTGTGCCACGGCACGCCGCATTGTAAATGCGGCGCATCAGTGGTGGCGCATAGGTGGTTTTGCGTGTCGCAAGTGTTCTGGCGCATCCCTGCTGATTTGCAGAGATGCGCCAGAACTTGTACATCTGTCCCTGGTGTATAAACTTCCCCTTCCGTACCAACAACTCTGTCCAGCAACAACCTCAGCCGCACGTACGCCTCGGGGCACTTGCATCCCGAGCAGATAGCCAGAAAAATAAAATGCTCCCCACTTTGAACCACATACCAGGTGGCACTGGGCTAGTTGGAGCGGCGACCGAGCCTGGCCCGTGTTCAGAGACGCAGAGCCCCCTCCTCCAAGGGGATTCTGAAACCAAGGTGTCTGAACGATACATTTTACACTACAATTCTCAATTTAACCAAAAGGTAGAAGGTTTCTAGGAAATTCTCTATGGACAGTCATCAAATATTTAGATTCATCAAGCGTTGGCTGACCTGCCTCGGGGAACTTGAAAAGACCACTCCTTACAAAGAAAACTTTGAAAAATGGATCCCAGGTGGCCATTTTGCAGAACATTTTTAAGTAACTTTGCTAAAAAATGTATCGGTTTTACAGGCAGGTGTGAGGGGGGGCCTTCGAGGCGCCCCTGCCCCCCCCCCCACCCAGTCTATTCTTTCTTTGCATCTTCCTTTTTTGTGTGCCATTTATTACTTCTTTCCCTCTGTTTAAACCTCACTGTTTGCCTTCACTTAATTTCGTCTTTGTTTTCCATCTCTTCATCCCTTTTCTGCCCTTCTCATCGTCTCGCTTCTGCTTTCTTTTCTTATTCCTAACTTTCTTTCATGTTTCTTTGCTTCTCTCCATCTTTGTTTCTGTCTTTTTGTTGTTGTTCCTTCATTCCTTCTCTGTGTCATTATTTCAGTACGTTCCTTATCTCTTTCATTCCTCCACCCATCCACCTCTCCTTCCACCCACCCACCCATCTTTCTATCACCCACCAATCCTCCTCGCCATCCCTCCTTTCCTCCACCCTTGTCCCCCTCCGTCCATCCTTCTGTCCATCCCTCTCTCCCTTGTTCCTGCAGCATCTCTTGCGTCACTTTACAGCACAGCTCCCTCGCGCTGCTCTCGCGCAGAGCTGTTTATGAGCTGCTCTTTGGAGACAAGTGTCACGTGAATTATTAATGTGAAGGCGCTGTGAGGCAAAGGACAGTCCGTGACACTCGCCCCTCCCTCACTTAAGCTGCGAACGCGGGGAGAAGGTAGCCCCCACCTACATCTTTATTGACAGCAACACCCCCTAACCACCCACCACCGCCTCCACACTCCCACACGCCACAAACACCACTGTGGAAGCTATCTCCCCAGCCCAACTGCCCCCGGGAGCAGCAACACAGTCCTGGGGCCAGTATGTACCCCTGTCTACCAGCGCCCAGACTCAGCTTCACTCTACCCTCTGCTGGCATGGCGCCTTGGCACAAAGCTGCCGCATACTAAGCTCTTGGCAGAAATGTGTTCAGGTGCCCCCGCCCGTCTCTGTCCATCCACCGCCCTCCTCCGTGCCCGTCTCACTCTCTGCCCCTCTCCCTTATCAGTTCATGCCACCGACTGTTCCTTCTCCCTCAACACCCTGCGCCCCTCCCCCTCGAGAGCAGCTTCATCTCACTGGGAACCCTGCCCCCCCCCCCTCCACCACAACCTGCCTTCACCCCCCCCCTCCACCACACTTTAAGAATAGAGGTTTCCTCTCAGTACAGTCTCCACCAGGACTCTCTTATCATCAGCATTGTTCCCTTCCTGCCAGTACACTCTTATAATCAGCACTTCACGCTTCCTCCCAGTACCTTCTTTTAGTCAGCACCGTACCTTCCCTCCTAGTTCACTCTCAGGATAGCACCACACCCTTCCTCCCGGGACCCTCTGAGGATCAGCGCGGTACCCTTCCTACCAGTATCCTCTTCTCATAATCAGCACCATGCCCTTTCACCCAGTACCTTCTTATTACCAGCACCTCATATCCTTCCTCCCAGTACCTACTTGTGATCAACACCATGTCTTTCCTCCCAGTACCCTCTTCTCATAATCAGCACAGTATTCTTTTTCCCAGTACCCTCTTACAATCAGTGACTCGCATCTTTCCTCCCAGTACACTGGTCTTATAATCAGCACCGCGCCCTTCCTCCCAGTACTTTCTTAGATTCAGCCTGGCCTGACGATCTGGAAACACCGACTAAAGTATCCAAGTAAGTAAGAAACCTCAGAATGACCATGGACTCCAAGCCATCAATGAATAAATGAAATAAAAAATAAATAAAAATAAATGAATGCCCAAGTGGACAAACTAGCAAGATCAAGCTTCACTTCTCTTTCCTCCCACGAGCTTCTACCTATAAGTAGCACCTTTTCTTCGCCAGTACCTTATCCCTATAATCAACACATTATCCTCCTCCTCGTGCCTCTTCCTTGTACTCAGTACCTTTGCCTTATAATCAGCACTGTATCCTCCCTCCCAGTACCATCCTGTATAATCAGCCCCTTATCATTCTTCTCAGTACTTTTATCAACCAGTGTTCCTCCTTTCAGTACCCTCTCTATATAATTAGTTCTAGATTCTTCCTCCCAGTACCTTGGTTTTCTGTTCAGTACCCTTGCCTTATAATTAGCTCCATATTCTCCCGCCCAGGGCCTTATCTTTGTACTCAAAAGCTTCGCCTTTAAAATCAGCACCTTTTCCTCCCCAGTACCTTATCCATATAATCAGCACCGTATCCTCCCTTCCCATGCCTCAACTTTGCACTCAATATCCTTCCCTTGTAACCAGCATATATCAATTCCTGCCGGTACCTTCTCCTTATAATCAGCACTTCGGTTCAGTACCTTCCTATTATAATCACCATCTTCTCTACCTCAAAGTACCAGCTCCCTGCATTGAACACATTTGCTTCTCCCAATATCTGCTCTCTATAATCAGCAACATAGCCTTAACCTCTGAACTTCTTCCTTTAATCAGCAGTGTATCCTTCCTCACTGTGACTCATTTACTCCCAGTATCTTCTCCTTATAAAGAGCACATTATCCTTTGCCGTAGTACCTTCTCTTAATAATCAGCACCTTCTCGCTGGTCCCAGTACTTTCTCCTTATGATCAGCAGTGTATCTTTCCCAGTACCTCATCTTCGCACTCAGTCCCTTCTGCCTGTAATCAGCACATTTTCTTATACCCCAGAGCCTTCGCCTCGTACTCAGCATCTTATCTCCCCTCTGATAGTCTCATCTTTGCACTTAGCACCATCGCCTCATAATCTGTATATTTCCTTCTAATTAGCATCTTATCTTTTATCCAGTACCTTCTTATCATTCTTACCTTATATGTTATCCCAGTACCTTCTCTTAACCATCAGCACCTTCGTAAAGCTTACAGTTCCCCCTTTACCTTTCAGCTTCCACTCACCAACAATACGTTACATACAAATAATTCTCAGAAAACAAAATACATCATCACCTCCTCTCACTACTCCTCAAAAACAATACATTACACACAGGCCAGCACAACAAAATCTCTCACACACAACAACTCATACTTTCTGTCATAAACTAGAAACATAAACCCACTTCCACCTCCCTGACTACACAAATAATATACAAACTCCACTGACAAGCTTTTTCTCTTCTCCCACACCTAACACATATACAGCAATTCCGTTTTAACCACCTCTCATCTATTAGACAATGTATAACCTTACAAGATGACCCACATGCTGCACCACCACCCCTTACTCATACACCTTCCACCCTAAACAGAAGGAAACAAAATAAGCAACATGCCGCTCTCCACAACGTTGCTTATCTATGTCTACTGCACAAGGCTACTCTACAAAAACAACACAACTCACCAACTCACTCTCAACCACCATCTCCACCACCTACGCACGCAGACCCATCATAATGCCTTCTCAGCCTGCTGGACGAGGACCACAATACAGAACAGCTACACCATTGTCTATTGCCATATAGCTAATACCCACACTAAGGACACACCTTCTACAAGCCCATAAAAAATACTGCTCACTCTTCTATAAAACAGTCACACCATCACCAAAGTGCATTCTGTAAACTGCCTACTATTAAATGCTCGATCACTCTCTAAAAACAAGCATCTCATCTACCACATACTCACTGGCACACAACCTGACTTACTCTTCATAACTGAATCATGGTTGGGAGATGACATGGCTCCAGTGTTCTACGAAGCCGTTCCTCTAGGCTACCAAACTATCACAAAGTGCCTCGACACCTCATCATAGGTAGCAAGAGCTACATAAATGCAAAATATTCCCTCTTCTATCCCTCCACTATCCTTTTTCAATCCAAATAACAAACTCACGTTCAAATTGATTTCATATCTCCCTAAACTAATACACCACTAATCTTTTTTGGGTTCCGGAGTAGCGTGCTACTCGCCGGGAAACCGCTTCAACGCCTCTTCAGGAGTAGTAAGCGCTATATATAAATGCAAATTACAATAATCAACACTTTATGTTTCCTCCTAGTAGCTAATCTTAGTACTCACTGTGTGCTTCTTATTGAAAGCACTGTATCTTTTATCCCAGTACCTTCTTTTAACAATCAGCATCTTATCTTTTCTCCCAGTGTATTATCTTTGCACTCTGGATCTTCTCCCTATAATCAGCACGTAATCTTTCATCCCATTTCTTTCTCTTAATAATCAGCACCTTCTGATAGCTCCCAATACTTTCTCCCCATAAACAGCACCGTACCCTTCCTCTTACAGACTTCCCCCTACAATAAGCGCCTACATGTCCTTCCTGCCAGTACCTTCACCTTCTAATGAGCACCTTCCCTTTCCTCTCAGTGTCTCATCTTTGCACTCAGTACCTTCTCCTTCACACCCTCCTTTCCCCTTCCCTTTTAACCAGCAGCTTGCCCTTCCTCAGTACCTTTCCTTGCACTCTGCATCTTTTCATCCAATCCTTAGGCATTCTTCTATTTGTGGCAGACACCCTCGCGCCCCCATGACTCTCGCTTCCTGCGGGCAGTGTACTCCCCTCTGGATCGACTCCTTGCCATCAGTACTGTGCCTTTCTCCCTCGGACACTGTTTCTTGCTCTGGGCATATTCTTATCATCCTCGTACCCTGTTTTCCCCTGTATCGCCTGTTCTTTCATAGCCTTCCTCCCAGTACCTTCTCTCAGTACCCTTCCTCCCAGTACCTTCTCTCTGTATCCTTCCTCCCTGTACCTTCTCTCTGTACCCTTCCTCCCAGTACCTTCTCTCTGTACCCTTCCTCCCAGTACCTTCTCTCTGTACCCTTCCTCTCAGGACCTTCTCTCTGTATCCTTCCTCCCTGTACCTTCTCTCCGTACCCTTCCTCCCTGTACCTTCTCTCTGTACCCTTCCTCCCAGTACCTTCTCTCTGTACCCTTCCTCCCAGTACCTTCTCTCTGTACCCTTCCTGCCAGTACCTTCTCTCTGTATCCTTCCTCCCAGTACCTTCTCTCTGTATCCTTCCTCCCAGTACCTTCTCTCTGTATCCTTCCTCCCAGTACCTTCTCTCTGTACCCTTCCTCCCAGTACCTTCTCTCTGTACCCTTCCTCCCAGTACCTTCTCTCTGAAACCCTTCCTCTCAGGACCTTCTCTCTGTATCCTTCCTCCCTGTACCTTCTCTCCGTACCCTTCCTCCCTGTACCTTCTCTCAGTACCCGCACTGTACCCTTTCTCTCAGTACCCTTCCTCCCAGTACCTTCTCTCTGTATCCTTCCTCCCTGTACCTTCTCTCTGTACCCTTCCTCCCAGTACCTTCTCTCTGTACCCTTCCTCCCAGTACCTTCTCTCTGTACCCTTCCTCCCAGTACCTTCTCTCTGTACCCTTCCTCCCAGTACCTTCTCTCTGTACCCTTCCTCTCAGGACCTTCTCTCTGTATCCTTCCTCCCTGTACCTTCTCTCCGTACCCTTCCTCCCTGTACCTTCTCTCAGTACCCTTCCTCCCTGTACCTTCTCTCAGTACCCGCACTGTACCCTTTCTCTCAGTACCTTCTCTCCATACCCACCAATGTACCCTTCCTCCAAGTACCTTCTCTCTGTACCCTTCCTCCAAGTACCTTCTCTCTGTACCCTTCCTCCAAGTACCTTCTCTCCGTACCCTTCCTCTCAGGACCTTCTCTCCGTACCCTTCCTCCCAGTACCTTCTCTCTGTACCCTTCCTCCCTGTACCTTCTCTCTGTACCCTTCCTCCCAGTACCTTCTCTCCGTACCCTTCCTCCAAGTACCTTCTCTCTGTACACTTCCTCCAAGTACCTTCTCTCTGTACCCTTCCTCCCATTACCTTCTCTCTGTACACTTCCTCCAAGTACCTTCTCTCTGTACCCTTCCTCCCATTACCTTCTCTCCGTACCCTTCCTCCAAGTACCTTCTCTCTGTACACTTCCTCCAAGTACCTTCTCTCTGTACCCTTCCTCCCATTACCTTCTCTCTGTACCCTTCCTCCCATTACCTTCTCTCTGTACCCTTCCTCCAAGTACCTTCTCTCTGTACACTTCCTCCAAGTACCTTCTCTCCGTACCTGTTAGACCTGGCACCTTGGCGTGAGTTTCCCTTCCACTTTTTGCTGGTGTGCCTCAAATGTTTTGCTGGTGTCTGCTACTCAGGGCACTGCGCCACGGCCAACCCGTGCCGCAGTGCAAGTGCTCCCTACTGTAAAGTGTACATGTGATTGATGTCCATGATTGGTTCATTGGATTTACTGTTAGTCCCTAGTAAAGTGCACCAGGAGTGCCAGGGCTTGTGAATGCCAACACTGCTAGTGGGCCTGCAGCGCTGGTTGCGCCACCCACAGAAGCAGCCTTAAAATGTGTCTAGGGTCTGCCATTGCAGAACCTACGTACAGTCTGGTACTGTCACCCTGGCTGGGCAAGTGCACACACTTGCCAGCCCCTAAACCTTCCCTTAAACTTCATATTAGTCACCCCTATGGTAGGCCTGAGGGCAGGGTGCATTGTAAGTGTAAGGTAGAACATGCCCTGATGTGTGTGGCATGTTCTAATAGTGAATTACTACCAAATTCGTTTTTCACTATTGTAAGGCTACCTGTTCCCTTCTAGGCCAGATGGGCTGCTGGAATTATTACACTCTATAATCCCAGCAGGCTCAGGGAACCTGGTAGAAATTCATGTTTAGTATGCCTGAACTCAGAATAATAAAATACTTCTTTTAGTAAAGTTTATTTTAATATCCTGTGTTTGTAAATGCTACTTTTAGAAAGTTAGCATTTGCTTGCCTAACCATTTCAGCCCGCCTCTGCTTGGATGTGGATCTGACTGTCTGGTGTGTGTGAGTGACAGGGCTGGGAGTTGACAGGTAGTGAATAGCCAGATGACACCTTAGTGGGTGGTGGGAGTTTCCCCTGAATGATGCATCAGGCTGTGCTCTGCCACCACAATACTGGCTCCGCCCTCCTGGGGAGCGACTGATGACTCAGCCTGCACCTGGCCCAGGAAGGACCGAAGCTTGTCAACAAAGTGCTCAGGCCACTCCTGTCCTCACAATGCCGGCTCCGCCCCCCTGGGGAGCGGCTGATGTGCCTGCCCTCACACTGACTGCAGAAGCCAGAAGTACCCACAACAAGTGCTCAGAGACTGGAGCAGTTATGCAGAGGCCCCCCCTGGCTTGCTAGAACAAAAGAAACTGGGTATAAAAGTAGGAGCCCTGCTCCTTGTAAATCAGATCCTGTTTGTGCTACAGAAGAAACTCTGCCCGAAGAGAAGGACCTGGAAGGACAAGGAGGAGTGCTGTCTCTGGCCTGTGTCTGGTGCCTTGCTGCCAAAGGAGAGGAAAGAAAAGACTACCAAAGACTTTTGCTTATTTGAACTTTGTGCCAAACTCTGCTGAAAGATCTCCAAGGGCTTGCCTGTGAACTTGCCCCCTGACCAGCGCCCCAGGAACAGTGGGCGCTACCCTTCTGAAGAAAAGCTGCTGCTGGCGTGTGCTGTGTGTCTCTACCGCGCCAAGGAAAGGAGAGTTGAGAGCGCTGTGCCTGCCGCCACGCTCTCTGACAATTTGTGCAGCTGTGCCCCTGCCCCGACCACCGTGACTGTGGCCTGCTCGTGTGCCAGCCGCAAAGTAAGGATCAGCCTCGCGCTGGTTCGAGCACCGTGACTGTCCGCGCTGAGCCGCCCTTGCAACGGAAAGGGAGGACCTGCCCGGTCCAAGCATCGCCGCCTGTGTGACCCCCGAGGTACAGGCTGCTCCGCAAAGACCGGCACTGCCAAGATTGTGCCCCTCGTGACTTGGGCGCTGAGACCCCCTGGCCCCCGCAGCTGGAAGTGACTCGCTGCTGAGCCGTGCCTGAATTGTGCCCCGCGCTCCGTGGAGTGCACCCCCCTCAGCCCCGCCTGCCTGCAGCTTCCCCCTTCAGTACGAGTGAACCGGACTCCGGAGAATCCTGCCCCGCATCTGCACCGTCAGCCCGGGTGCCCTGTGACCTGCGCTGAGACTCGCAGGCCGCCGCACCCTCCAGGAAGACAACGCGACGTGGGACAGATCCACGGACAGCCGTCCGCTCCAAGACCTACAAGAAAACCAAGGTACTGTGTTCTTTGTCCTTGCGGTGCGAGCGTCCTACGTCCTGAGCTCGCACCGCGCTACCTGCTTCCCAGCGTGAGCCGCCCCTGAAACCGAGGCTCGCACTGTGCCGGGTCCGCGAGGCCCACGCGGGAAGCGTGAGCTTTAGCCGGCCGGGCCCGTTCTCCTCTCTGAAGCGAGCGGAGACAGCGGAACGCGCATTGAGGCGCTACAAGACACTGAACCTTGCTGGAACCTGGGCAGAAGGCCCTAAAGATTGCTTATTGCTAAGAAAGAACTGTGGCAACTTGAAACTAAGTAAACTGGAACCGCTATTGAAAGTTTGACAACTGTATTTACAAGCCTGCTTGAGATTTATATAAAGAACTATATTTTTACAAATACAGTTTGGTGTCATTGTGTGGTGGGTTGGTGGTGATGGTGTAATGTTGCAAATGTTTAACCCTAGATGCCCCAGAGATTAGCCTAAGACTGCTTAAGCCACACTACCTAGAGGGTAAGCAGAGGTTGTCTTGAAGGTAACCCTCAGCCCTGACGGGGAAGAGAGAGTCCCTGCTTGTCGCCAGTGCTGCACTGCGCCAACTAGAGACTCCCCCTTCCTACATTGGACGCAGCGGTGAGGATTCGCGAATTTACATTTGCAGTGTTTTACCTTAGCTACTGACCATTGCATAGTGATTACAGTCCAGTATCTTAGCCACAGACTTTTTTGATTTTTAATTTTGCTAAAGAAGAAGATCCCTAGTGTTGCAAGCATGCCTGGCACAAACAGCATTGATGGAGGAGAGTCCATAGCCTCTGGTGCACAGGAGCTAGAATGGGATGCATCAAAGCTGGATGACTACACAAAGAAGCAGTTGAGTTATTTTTGCAGGAAACTCAAGGTTCCACACGCAGGATGCAAGAACAAACCCGAGTTCTACAAGGCCATGAGAGCCTGGATTGAATCTAGGAAGGCACCTGAGGATCAGGGTGCACCTGTGGATCCTGTGGGTCTGGAAAAACCAGACAGCGTCATTAGCTTTGGCAGAGGCCTGTCGCCAGAGGAGCTGGCAGACAGACAGGCAACCAGGGAGCATGAGATAAAGCTGGCAGAATTGAATTTAAAGGGCCAAATGGAGCTTGAAAGCAAAAGGATGGCTCTGGAAGAGCGAAAACTCCAGTTGGAGTATGATGTGAAGATGAGGGAGATGAGTCTAAAAGAGAAAACCTTGGATCATCCTCCCTCTGGTGGCAGCGCAATGCCGGTGCAGGTAGAGTCAAGAGTGCACATCCCCAAAGATGTAGTTAAAGAGTTCTTTAAGGGGGATGACATAGGACAGTGGTTTAGGGCATATGAGGTAGCCATGCTTTCCCACCGGGTCCCTGAGAGGGATTGGGGAGCGGGGTTATGGGGAAGGTTCCTTAGCGAAGGGCGGGACACCCTGCTAGATTTGCCCACTGAAGACCAGAGATCCTATCCCCATATGAAAGAAGCTTTAATGACCAGGTATGGGCTTACCCCTGAAATGTATAGACAGAAGTTTAGGGGGTGTAATAAGCGGCCTGGGAATACGTATGTGGAGTTTGTGACTTTTTTTTGCAGAGCACTGGATGGTTGGGTGAAGGGTAACAAAGTGAATGATTTTCAAGGTCTCTTTGATTTAATTGCATGGGAGCACTTGTCTGATCAATGTTTTCCTGAGTTACGCCAGCACCTGATTGATAGCAAGTTGTCCAACCCGAGGAAACTTGCCGAGGAGGCGGACCGCTGGCTCAGCACCAGGGTCCACAAGGGTCCAGTGGGAGACTCCGCCAAGGGTGGGCAGGGTCCCCAGCAGAAGAGTGGGGGGAACAAGGGAAAACAGAAAGGGTTCCAAAAAGGCCCCCAAAGTAATCCCCAAGGGGACCCGCAGAAAGGTTCTCAGCCTCCCCCACCCCCAAAGCAGAATGGGGCCCCGACAGGTAGACCTGTTCCAAAGGGGCCCTTCAATTGTTACAAATGTGGTGACCCGGGGCACATAGCCAGTGACCCCAAGTGTCGCCTGTTTGGAAAACCAGCACCCACTGGTGCTCCGCCCCGACAAGTGACCAGTGTTCACTTAGGAGAAGAAGTGATGGTCCCGGGGGGTGGAGATCCTGTTCAGATGACCCTAGTCTCACTAGGAGACAGTGAGATGGTCCCTACAAGCTACCTGCCCTCTAACACTAAAAAATATGGGCAGGTGGTTACCATCAATGGTAAGAAAGCTGAGGCTCTTAGAGACACAGGAGCCAGCGTGACTGCAGTGAGGCATCACCTGGTGTCTCAAGAGCAGGTTGTACCCCATGCCTACTGTAGGGTTGTCAACGCTGACAATTCAGAGAGTCAGTGTCCGATGGCTCAAGTTCCCTTCGAGTGGGGGGGGTCTCTGGTACTCTGCAGGTCTGTGTGAGGAAAGCCATGCCTGTTGACTGTTTGCTAGGGAATGACTTGGAGGACTCCCCTTGGGAAAAGGTGGAGAAAACGACTCACCTGAAGATGGTGGGTCTACCTGACTGGGCGTGCGTGACCACCCGGTCAATGGCAGCCAGTAGGGGTGATCAAGAGGTCCTGGGGCCTGATGGAGAGGCCCAGGAACCGGCCTTAGGGAGAAGGCGCAGGGTGCGCGGGAAACCGGCCCCTGAAGTTCCCACGGTCCAGGAGGAAGCAGACCTTGAGGGGGATGCCCTGGAGCCTACTGGGGAACAGATTGCCGAACTGGGGGACCTGCCTGAGCTGACCCATTGGCAGCAAGAAGGAGGCCCCTCCAGGGAGGAATTCTGCAGGGAGCAGAAAGAATGCCCTTCTCTCGTGGGTATGCGGCAGCAGGCTGCAGACCAGGCCAATGGTGTTCCGGCCAAAACACATTATGTGTACTGGGAGAATGACCTCCTGTACTCAGAGCCTAAGGCTGCTGAACCTGGGTCAGCCCGTGTGCTGGTGGTACCCCAGAAGTTCAGAGCCTTCCTACTGGGACTGGCTCATGATGTGCCTTTAGCAGGACATTTGGGGATGGACAAGACCTATGACAGGCTTGTCACCCACTTCTACTGGCCCCAAATGCACAAGAGCTCAGATGCTCATTGTAGGACCTGTCCAACTTGCCAGGCAAGTGGGAAGAGCGGAGGGAAGAACAAGGCTCCCCTCCAACCCTTCCCTGTGGTCAGTACGCCATTCCAACGAGTGGGTATTGACATTGTTGGGCCTCTGGACCCCAAGACAGCCATGGGCAACAGGTTCATCCTGGTCTTGGTGGATCATGCCACCCGGTACCCTGAAGCCATCCCTCTGAGGACAGTGACGGCCCCCGTGGTGGGGCGTGCCCTGATGGGAATTTTCTCCAGAGTGGGATTCCCTCTAGAGGTGGTGAGCGACAGGGGGACCAACTTCATCTCCAAGTATATGAAGTCCCTTTGGCAAGAGTGTGGTGTAACCTACAAGTTCACCACACCTTACCATCCCCAAGGAAATGGGTTGGTTGAAAGATTTAACCGAACCCTGAAGGGCATGATCATGGGCCTGGAAGGTCCAATGAGGCGTAAGTGGGACGTCCTCTTACCATGCCTGCTCTTTGCATACCGCGAGGTGCCACAGAAGTCTCTAGGGTTCAGCCCCTTTGAGCTGCTGTATGGTCACCCCGTGAGAGGACCACTGAGTTTGGTAAAGGAAGGCTGGGAGCAATCTCCCAGGAAACCTCCCCAGAATGTATATAGCTACATGCTGGCCTTCAGAAACCAAACCAGGCGCTTCAGACAACTTGCTGAGGCAAATCTGGAAGCTAGCCAGGAGGAGATGAAGCGGTGGTACGACCAGAATGCCACTCTGGTAGAGCTTCAGCCTGGACAAGAGGTGTATGTCTTGGCCCCAGTGGAACCCTGTGCACTTCAGGATAAGTGGACAGGCCCATTTGAGGTTGTGGAGCGCAAGAGCTCAGTGACATACTTGGTGGACATGAAGACGCCCAGGAATCCGTTAAGGGTCTTACATGTCAACCGCCTCAAGCCCCACTTGAAAAGGTCCGAAGTGGGCATGCTGTTGGCCACTGATGATGGAATGGAAGAGGAGTCTGAACCTCTTCCTGACCTCTTAGTGGCCTGTGAGAAAGATGGGTCAGTGGATGGAGTTAACCTCTCACCCACCCTGACCCCTGAGCAACAGGAAGACTGCCGCCAATTGCTGGGGCAGTTTCCAGACCTGTTCTCCCTGGTTCCTAGTGTCACAGATTGGTGCGTCCATGATGTGGACACCGGAGACAGCTTACCTGTGAAGCATAAGGCTTACAGGGTAACTGACAGGGTCAGGGCCTGCATCAAGGAGGAGGTCTCCAAGATGCTTGCTCTTAGGGTGGTTGAGTCTTCCAGCAGTCCTTGGTCCAGCCCCGTGGTCTTGGTCCCAAAGGCTGCTGCGCCGGGAGCCGCACCTGAACTCCGGTTCTGTGTGGACTACAGAGGACTCAATTCAGTCACCAAGACTGACGCGCACCCTATCCCCAGAGCTGATGAGCTCATTGATCGGCTAGGGGCTGCCCGGTTCCTCAGCACGTTTGATTTAACGTCTGGGTACTGGCAGATCGCCTTGACCGATGGGGCAAAGGAGAGGTCAGCATTCTCCACACCAGATGGGCATTTCCAGTTCCGGGTTATGCCATTTGGGATGAAGAATGCCCCTGCCACCTTTCAGAGGTTGGTCAACCAGGTGTTGGTTGGGCTGGATGAGTTCAGTGCCGCCTACCTGGATGACATCGCAGTGTTCAGTGGCACCTGGCCAGAACACCTGCGACACCTCTGGGAAGTGTTGATGGCGCTGCGCAAGGCAGGCCTCACAATCAAGGCAAGCAAGTGCCAGATTGGGCAGGGTTCAGTGGTGTACTTGGGACACCAAGTGGGGAGTGGCAAGGTGGCACCCTTGCAACCCAAAATTGAGACCATCCTGGCTTGGGAACCCCCCAAGACCCAGACTGCAGTGAGAGCCTTCCTGGGGCTCACTGGGTATTACAGGAGGTTTGTCAAGGGCTATGGCACTATTGTGACCCCCTTGACAGAACTGACTTCTAAGAAGCAGCCCAGGAATGTGATTTGGACTGACACCTGTCAGAAGGCTTTTGACACCCTGAAGACTGCCATGTGCACGGCGCCCGTGCTCCTGGCTCCTGATTTCTCCAAGGAATTCATAGTGCAAACAGACGCTTCAGAGCATGGTGTAGGGGCTGTTCTCTCACAGATGACTGAGGAGGGCTGGGACCAACCCGTAGCCTTCATCAGTAGGAGGTTACTTCCACGGGAAAGTAGGTGGAGTGCAATAGAGCGAGAAGCATTTGCTGTGGTCTGGGCGCTGAAGAAGCTAAGACCCTACTTGTTTGGGTCTCACTTCCGGGTTCAGACGGACCACAGGCCCCTCAGATGGTTGATGCAAATGAGGGGTGAAAACCCAAAACTGTTGAGGTGGTCCATCTCCCTACAGGGTATGGACTTCACGGTGGAACACCGCCCTGGCACAGATCACGCCAACGCTGATGGTCTGTCCAGATTTTTCTGCCTTAGTGATGAGGAACTCCCTGGGGAAGGGTAGTTCTCCCCACATTTCAGCTGGAGGGGACACGTGTTAGACCTGGCACCTTGGCGTGAGTTTCCCTTCCACTTTTTGCTGGTGTGCCTCAAATGTTTTGCTGGTGTCTGCTACTCAGGGCACTGCGCCACGGCCAACCCGTGCCGCAGTGCAAGTGCTCCCTACTGTAAAGTGTACATGTGATTGATGTCCATGATTGGTTCATTGGATTTACTGTTAGTCCCTAGTAAAGTGCACCAGGAGTGCCAGGGCTTGTGAATGCCAACACTGCTAGTGGGCCTGCAGCGCTGGTTGCGCCACCCACAGAAG